>NW_006921721.1:2041230-2051007 GCF_000298275.1 Orycteropus afer afer
GTGTTGTTCAGTTTCCATGTGTTTACTCTTTTTCCATTGATCTTCCTATTGTTGATTTCTAATTTGATAGCATTGTGATCTGAGAAGATGCTTTCCAGTATTTCAATGTTTTTAAATTTATGAAGGCTTACTTTATGGCCTAACATATGGCTTATCATGGAAAATGTTCCATGTGCACTGGAAAAGAATGTATTTTGTGCTGTTGTTAGGTGAAGTGCTCTGCAGATGTCTATAAGGCCAAGTTGGTGGATTGTATTGTTTAGCTCTTCTGCATCTTTGTTGAGTTTCTTTCCAGTTGTTCTATCTTTCATTGAAAGTGGTGTATTAAAGTCTCCCACTATGACTGTGGAGTAATCTATTTGATGACTCAAATCAGACTCCTTTAAAGTCTGATTTATGTATTTTGGGGCCTTTCATTGGGTCCAAAAATATTTATTATGGTTATATCTTCATGTTGAATTGATCCTTTAATCATTATATAATATCCTTCTTTGTCTTGTAGGTGGTTTTTGTCTTAAAGTCTATTTGATCAGAAATTAATATTACCACTCCTGGTCTTTTACAGTTGCCATTTGCTTGATAGATTTTTTTCCACCCTTTGATTTTTTTGTCTATTTTTGTCTTTGTCTCTACGGTGTGTCTCTTGTAGGCAGCATATTGATGAGTTTTGTTTTCTTATCCAATCTGCAACTCTACGTCTCTTGAGTGGTGCATTTAATCCATTAACATTCAATGTAATTATTGACAAGTATGAACTGGTTGCTATCATTTTGTTATGTGTATTTTCATGGTGTCCCTGGTTTCTTTGTTCTATATTATTTTCTATGCTGAGCTAATTATGTTTATGAATCGTATTATCATTTCCTTCATTGTTATTGTTTTAGTATTTGCTGAATATTTGTGTTGTCCTCTTTTTTATTGTGATATGAAGGTTTATTATTTTTCTTTGAGGTTACCTTGTGATTTATAATTTTCTTCCCAAGATTAGAAGAGTCCATTCTATCTTGCAACCCTCTTGACTTCCTCAGCATTTAGAAGTTATGTAACTATATAGTATTTTCCCTCTTTTTTGGTTTGTAGTAGTCCTCTCTTGCCAATTGATGTCTCTGATTCCCTGTTTACAATCTTGTAAGCTTATTTTACTTTGGACATGTCTGTAGCTGTGGTTTCTGGGTTATGTCATCTTGAGTATTAACGGTCAGTTGTTATTTGCTACTTTTGGTTCTCTGTTCAAAGGACTCCCTTTAGTATCTCCCGTAAGGTTGGTCTGGTTTTAACAAATTCCCTTAGTTTCTGCTTATCTGGAAATCTCCTAATTTCACCATCGTATTTGAGGGACAATTTTGCCTGGTACATAATTCTTGATTGAAAATTCTTCTCTTTCAGGGTTTTATATATACTGTCCCATTGCCTTCTAGCTTGCATGGTTTCTGCTGAGAAATCAGAGCTTACTCTTACTGGTCATCCTTTGTAAGTAACTTTTTGTTTTTCCCATGCTGCCTTCAGGATTCTGTCTTTGTCTTTGGTTTTAATGAGTTTGATGATGATATGTCTTGGTGATTTTCTTTTGGGGTCTATGCAGTTTGGGGTTCTTTGGACTTCCTGAATGGACATATTCTCATCTTTCATGATATCAGGAAAGTTCTCCTCCAAAAAGTCTTGGACAATTTTCTCAGTGGTTTCATTTTTCTCTTCCTGTTCTGGAATTCCAGTGATGCATAGGGATTCCTTTTAATGGAATCCCACATGAACCTTAAGCTTCCTTCATTTTGTTTTGATCTTTTTTCTGTTTGATCCCTTTCCAAAGAAGTATTCAGGTATTTGTCTTCAATCTCATTAATTCTTTCTTCCATTGCATCAGTTCTACTCTTTGCCCATCCAATAGGTGTTCTATTTCTGATTATTCATCTTCTGGATTTCTACCTGTAGATTTAAAATTATTTCTAATTTTTCATTTATTTTGTCATTTTATTCTTGTATTTTCTTCCAAAATTCTTCTAGGCTTTTGTCTGTGTTTTCCTTGTTCTGTCTCTCAGTCCTTTGAAGATACCTAAACATAATTCTTTTGAATTCCTTATCAAAGAGTTACTATGCTGCTTCTTCCTCAGTGATGTGTTCTGGGTCTGTATCCTGCTCCCTTGTTTCTATCACTTTATCTTGCTTCTCTGTGTGAACTGTGATGGTCTGTTGTCTCCAAGACATTGTGGCATTATTGTATTTAGGTATCTGCTAACTGTGAAGAGCAGCCAAAGGTGAGTCAGGCTTTTCTTGGTGGTTGTTTATCATTGCCCCATTGGTGGAGAAGGAAGTGGTGGCTCTCACTCAATAAGTGAAGTTGAAGGAGGTATGGGTGTAGTTGTGTTATATGGGAACTGTTGCTGTCTTCCACTCAGTTAGACAAAAATAACAATTGAATAACCATCAAAAAAAGTAAAGCAAATGGACAAAAAATACACCATGTACTCACACTGGAATAGTGACTAATAAAAGGTAAAAGGGAAAAAGAAGAAAAAAAGAAAAAACAAAAAACCTTGCAGTATCTGGGGAGAGGGTAACAAGGGAAAAAAATAGAGAAGGACAATAATGAAGAAAAATGGGTAAAATGCAAAAAAGAAAACAAGGGATGGGGTTAACCATAAAAAGGAAAAAAAAAAAAAAATGCAACCAGGAATAGGGCAAAGAAAAAAAGCTGAAAACTAGAACCTGGGAGGGGAAGAATAAATAATCATAGAAAAAGGACAAAAGTAATAATAATAATTGTAGTTTTACAACAGATGAAAACAAACTAAAAAACAGAAAACAGAAAAAAAAAATCGGCGCAGGGTGAGGCAGGGCCCCCAGGCTCCGTGGGAGCACACAGAGTGGGATGGAATTCCTGCAGGCCCAGAAATTGGGTGGGAGTGAGGGTTGGCCACACCTCTGTTTATCAAGAGGGTGTGAGGTATAAGAGTAACAAGGGGAATGTCACACCTTTCCAGTCATCTGAGTCTGGAATGTCCTTGGGGTTTCCCAGCAGGTAGAGCCTGTTCTTAAGTCCCTGGAATCTGAGAAAACACTGTTGCTTTAAATATCCACAATGGTCAAGCCATTTGTAAACATTCAAAATGGCTGTGCCCTCTGGACAGACAAAAGTCCACAGCTCAGCCCGCCTTCCTCTTTGCTACTTCCCCTTTTATTCCCCAGCCACCAGAGGAGTCCTCTGTGCAGTCCCTGGCTAACAGGGCCGATTTTTAGATTAATTCTTAGATCCTATCTTAGGTCCTATCTTTTGGTCCTATCCAAGGTGTCTGTGCTGTCAGGATAGCTGCCAGACTGCAGCTATCTCCTTTTTATGTCTCCTTTTTTGGTGTTTTCATGCAAATTCTTCTGCTAGTTGGTGTTTAGTTCACTTCTATATTCTTCCCTTTAGAGCTCAAGGGTACAGGAATATCTTCTGTATCTGTGTTAATTGGTCCTCCTTTTCTTTGTTGAAGAGGGTCTGTGCAGTCTTTCTGCCTATTCCACCATCTTACCAGAACTCCTTTTTCACTTTTTTTTTTTTTTTTAACTTTGTTCCACATTTTTCTCCCACTCTATCCAGGATCTCCAATTTTGATCCCTTTCTGAGTGATTGGCATTGGTAGCTGGGCATCATCTAGTTCTTCTGGTTTCATAGTCATGTTGGCTGAGGTTCTAGTGGTCCATCAGTCACTTGGATGAATTGTTTCCATGCATCTTTGATTTTCTCCAATCTTCTTTGCCCCAGATGAGGAGAGACAAATATTTGCATCTTAGATGGCTCCTCAAAAACTTTTTAGACCCCAGTTGCTACTCCCCAAAGTAAAATGTAGAACAATATTTTTGTATACTATGTTGTGCCAATTGAGCTTTATGTCCCCTGAAGCCATGGTTCCCAGCTCACAGGTCAAGTGACTCACCCCCTCAAAGTACTTATTTGTGGCTAAGAAGTTATCCTAATTTTGCCCCTGTTAGCTTTAATCTGCATAAGAACATTTTTATAGCACATACAAATATGTATGTAGGAATATTGTCTGCCAAACCTATGTATGGCTGTGCACATATTCCAATTCGCCTATCCATACCTGATCTTCTTGCCTGTCTATGTATGTATCCACACATAGATTAGTGTTTGCTATTATTTATTATGAAGTATTGTGTATGTAATAGCATTTACCTTTATTGTCTGTACCTCTTGTGCACCTCTCCAGGTCTTCCTTTTCCTTAGTGATATTATACTAGTCATACACTTTTGTTATATTGCTTTTCCCTTCACCTATATCATACCTGTCTCTTAACTATCCATCTATTTTCCCTCTCTTCCATTCTCCTCCCATCCCTGGTAACCAACAAGGAAAATTTCCTTCCTGGTGTAAACATTCCCTGACATTTTGTAATAATGGACTTATACAATATATGTCTTTTTGTGATTTTCTTACTTCACCCAACATAATGTCCCCAAGTTCATCAACATTATGTGGTGATTCACTGATTATTCATTTTTAATGGTGCATAGTATTCCACTGTGTGGATGTACCAAATTTTGGTTATATATCTTCTATTGAAGGAGTTCTGGTAGCATAGTGCCTAAGGCATTTGATTGCTAACTAGAAAGCTGGTGGTTCAAACCCACCATCAACTCCTTGGAAGGAAGGTTGGGTGATCTACTTCTGTAGTGCTATCACCTCAGAAACCCAAGGAGGGGTCTCTATGAGCTGGATATGACTCCACGGCAGTGGGTTTGGTTTTGGTTTATCATCTATTAATGGGCACTTATGTTGTTTCCATCTCTTTGCTATGTAAATAGTGCTGTGATGAACATGGGTGCACATACATCTGTTCATGACCTGGATCTTACCTCTTTAGGATGTATTTAGGATGTATTTCTAGCAGTGGTGTTGCTAGATCAAATTATATTTCTATTTCCAACTTTTTAAGGAAGTGCCATTCTGTTTTCCACAGTGGTTGCAAACTTTTACAGCAGTATATGAAAGTTTCAATCTCTCCATACCCTTACCAGCATTTGTTATTTTCTGTGTTGAACTCTGGTGGTACAGTGCCTAAAGCATTTGACTGCTAACTAGAAGGCTGGTGGTTCAAACCCACCAGCAAGGAAGACTGGGCAAACTACTTCCATAGAGAGACCACCTCAGACATGCTATGAGTCACAATCGACTCAATGGCAGTGGGTTTGGTTTCTCTTTTTGTTTTGGGGTGTTGAACTTAGCTATTATTGCTGAGATGAGATGATATCTTATTGTTGTTTTGATTTGCATCTCTCTAATGACTTATGATTGCAAGCTTCTCTTCATGTATTTTTTGGCTGCCTGAGTATCTTCTTAGGTGAAGTGTCTGTTCATATGCTTTGCCCATTTTTTTTTTTTTTTTAAACTGGATTGTCTTTTTGTTGTTGAGGTAGTTTTGTATAAATTTTAGGGATGAGTTCTTTGTTGGATAGGTCATTGCCAATTTTTTTTTTCCAAAAAAAAAAATCTGTAGCTCCTCTTTTACTCTTTTGGAGAAGTCTTTTGATAAGTTTTTTTCATAAGACTTTTGTCTTATGAATATTTTTAGGAAGTCCTGGTCATTTAATTTCTCTTCTGTTATTTGTGCATTTTGGGTTATGCTTGATTGTCTATTTATGCCATAAATTAGGTCCCCTAAGTTTGTCTCTATTTTATCATTGATGAACTTTATAATTTTGGGTTTTACCTTTAGGTCTTTGATCCATCTTTTGTGTATGGCATGAAGTATGGATCTTGTTTCATTTTTCTGCAAATGGATATCCAGTGTTGCCAGCACCATTTGTTAAAGAGACTATCTCCTCACCTTTGAATGGGTTTTGGCCCTTTGTCAAAAATCAACTGTCCATAGGTGTTGCTGTTGTTATGTGCTGTCAAGTCGGACCAAACTCATAGCGACCCCTCCTTGGGTTTCCGAGGCACTATCACTATGGAAGTAGATTGCCCAACCTTCCTTCTGAAGAGTGGCTGGTGGGTTTGAACAGCCAGCCTTCTGGTTAGCAGTCAAGTGCCTTAGGCACTAAGCCCCCAGATGGATCTATTTGTGGATTCTCAGTGCTGTTCCACTTGCCCATGTGTCTATCATTGTACCAGTACCAGGCTGTTTTGACTATATTATAGCTATATATAGTAAGTTTTGAGATCAGGGAGGATTATGAGATCTCCTACTTCATTCTTCTTCTTCAATAGGGCTTTGCTTATCTGAGATCTCTTTCCTTTCTATATAAAATTAGTCATTGATTTTTCCATGTCCTTAAAGAATGTTAAAGGAATTTGGATCGAGACTACATTAAATCTATAGATTGTTTTGGGTAGTATTAACATTTTCACAAGATTCAGTCTTCCTATCCATAAGCATGGTATGTTCTTCCATTTATATGGATATCTTAAGGAGCTCTAGTGGTGCAGTGCCGAAAGCATTTGATTGCTAACCAGAAGGGTGGTGGTTCAAACCCATCAGCCACTCTGTGGAAAGAAGACTGGGCAAGCTAGTTCCATAAAGATTTACTACCTTGGAAACCCAGTGGGGCCGCTATGAGTCAGAATCAACTCTATGGTAGTGGGTTTGGTTTTCTTTTATTTTCTTTAGTAGTGTTTTGTAGTTTTCTTTGTTTTGGTCTTTTGTGTCCCTGGTAAGAATTATTCTTAAGTATCTTATCTTTTTGGTAGCTATTATAAATGTTATCATTTTCCTTATTTTCTTTTCAGAGATCTCTTTATTGATGTAGAGGAATCCAACTGATTTTTGTATGTTGATCGTGTATCCTGCCACTTTGCACAATCTTTCAATTAGTTCTGGTAATTTTCTTGCTGAGTCTCTTGGTTTTTCTATGCATGGGGTCATATCATCTGCAAATAGAAGTAATTTTACTTCTTCTTTGCCAATATGGATGCCTTTTATATCTCTATCTTGCCTTATTGCCATGGCTAGGACTTCTAATACAATGTTGAATAGAAGTGATGATAGAGGGTACCCTTGTCTGGTTCCCATTTGGATTTCCTGGAATTTTTAAGGGGAATATCTGGCTGAATCCATACCAGGGTGGATTTACTATGCTTTATAGGAGGAGAAGAAGCTCTGATGACACAGTGGTAAAGCATTCAACTGCTAACCAGAAAGTATGGGGTTTGAATCAATCAGCTTCTCCACAGAAGAAAGATGAGATAGTCTGCTTCCATAAAGATTTACAGCCTTGGGAACCCTATAAGGCAGTTCTACTCTGTCCAGTAGGGCTACTGCGAGTCAAAATCAACTTGATGGTAGTGGGTTGGTTGTGTTTATAGGAGAAGAGCTTGTCCGTCTGTCTGAGTATAGGCATAAAGTCTCTGTTTCAGCTGAAAAGACCCAAACTCACTGCCATCAAGCTGATTCCAACTCATAGCGACCCCCTCTTTGGGTTTCCAAGGTGGCATCTCTACAGAAGTAGATTGCTCAGTCTTCCTTCTGAGGAGTGGCAGGTGGGTTTGAACCACCAGCCTTCTGGTTAGCAGTCAAATGCCTTAGGGGGAGGCCAATTATTCATGTGTTTTATTGTCTCTGATGAGAAGGGAAGACCAGGAGAATGGACAGAACAGAAAGTCATTTATTATTCACTGGGATCCCTTATATTGAGTAAGTTTTTCTATTGAAAGAAAGGTTAAGGTCAGAAAATGATTGAGCTTGTTTCATAAGAGACTTTATGAGACCCTCTGCCTTTTATGCACAGCCTTTGCTACTGTGGAGTCCATGTAACAAAGAACAATATTGCCAGAGACACTGTCCCCACTCTTTCTGGAACCAAGGATTCCTCTGGCTCTTTGCAGACCAGTTGCTTTGAGGCCTTTGGGATATTTAGCATGAATTTTAGTATTTTCTTCATGGTCCCATGAGCAGAGACAATCGTTTCATTGAGCCAGGTCTTTAGAAACTGTTGAACTTTAGCAAGGGGCTGCTAGGATGCAAGAGGGAGAAAATGGCAGAAGCTATGTGATAAGTCATTGGCTGCTTTGTGAGAATATGTAAGACACTGTTTGGGGACTTCTAGAAAGAGTTACTCTTGTGGTATAGTGCTTAAGGTATGGCCACTAACCAGAAGGGCAGTGCTTCAAACCCACAAGCCACCCTGCCTGAGAATGATGAAGCAATATGCTTCTGTAAAGATTTACAATGTTGGGAACCCCATGAGGTTTATTGTGAGTCAAAATCAACTTGATGGCAGTGAGTTTGCTTTTTTATTTTTTGTTTGTTTTAGAAAGAGTTACCAGTCTCTGAGGGGTGGTGCAAAAAGTTAATGATCTTGGCTGCTAACTGAAATGTTGTCAGCTCAAACCCACTCAGAGGCAGTTCAGAAGAAAGGCCTGACCATCTACTTCTGCAAAACCAGCCATTGAAAATCCAATGGAGCACAGTTCTACTCTGACATACAGGTGGTGGCTGTGAGTCAGAGTCAATCTAATGGCAACTGATCTTAGTAGAAAGAGGGAATATTTTTGAAGAGGGTAATAGAGATCTTGTTTGAGTAAATGAATAAGAAAGAATTCATAGACTAGCAGGGGCTACAGATGTTTGGGTTACAATCCTGATTGTTTATATAGAAGGGACCCTACTAAGAAGGAAGGGTCATTTTTATCTGTCAAAGACAGGTCCTACACAGACCTGTCTTTGATGGCTTTGGGAAACCAACTCAAAACTTGTCTTACCTGTAGATGTTAAAAGCTGATGATGCCACTGGTAAAAAGTACTTGTTCCTCAAGCTTCAGTATCTTGTATCTTACAGTCTCCTCATTTCCCATTAAAAAAGATACTTTTCTGAAGCTGTCTTCTGGCTTCTATGAGCTGGTCTGCCATAGGGTGAGCTCTCCACACCCTGACCTAGAGATTTGCTAGAAGAATTGATTACTGGGAAATAGAAGATGGCTGAGACCAGCTTAGATAGAATGCTTCTGTCTGTGTCAGGCTGTCCACAGGAGCCAATGGCAGCTTAAAGGGCTGTCCTTTGGGAACTTTTGATGAGCTCAATCATATTCTAAAGAGAAAAGAGTGCTAATTCCTAGAAATTCCTGAGACTAGTCATTCTCATTGAGTAAAAGCCACCCATCTGTTTGCTAATTTAAGGTACAAGAAAAATCTGGAAAACAAAACCATGATCCCACCCAGATACCTAGGGAGAAAGTATCTAAACCTATGTAAGTTCCATGCCCATAAAATAGGAAAATTTAACCACTAGAAAATTTACCCTCAGTAGGCAGTTGGCTTTATGGCAGCTAATTGGCAATAACAGTGAGTGTGTGAGGTGAAGGGTATTTGCTTCACTTTCTAAACATTCAGTTCCCTTGGAAGCTGAAGCAACTGTAGTTTTGCTTATGATGAATGCCCTCACACTCTGAAGGAATGTCATGGTTTTAGCTTTTGTCTTATGAAGACACTTTAGGGGTTTGGAAAGTCTCAGAAATGTGCACTGTCCAGGGAAGAAAGAAAATAAGAAGACAATCAGTCCAACACCCTCATTTTGTAGATGAGTGAGTTCTCAAGAGCTGACTTTCCCCAAGGCTATCAAGCCATTCTGTAGAAAGCAGAGCCACTAATTAAGCTTCTCAATACCTAGATATATGCCCCATTACACCCAGCTAGTTCCAGATCAAAACCTAGTCTTTAGCTTAAGAATTTGCCTAAGAAATACACACAGGGGCAAGATGGCAGACTAGGCAGAAGGATTGCACAGACCCTCTTCAACAAAGAAAAGGGAAACCAATTAACACAGACACAGAAGATAATCTT
>NW_006921721.1:2058333-2062035 GCF_000298275.1 Orycteropus afer afer
ACACATACACATTCACACATACATACACTACACACTACACACAGAGAAAAACACACCCACATTCATTTGCATAATTATCCAAATATTAAGAATACAGGGGGTAATGATGGTTCAATGATAGAATTCTCACCTTCCATGCAAAAGATGTAGGTTCAATTCTCAGCCAATGCACCTCACTGCAGTCACCACCCTTCTGTCAGTGGAACCTTGCATGTTGCTATCATGATGCACAAGTTTCAGGTGAGCTTCTAGAGTAAGACAGACTAGGATGAACAGTGTGGCAACATACTTCTGAAAAATTAGTCCCTGGAAACATTATGAATCACAATGAGCTGATCCTGTTGTGTGTGGGGTCACCAGGAGTTAGGGGCAATTTGATAGAGGCCAACAACAGCAACATTAAGAATCCAAATCAACTGGGGATGTTAAGGAGCTATGGTGGTACAGTGGTTAAGGCATTCACTGCGTAGCAAAAAGTTGGAGGTTTGAACCTATCCGTCACTCTGTGGAAGAAATATGAGGCGGTCTGCTTCTGTAAAGATTTACAGCCTTGGAAACCCTATGAGGCAGTTCTATTCTGTCCTATAGGGTTACTATAATTTGGAATCAACTTGATGGTAGTGGGTTTGGTTTTTTGGTTATTGATGTTGTTTGTAGTCTAAAGCTCTCTGTGCCTGTTTCCTTGCCTGTACAATAGGAAATAATAATACCTATATCATAGGATTGTTATGTGTATTTGATCAGATACTCCATGCAAAGCAGAATACAGTTTGGCACATAGTAAGCAGTAAGTTAAATATCACTTCTGCTCTCTCTCTGTTGACTTGAAGTTGGCAGCATTACACCCTGCCACTGTCCACAGAGCCACATTCCCTCCTGACTCATGCAGATGCTTTCTTTGTGCCCTGTCACTTTAGGTTAAAAGAGCATCAAATACCACCATAAAAGGTGGCAGTCATGTTGGAAGAAACTGGTCATTTACCTCAAATAACTTTCCTTTAGATCTGTGCAAAATTGGTGTTAATATTTTTCAAAATGTCTGAAATTTGCATTCATAATAATCATATTTGATTTTTCTGATATAGATGTGGTGATTGTTCTGAATGAAATTTACCTTTCTGTCTGTTTGGATCATTGAGCATGGTAGGTAGCTTCTGAACAGCTGTCCTCAAACAGCCAGGAACCTACTCTGGCCAGGCTAGCTCTGCAAGACATAGCCTAAGGATTGGAGCCATGTTATACCAAACCAAACCAGTTGTCATCAAGTTGATTCTGACTCCTGAAAACCTCATGTGTGTCAGAGTAAAACTGTGCTCTGCAGAGTTTTCTATTGCTGATTTTTTGGAAGTAGATCACTAGGCCTTTCTTGTGAGGTGACTCTGGGTGGATTTGAATGTCCAACATTTTGGTTAGCAGCTAAACTCACTAACCATATGCACCACCCCTTGTATTTGCCTTTAACCAATAAAATTCAGATTCCTGCCCTTGTTTCCAAGGAGGCAAGGGCTGGCTTCAGGTTGTTACAGAAAATCAGAAGATTGCATCTTTCCTACAGCAGTGCTGGCTGAATGACAAGTGAGCAGGAGCCTTTGGACAAGCCAGTCTCTCATTCACTAGTCCAACTCCTTAGGGTTTATATGTAGCCCATTGGTTTGGTCAATGCTGTCTGCCTTATCTAGGTAGGCATTTGTATTTCTCATCTCCAGACAGGCTTAAAATCATTGGTCAGGCTGAAAACCCGAGCTCAGGCTGAGTGAAGAGAAAAACTATGACCTGTTTATGGCTTCTCCATGGCAATGTTTCCACCAACCATCTGTCAGTTTGTCATGCTGTGGTGGCTCACTTGTTGATATGAGGCTAGAGTTTATGCCACCAGTACTTCAAATATCAGCCGGGTAACCCATGGTGGACAGGTTTCAGGAGAGCTTCCAGACTAAGACAGACTAGGAAGAAGGAAGGGGCCATACACTTCTCAAAGAATAGGCCAGTGAAAACCTTATGAATAGCAGTGAAACACTGTCTGATATACTACTGGAAAACTTCAAGAATAGCTCTGAGACATTGTCCAATATGGTGCCAGAAGATGAGCCCCTCAGGTTGGAAGACTCTCAAAATAAGACTGAGGAAGAGCTGCCTCCTCAGAGTACAGTTGATCTTAATGACGTGGATGGAGCAAAGCTTTCAGGACCTCCATTTGCTGATGTGGTAGCACTCAAAATGAGAAGAAACAGCTGCAAATATCCATTGATAACCAGAACAAGGAATGTATGAAGTATGAATCTAGGAAAATTGGAAGTTGTCAAAAATGAAATGAAGCACATAGAGATCGATACCCACTGTCGAGTTGGATCTGATTCCATGGGTTTCTGAAGTGGTATCACTACAGAAGTAGAGTGCCCAACATTCCTTCCAAGGAGTGGCTGGTGGGTTTGAACTGCCAGTCTTCTGGTTAGCAGTCAAAAGCCTTAGGCACTATGCCACCAGAGCTCCCATCCTAGGCATTAGTGATCTGAAATTGACTGATTTGAGCCATTTTGAATCAGACAACCATATGATCTACTATGTTGGGAAAGACAAACTGAAGAGGAATGACTTGGCATTCATCATCACAAAGAATGTCTCAAGATCTATCCTGAAGTACAATGTGGTCAAGTAATAGGATAATATCCATACACTTACAAGGAAGACCAGTTATTAATACTATTTTTCAAATTTACACACCAACCACCAAAGCCAAAGATGAGGAAATTGAAGATTTTTCCTCAGTCTGAAACTGGCCAAACATGTAATCAAGATGTGTTGATTAACTCTGGTGATTGAAATGCAAAAGTTGGAAACAAAGAAGAATCACTGGTAGTTGGAAAATATGGCCTTGGTGATAGAAATTACCCTGGAGATTGCATGATAGAATTTTGCAAGACCGACTTATTCATTGCAAATACAGTTTTTTCAACAATAGAAATGGCAGCTATACACATGGACTTCACCAGATGGAGTACACAGGAATGATATAAAATACATCTGTGGAAAGAGGCAATGGAGAACATCAATATCTTCAGCCCAAACAAGGCCAGGCACTGACTTGGAACAGACCATCAACTGCTTGCATGCAAGTTCAAGTTGAAGCTGAAGACAATTAAAACAAGTCCATGAGAGCCAAAATATGACTTTGATTATAATTCTCTTGAATTTAGAGACCATCTAAAGAACAGATTTGATGCATTGAACACCAGGGACCAAAACAAGAATTGTGGGATGACATCAAGAATGTCATCCACTGACCAAACTATGGTACATACACATAATGGAACGCTATGCAGCACTAAAGAATAATGTAGAGTCTGCAAAACACTGCATAATATGGATGAACTTGGAGGACATTATGCTGAATGAAATAAGTCAATCACAGAAGGAAAAATATAGTATTAGTTTGTTGTTGTGGAGGGTCAAGGAAAAGGTTTATACGTGGAGGGAAACTTTCTTTGTTGATTCGCAGAGGTGGGAGGGGAAAGGAGGGAACAATGCAAAAAAAAATGCATTGACCTATGTCACTTTAATATTGTGTATTTCACTGTACATAAATTATATTTCAATAAAATGCATAAAGGAGGCGAGGCAAGATGGCGGACTAGGCAGAAGGATTGCACAGACCCTCTTCAACAAAGAAAAGGGAAACCAATTAACACAGACACAGAAGATAAT
>NW_006921721.1:2065815-2069957 GCF_000298275.1 Orycteropus afer afer
AAAAAAAAAAAAAATGCATAAAAAAGAATGTCATCCATGAAGAAATCAAAAGGTCATTAACAAGACAGGAAAGGAAGAAAAGACCAAAATGGATGTCAGAAGAGACTCTGAAACTTGCCCTTGAATGGAGAGTAGCTAAACCAAATGAAAGAAATGGCAGGATAAAAGATCTGAAGAGAAGATTTCAAAGAGCAGCCCAAGAAGACAAAGTCAATTATTATAATGAATTGTGCAAAGACTTGGAGTTAGAAAACCAAAAGGGAAGAACACGCTCAGCATTTCTCAAGCTGAAAGAACTGAAGAAAAAATTCAAGCCTTGAATTGCAATATTGAAAGTTTCTACGGGCAAAATATTGACTGATGCAAGAAACATCCAAAGAAGATGGAAAGAATACACAGAGTCATTGTACCAAAAGGAATTTGTTGATGTCCATCCATTTCAGGAGGTGGCATATGATTAAGAACTACTGGTATTGAAGGAAGAAGTTGAAGCTGCAGTGAAGGAATTAGTGAAAGACAAGGTTTCAGGAATTGACAGAATACCCATTGAGATGTTTCATACAAACAGATGCCGCGCTGGAGGCACTCACTCATCTATGCCAAGAAATTTGAAAGACAGCCACCTGGACAACTGACATCCAAATTTGTACCAATTCCAAAGAAAGATGATCTCACCAAATGTGGAAATTTTTGAACAATATCATTAACATCACATGCCAGTAAAATCTTACTGAAGACAATTCAAAAATGGGTTGCAGCAGTATATTGACAGAGAACTTCCAGAAATGCAAGGTGGATTCAGAAGAGGATATGGAACAAGAGAATCATCACTGATTTCAGATGGATCTTGGCTGAAAACAAAGAATACCAGAAAGATATTTACTTGTAGTTTTATTGACTATGTAAAAGCATTCGATTGTGTGGACCATAACCAATTATGGCTAACATTGAGAAAAATGGGAATTCCAGAACACTTAATTGTGCTCATGAGGAAACTGTACATGGACAAGGAGGCTGTCATTCGAACAGAACAAGGGGATGCTGCATGGTTTAAAATCAGCAAGGGAGGGCACCTGGGTTGTATCCTTTCACCATACCTATTCAATCTGTATGCTGAGAAAGTAACATGAGCAGCTGGACTACATGAAGAAGAGTGTGGCATCAGGATTGGAGGAAGACTTATTAACAACCTGAGATATGCAGATGATACAACTTTGCTTGCTGAAAATGAGGATGAATTGAAGCACTTACTGATGAAGATTAAAGACCACAATCTGCAGTATGGATTTCATCTCAACATAGAGAAAATGAAAATCCTCATAACTGGACCAATAAGCAGCATCACAATAAATGGAGAAAAGATTGAAGTTTTCAAAGATTCCATATTACTTGGTTCCACCATCAACACCAATGGAAGCAACAGTCAGGAAATAGATGATGTATTGCACTGGGAAAATCTCCTGCAAAAGACCTCTTTAAAGTGTTGAAGAGCAAAGATGTCTCTTTGAAGACTAAGGTACACCTAACCCAAGCCATGGTATTTTCAATCACCTCATATGCATGTGAGAGCTGGACACTGAATAAGGAAAACCAAGAAGTTGACACTTTCGAGTTGTGGCCTTGATAAAGAATGCTGACAATATTATGGACTGCTAGAAGAACTGAAAAATCTGTCCTGGAAAAACGCAGCCAGAATGCTTCTTGGAAGTGAGAATGGCCAGATTTCATCTCACTTACTTTGGTCATGTTGTCAGAAAGGACCATTACCTGGGGAAGGATATCATGCTTGACACAGTTCAGGGTCAACAAAAAAAGCGGAAGGCCCTCAACGAGATGGATTGACACAGTGGTTGCAACAATGGGCTCATATATAGCAAGTATTGTGAGGCTGACACAGGACCAGGCAGTGTTTCATTCTGTTGTACATAGGGTCATTGAGTCAGAGCCGACTAAATGGCACCTAACAGCAACCACATAGCAATCTTTTAAAACTAGAGTGTGGTAAGTTCTAGAAGGTGCTAGAAGTTGGATAGTAAGGGCTGAAAGGTCATAAGTGAGGCACTGACAGCATCTGCTGCAGTCCATCTGCCTCTATTTCATATCTCATTTCAAGTTTAATCCATCCTATCACTGACTTTTAAGGGGATGACTGGTCACAATTTTTTAAAAAGAAAGTTACAACAGAAAGATAAGTGGGACAAACTACAGCCTCTACACAGGAGCTGGTCCCAAGGTCCTAACTAACATTTATGATTCCAGACCTTTACATCTTAATGGTCTTAGACCTGGAATTACTCTGTTTCTATCTGGCCATTCTCTCTGCAAGTGTCCATCCACAGTTTCTACCAGGTATTGAAGCATCTAAGGACATCCTTTAAAGCCCTCTAAGATCTAAGGCATTACAAAGCATTACATAGTCATTACATGGCATATACCATTACTGCCTCCATTACATAGCATACATATCCTCTTCATGATAATCAAGGCCAAATTATCCCTGTCAATAAGACAAATCCTTCTTCAGCTCTTGTTCTACTGGCATGAGGAAACTTCAATGACCAGATGGCAGCCATTGCTTTAGGGTTAGTGTAATGTGTCCCCTGGTAGATTTCTCCATCCTTCAAATGGAAAATATACCCTAAAATTTTGAGACAGAAAGCACAGATCCCCCAATGT
Organism: Orycteropus afer afer; assembly: GCF_000298275.1. Taxonomy (NCBI): domain Eukaryota; kingdom Metazoa; phylum Chordata; class Mammalia; order Tubulidentata; family Orycteropodidae; genus Orycteropus; species Orycteropus afer. The sequence continues at coordinate 2,068,492 of NW_006921721.1, forward strand.
GAGTCACTGGTAGTGAAAGGAGTGAGGAGCCACTCCTACTTCCACCTCAGCAATATCACTAGAGGGGCACTGGAGCTGTGGACTGCATCAAGTGATATTGTCGGGGGGGTGACACCAAAGTGACTATCTATAAAATGTTGTGCAGTGTTTAAGAAGAAATTTATGAATTTTTAATAAAAATACCCTTGTAGTTAATTATAACAACAAAAACATTTTTCATTAGTCCACCTTACATGGATCAATATACTTACAAGCCTAAAACTCAATGCTAATTCACTTTCTGAACCTTCTAATATGCTCTCGTCAAATCTGTCACAATGATGTTTCAAATACTGTGATTTCATCTGCATGCACTACAAGTACTACAAGCTGTTGTTTTTGCTGCTTTCAGTGATTTTATAGTCACTGGTTTTGTCAAATTTTCTGACATTTTAGTGACAATATTGTGGTAAGCAGTTGTTTTTGAACCTGTGTCCATAACTTCTTTGAGAATGAAAAGAAGGAAAAAAAAGAATAATATTGTAGTTCAATGCAGATAGATTTTACAAAACAATTTTTTGTTAGTATTAATAAAATTCAAGAAATACTACTGTAAGCAATTTACAACTTAATCACATATTATCCTATGATTAAAATTGATAAGAAACATTATTTAGGATTCTGTATAGTCTGGTACAGGAAGAGGTCCTTGGGGAGCTGACACCATGAGTTCACGAGTTACCGCACTGATTGACACCAATCCTAGTGATGCCACTGTTACACCCATTGGTTCCTGAACCCATGAGTTTTTCCTATTCAGGGTGTTGCACCATATAATGGCTATTGATTCAGACTATGTACTACATTTTGAAGAACAGCAGCCAAATGCAATTCCCAGGCTGGCATCTTAGTTTTACTTTTACTTTGGTTTTTACTTTTAATAGCCATTCCAATTTTCTATCAGACTTGCAGCTTTGCAGCTTCTGGGTGATATAGCACATAGTAGGACCTATGGATACTATGATCTTGGGCCCATTATCATACCTCCTTCACTGGAAAGTGGGTGCAATCATCCAGGAAATGTTATGTGGGGGTCCCCCAAAAAGGTAAGTCACCACTCGATGAGTGCTCAAATACCTCTCAAATGCTGCATATGCTAATGCATCCCTTTCCATACAGGTCCCATCCAAATGCACCAGGGTTATCACCACATCACCAGTAATTATTACTACCCGCAATGGAATTTGCTTATTACTATTTGATGAGCGCTATGGTTACAGAATATGTCCTAAGTTTCGTAAGATCACTTCTGGAACCAATTGTCTTAGTATGAGTGCCCCTAGTAGGAGCTCTGGTAGCATAGTGGCTAAAGCACTTGACTGCTAACCAGAAAGCTGGCGGTTCAAACCCACCAGCCACTCCTCGGAAGGAAGGTTGGGCAATCCTACTTCCGTAGTGATGCTGCCTCGGAAACCCAAGGAGGGGTC
>NW_006921721.1:2070367-2077579 GCF_000298275.1 Orycteropus afer afer
ACACACACACACACACACACATATACATATATGTATAACCAAAACCAAACTCACTCCCATTGAGTCGATACCGACTCATAGTGACCTCCTTTGGGTTTCCAAGGCAGTAAATCTTTATGGAAGTAGATTGCCCAGTCTTCATTCTGTGGAGTGGCTGGTGGGTTTGAACTGCCAACCTTCTGGTCAGCAGTCAAATGTCTTAGGCACTACATCACCAGAACTCCTTATATGTATGTATATATACATATATGTAATGTATGTATATATACGTGTGTGTGTGTCTGTGTGTGTGTAGAGAGAGAGAGAGAGAGAGAAAGAAAGAGATTTATCTCAAGGAATTGGCTTGCATATTTTGTAGAGACTGACAAGTCCCAAGTCTGTGGGTCAGCTGTGACATTGTAGGCTTCTCCTAACTCACATAGCTCATAGCTCCAGGGGCTGACAAAGCCAAGATCAACAGCTCAGATATCAGGTTGCTGGCTTACAGGCTGTGGAGACTGGCTCAAATCCAAAGAACTGGAGGTCAAATGATGATGAGCTGGATGCAGGATTCAGAGAGAGCAAGAAAATCAAGGGAGTTTTGCGAGAACGCCCATATATATTGGATATAGGCCACAGCACCAAGCAAACTCTTTTTCAACTAATCATGGAGGTGATCACATTATATTAGATCACAAAATAAGGGATGACTACATCATTACATAATTGCCAGATTATATCATAATTGCTAAACTACTCACAATCATGGCCTAGCCAATGATTACACACATTCTTAGCCATCACAGCCAGTAAGAGAGTAGGGAAATGAGACAGGGATAACAAGGTTGCCAGGAAAGGATGGCAAGGATGGAAGTGTCATTAATTTCCCAGCACTTCCAGTTTGCCATGGGTGTGTAGTAGCAGTAAAACTTTGGGTGTATGAGAAAACTTTAGGTATCAGATTCTCAGGCAAGAATCATAAGTGCTGACAGTTGGAAGCTGATCCACTATGTACAGAAATGGGAAATCTGTGGTACCACAGAAAGAGTTTGCTACAATGTGGAGTATTGCTACATGAATAGCAATCAGCAGTTAACATTTACTGAGTGATCAATGTGTACCAGGGGCTCCTCTATATACTTTACATGTACCATATTATGTACTTCTCACAACACTCCTACAAAGTTGTTGTTATTGTTAGTTGCTATCGATTCAGCTCTGCCTCACAGTGACCCCATGTGCAATAGAACAAAATGTCAACTTGTTCTAAACCATCTGCACCATCATTGGTATATTTGAGTCCACTGTTGCAGTCACTGTGTGTTTTCTGTACCTTCCAATCTAGGGAACACATCTTCCAGCACTATAACAGGCAATATTTTGTTATGACTTAAAGGGTTTTCCAGGAGCTCTGGTGGTGTGGTGGTTATATCATTTGGCTGCTAGCCAAAAGGTTGGCAGTTCAAACCCACTAGTCCCTCCATCATAGGAGAAGGATGAGGCAATCTGCTTCTGTAGAGATTTATATCCTTGGAAACCACATGCAGCAGTTCTACTCTGTCCTAAGAGGGTCATTATGAGTTCAGAATCAACTTGATGGCAGTGGGTTTGCTTTGGTTTATAGGGTTTTCACTGTATAATTATCAGAGGTAGCTTTCCAAACCTTCCTTCCTATTTGCTTTTGGTCTGGAAGCTCCACTGAAACTTGTCCATCATAGGTCACCCTGCTGGCATTTGAAATATCAGTGGTATGACTTACAGCATCAAAGCAGCATGCAAACCACCACACTATGACAAACTGACAGATGGATGGTGGTCCTGTAAGGTTTTATCTATTACTATCCTCATTTTCTGAATGAAGAAACAGAGATTCAGAGATGGTAAGTAACTTTCCCAAGGTCACTCAGCTAGTGAGTGGAGATGCTGGGATTCAAAATCAGGCACTCTCTGACATTTCCAGGTTATGGGAAACCATGACACAATTGACAGGAGACACCAACAGACACAGTTTGAGAATGTAACTTTTCTTTAAGAGCAAAGGAATAGGATATCATGGAGACAATGAAAGAAAACAGAATGCCATACAACATACTCTTGGTTATACTGGTTCCCCAAATCCCTGAGTCCTCACGAAGAAGCCAGTGGCAAATAAGGATGCTGCTCTGGGATTAGATCTTCAGCAGCACAAGAAGCTATCCTTAGTCCTTTTCTCAGGCTTTTTATAACCTCCTCCCTCCACACTTCACCCTCACTCTACCCTAAATGATTCTAGAGTCTCTAGTTGTATGTCTGCCTACTTTTGAGTACATGCAACTGGTAGGGGGGAAAAAAACTCAACACATTACTGAGGATTGATTGTGAGATTGGGCAAATCAAATGTCAATTTCCTACCTACAGCATCTCCCAGCAGAGTGCCAGTGTAGTGCAAATAATTGACAAGCTTGGCTGCTAACCAAAAGGTTAAAAGGAATGAGTCCAACCAGAGGCTCCCTGGAAGAAAAGCCTGTCAATCTACCCACAAAAAATCAGTTTTGTAAACACTGGGGAGCACAGTCCTGCTCTGACAGACATGGGATCAGGTTTCTATGAGTCAGAGTCAATATGATGGGTACTGGTACTGGTCGTGGTACTGGTAGCATCCCTCAATGGGTTAGACTTCAGGTATGTCTGAGGTCATGTGAAGAAAAGAGAACTGAGGGTATATCTCTGGAAGCAAAGAAGACTTAGAATACAATACAAGCTGCAAACATAAATGTCTCAGAGGCCAGGTAAGTATCATAAAATGAGGACAGCAAGTGTAGTGCAAGACAGTAGGGATTACTGAGGACTATGGTGAGCTCTGTTAGCATAGTACCTAAGGCGTTTGACTGCTAACCAGAAGGCTGGCAGTTCAAACCCACCAGCTACTCCTCAGAAGGAAGGTTGGACAATCTATTTCCGTAATGATACTGCCTCGGAAACCCAAGGAGGGGTTGCTATGAGTCAGATCCGACTCGACGGCAGTGAGTTTGTTTATTTGTTTGTTTTGATGGTCAGCAGGGGCACACATTCCCTATCTAAAAGTAGCAGCTGTTACTTGGCTCAGCCAATTATTATCACTTGAGAATGTAGGCCTGTTTCTTCCAGAGCCCCCAAATTTTTAAGAGAAGTTGAAAATGGAGTTTTAGGAGTACATTTCTAACTTTTAAATACCAGCAACTAATTTTTTCTTTCTTTTTTTTTTTATTGTGATTTGGGTGAAGGTTTTCAGAGCAAATTCACTTTCCATACAGCAGTTCACATACACTCTGTCTCATGACATTGACCAGAGTTTACCACACTGCAACAGCTCCCCTCCCACTTCCTCCCGATAGTTACCTCTTCCCTGTGTCCATCCCTCCATGCACTCCTGCCCCCTGAACTGTCTCCCTGTGCATGAGCAGCCCTTCTTTCTCCCATGATTGTTCTCTCCAAGGAAAGTATCTACATTAGGTAAATGTTCAACTCCTATGCCTGCATTCTGTTTGGCTGGAAACCACAGGTGTGGGTTCAATTCCAGACCTGAAGGGCATCTAGGGGCCAAGTCTCATGGGTTCCACCAGGCTCTATCAGCCCAGCAAACGAAGAGTAACCCCCCTTTTTTTTTTTCTCCAAATGATTTTGAGTTTTGTTCCACATTGTTCTCCCTCTCTATCAAGGAGCTCCTACATAGATCCCCTTCCAAGAGGATAACAGTGGTAGCCGGGCACCATCTAGTGCTTCCGGTCTCATAGTCGTATAGGCTACAGATCAGATGGTGTACCAGTTGAAATACCAGCAACTAATTTTTAAGTACTTAAAATATTATATTAGCTAACCTATGACCCTTTTTCATAATAGTGGGAAGATTGCCACTGGAAGAGGGATTCTGCCAGTGTGTGACCTCTGAGTGATAGAAGAAATAAGACTGATAAGTGGAAATTACAGAAGAACAGGCTTTGGTTCATAAAAGGAAAAAAATTCTAATACTATTGCTCAAAATAGAACAGTTTGCTCTAGAGGGATGGGTGGCTCATTTCTAGAAATGTTCAATTGTCCATAAGATGGTCCCTCTGTCAGGACATTATACAGGAAGCCCAGGCAACAGACAGATGGATGTTAGGCTTCACATCACAGTTCCAATTCTGAGGTTCTTTGAATCCAAGCCAGTTTCGTCCACTAAAGTTTTGGTACAAGCTGGATGTATGCTCAAAGTAAGCCTTTCGTTTACTTATGGTGCCATGCATAGAAGACATGTGCATCTCTTCTAGTCTTTTAATGTAGGGTGTTAGTGGGATGTCTTTTCCAAGGGAAAATGTTTTCAAGGCCCTTTATGATAATTTTATACTTCCTGTCTCTTGGGTTTTACTAGCTCTGAGTTGGCCAAGTTTCTATAAACCAACCAGCAAGATTCTACTTGGCTTATCTGTGTCTGCTGATATTATTTTCTGTATAAATAAATGCATGTAATTTTTACATGTTCAGAAGTAATCATAAGGAGAAGACAACCCTTTACTATATTTTAAAATTGCTATAAATCTGGAATCTGGAAATGAACAGTTTATCTTCCTTTGAACACATCCATTTGCAACTATTTGTATTTTCTGTGCCTTTGAAAACATGTACTATATCAATACCACGTCGAAACATGTGAACGATTAGGCAAAAGCAATTTTTTCAATTAAACTAGATGCATCAATTAATTCCATGGTAAAAATAAATCAAACACTCTAGCTTTGGCTTCACATGGAAGCATTTAAGACACGAATAATTGTTTTATTTTTGACAGTAGTGTCTGATCCTCATAGTTACCTAACACTTTGCGTAAATCTTGCTCTCAATATGAAACTGGTCCAGATCTTCAGATCTACAAAGGACAGAGTTTAACCATTGTTCTGAAAATGCTTTCCTTTCTATAATAAAAAGAATTTTAAAAAAGAAAAACTGCTTCTACATTAAACTGTTTATTTGAACCACGAAGATAAGCCCTGGCCATTCTCAGAGACTGAAGTGTTCTGGTTTGGAACATCTTTAGTGCTTGGTTCTTGGCCTTGGGCCTATCACCTTAAAGAATTGACTTGAATGTTCTGTTTTTCAAATTATTTCTTCATGAAGTCTAATCTAGGAGGAGAACTAATACTATCATTAAGTACCTTTTTGTGCTAGGCTTGTGCCAAGAATTTCAAGTATATTATCTCATTTAATCCTCACAAAAACCAGTGGGGTGGCCATAATTACACATATAAGAAAGTAGGGTTAGGGAGAATTAAGGATCATGAGGCCTTTCTGGGGTCAGCTAACTCCTAACTCCAAGTTTCATATTTTTTTCCCTGCTTAACAGAAAAAAAAAATATATATATATGGGAGAAGAGAGTTGAAATCCATTTACCTTTGGTTTGTCTATATTTATAATATTTATAATATAGACAAACCAAAGGTAAATTTCAGGAACTCATTTCAGAAACTAACTCCTTGAATCATAATTCCAGTTACATGTTAAATTAAACTGTAGGAACCTGGGTACATATATGTATTGATTAGACCTGAAGTAAATTAGTGAGGTGGAAAATTGTATTAAGTACTAACTTTGACTTTTAGCTGTTAAATTCCTCATTAACAAATAACCCCTAGGCCTTGTGCACCTATCAAGGGAGCAGTCCAGGTCTGAGTGAATTTGGGATTATTCTTTTCCTGATTTACACAACTCAAGTGTGCCATCTCTGATAACCCCTGCCAGTGCTCCAAGTGTGCCTACTCCAAGGCCAATATCCCAATTTATGATCCTCCCTGATGTTAAAAGGGCACCTCTGGTAGTACAAATGGTTAAGTGCTCAGCTGTTTACCAAAAGGTTAGAGGATCCAGTCCAAAGACCTCGTGGTCTATTTCTGAAAAATCAGCCATTGAAAACCCTTTGGAGCATGTAACTACCCTGACCCACATGGGATCGCCATGAGTCAGAATCAACTTGACAGCAACTGGTTTGGGATTTTTGGTTTTGATATTTAGAAGAGTGTACACTCCAGAGTCTTTTCCAGGCTTTCAACTTAGTAAGAGCTACACTCAATTCAACTTTCTCTCTTCCTTTCCTTCCCTGGTTTAGTGCTTTAATCCTTTCGCATCAGCATTTATGCAACATATAATTTTTCACTCTTATCCAACAGGCACATTTGGATTTACTATTTGACTTGAGCAGTTGGTGTTTACTGGCAGCAACAAGAGCAAAATTTATAGCAGCAAATGGAAGCTAAACTTGTGTGCTGGCTTTGCACTGTAGAACTTTGTGATTGCCATTTTCTAATTGGGAAAACAATATGCCTAAGATTCTGCAGTCATCAGCATTTTGATGTAACAATTTCCATCTGGGCAAAATAAGAAATTCAGAGTCCCTATCTTTGAATTTAACTCCACTTCAACGCAAAGGTAACTGGCTTAGGAAAATGTCGTAAGACAGGAGAAGTTCACACTAAATACATTCTGAAATGTGTCTGTAACCTCCATTTTCTGAGGGATCTTTATCCTGAAGAGCCAATAAGAGCAGTGAGAGAATTTGCCACCCTCTTCTTCTTAATGGAAACGGTTCTCACTAGAGCAAGATGCCAGGATTACTTTGAGGTGAGAGAGGACAAAGAAAGCAGGATGATTTGTAAAGTGTTCCAATTGGAGGGAATAAGGAGTCAGAAAAGAAGCAGTTGGAGAATAATCCTAAAGTGATAGAGGCCAACAACATGGTAGTTAGTAAGGAGTGGTTTAACATCCCATCTCCTCCATCTGGCAAATTTAACAAAGGAATAGAAGGAGAAGATGCAAATAACATGAATAAGAAATGAAATAGTCCATGTCACAAGAGCACCTACTGAGACAAAAAGAATAATAACAGAATACTATGTAGTAATATATTCCAACAAATTTGAAAACCTAGAAGAAATGGACAAATTTCTAGAAATACACTACTTACCCAAAATAACACAATATGAGGTAGAACATTTGAGCAGACCCACAACAAAAGAAGAAATTTTAAAAAAAAAAAAAACCTCCCAACAAAAAAAGTCCTGGCGGAGGCGGGGCAAGATGGCGGACTAGGCAGAAGGATTGCACAGACCCTCTTCAACAAAGAAAAGGGAAATCAATTAACACAGATACAGAAGATAATCTTGGACCACTGAGCCTTGAAGGAAAGGATGCAGATTTGGACTAAACCCCAACTAGCAGAAGAATTTGCGTGAAAATACCAAAAA
>NW_006921721.1:2080836-2101023 GCF_000298275.1 Orycteropus afer afer
ACCTTCCTTCCGAGGAGTGGCTGGTGGGTTTGAACCGCCAGCCGTCTGGTTAGCAGGCAAGTGTCTTAGCCACTATGCTACCAGAGCTCCAATAGAATTCAACAACTATTCAAAAAAATTATAAAACATCATGACTAAGTGGTATTCATATTAGGTATGTAAGGATGGTTCAACATTAGAAAAACAACATAATCCACCACATAAATAAAACAAAGGAGTAAACACTACTTGTTGAAATATGAAGCCACATGATGGTCCACACACTCTTACAGTAACCTTTCTTATTCATCAGTAGGGAATTGAAGCCTAAAGAAATGTAGCATAATATTTTAAATGCTTGTTTTGCATTTTTCCTTATTCATTGATTCAACAAATATTTACTGAGCACTATATTGTATGCACAGTAAATATGTTGTTGTTGCTGTTATGTGTTGTCGAGTCAGACCCGACTCATAGCGACCCCTTCTTGGGTTTCCGAGGCAGTATCACTACAGAAATAGATTGCCCCATCTTCCTTCTGAGGAGTGGCTGGTGGATTTGAACCGCCAGGCTTCTGGTTAGCAGTCAAGTGCCAGTAAATATTTGTTGAATCAATGAATATGGAAAAATGCAAACCAAGCATTTAAAATATTGTATGCAAGGATCTCTGGTAGCATAGTGCCTAAGGCACTTGACAGCTAACCAGAAGACTGGCGGTTCAAACCCACCAGCCACTCCTCGGAAGGAAGATGGGACAATCTACTTCCATAGCGATACTGCCTCAGAAACCCAAGGAGGGGTCACTATGAGTAGGGTCCAACTCGATGGCACATAACGACAACAACAACATATTGTATGCAAGGAGCTCTGGTAGCATAGTGCCTAAGGCACTTGACTGCTAACCAGAAGGCTGGAGGTTCAAACCCACCAGCCACTCCTTGGAAGGAAGGTTGGGCAATTTACTTCCGTAGTGATACCGCCTCAGAAACCCAAGGAGGGGGCCCTATGAGTCAGGTCCGATTCAATGGCACATAACAACAACAACAACATATTGTATGCAAGGAACTCTGCTGGCACAGTGGTTAAAGCATTTGGCTGTTCGAACTTACCAGCTGTTCTAAAGGAGAGAGATGAGGCACTCTGTTTCCATAAGGATTCACAGCCTTGGAAATGCCATGGTGCAGTTCTACTCTGTCCTAAAGCATCACTGTGAGTCAGAATCAACTCAACAGCAGTGGGTTTGAGTTTTGATATATTGTACCCAAGACTTTGTCTCGGGTGTTTTGGATATGTTATTAGAAGGGATCAGTCCCGGAGAATGATAACATGCTTAGTAAAATAGAGGGTCAGAGAAAAAGAGGAAGACCCTCAATGAAATGGATTGACACAGTGGCTGTGACAATGGACTCAAGAACAGCAATAATTGTGAAGATGGCCCAGGACTGGGCAATATTTTGTTCTTTTGTACGTAGGGTCACTATGAGTTAGAACCTACTCAATAGCACCTGACAACAACAATAACATATTGTATGTCAAGAGACAGTGGTGATTCCATGGTAGAATTCTTGCCTTCCATGAGGGAAACGTGGTTCTATTCCTAGCCAGCACAACGCATGCAGATACCACCCATCTGTCAGTGGAGGCTTGTATGTTGCTTTGCTGCTGAACGGGTTTCAGCAGAGTTTTCAGACTAAGATTATGAAGAAAATCTGGTGATCTATCTCTAAAAGATAGCCAACAAAACCCCAAAGGATCACAACTGTGTTATCTTCAACTGATCATGGGGATGGTACAAGACCAGGAAGCATTTAGTTCTGTTGTACATGGGGTCACCAGGAATTAGGGGCTGACTTGATGGCAGTTAACAACAGCAATTCATAACTCAGAGAGGAAAGGGTCAACTTTTGGGCTCTAGTTACACAGTCCCAGTCCAGTCCATTTTGACAGGGACTGTTGCAGAAGGGATCAAGCTGACCTGTGAGCCATTTCTCACCCAGAGGCCCCTTCTCCTGATGATGTTGTCTGTACCTTGAGTCTCACCAAGTCCAAAGTCTAGCACGAGAGACATTGTTTCATCCAGTTAAAGGTAACTCACATCTTGGGCTCCTTTGCTTTTTGCTTACTTATCTTTCTTGCCACTTGGTGAATTCTGTCTCTAGGACCTCAGTTCCCTTTCCTGTCATCTGAATTTTGTCCAAGCAGCCACAATCTAGCCAACATGTTTTAAGAACATCAAATCTGAAAGGGAAGAAAACTCTGTTGATATGTATATGTAACAGGACATAAAAATGAAACATTTCCTTATTGTCTCAATATCTGAGGTCCTGGGGCTGAGAACGTTGTTGTTGTTATGTGCCGTCGAGCTGTACCCGACTCATAGTGACCCCTCCTTGGGTTTCTGAGGCAGTATCACTATGGAAGTAGATTGCCCCATCTTCCTTCTGAGGAGCGGCTGGTGTGTTTGAACCATCAGCCTTCCGGTTAGCACTCAAGTGCCCGAGCCACCATGCTACCAGAGCTCCCTGGGAACAGAACTTGTGAAATGTCCACTATTCTAAAGAAAGGTAATCTGCTTAGGGGACACCAAAATGTGCTCCTGTAACATTTAGCCCTTCACCCATTCTCAGGTAAGTCAGGGGAGACCTGGGACTGGATGAGGAGAGTAAGGATTTCTTCACAGAGAACATTGAGCTACTGAAATGCTTCTCCCTTTGCCCATGCTTTCCTCTCATCTTAAGCAAGTGAAAGGGGTTTCAGAGAACAACACAAGATGGACCGTTGATGAATGAACTTTAGGAAACATAGTATGTATTGCTGCCATAACAAATTACCACAAAATTAATGGCTTAAAATACCAAGCTTATTATCTCACAGTGCTATCATCTAGAAGCCCCAGAGGTTCAGCTGACTTCTCTGCCATAGAGTTCATTGACTGAAACTAAAGTGTCGGCAGGACTGTTTTCTTTAGAGGCTCCAGGCCCATTCAGGCTGATGATACAATTCAGTTTCATTCAGCTGTTGTGATTGAGGTCCCTATTGCTTGCTAGTTGTTGTCTGGGGCTATCTTTAGCGCCCAGCAACCTCTCTCTCTGATTCTTATATGAGAGCCACTGCATCTCAGAGCCTAATAGAAGTGTGGAATCCTTCTCATGCTGCTGACTCTGATTTCACTTGGGAAGTTTTCTCCACTTTCAAGGGCTCATCTGAATAGATGGGACCCATGCAGAAAATTGAGGATAATCTCCCCATCTCAAGATCCATAACCTTAATCACATCTGCAAAGTCTTTTGCCATGTAGCATAAACTATTCATAGGTTCTGGGTTTATGGTGTCTTTGTTGCTGTTAGCTGCTGTCTCATCAGCTCCCAAGTCATGGAGACTCCATGCACAATGGAATGAAACATTTCCTGACCCTGCACCATCCGCATGATCCAACACAGTTGTGATCCAGAGAGTTTTATTCACTGATTTTTTGAAAACTTGCCAGTTTTTTTCATCTTAGTCTGGACCATAAAAAACAAACCAAAATCACTGCCGTGGAGTTGGATCCAACTTGCAGTGACCCCTCCTTGGGTTTTCAAGGCAGTATCACTACGGAAGTAGATTGCCCAACCTTCCTTCCGAGGAGTGGCTGGTGGGTTCCACTGAAATCTGTTCAGTATCACAGCAACACACAAGTATTCACTGATGATGGAGTGTCTGCATGAAGTGCATTGCCTGGGAACTTAACTAGGTCTCTCAACTGGAAAGTGTGAGTTCTACCATTGACCTACCAATGTCCTCTGGGCATGTTAGGGGGATATTATTGAGCCTACTACATAGAGATCGGTACCTGAAAAAGTCAAAAGGTGAGAAGCTAGCCAGAGGAGCCTGTGGCAGCTGAATGAAAAGGGGGCATTAGCTGAAACAAGTTACATTCCCACCCATGGCACAGCACAGGGACTTGTTTCCTGTGCAAGGGAGCTGGATGTGGTTAACCTTGACTGTAGTGCTCCTCCCAAGAGCACCACCAGGAGGTACAAGGTAATGTCAGAAGAACAAATGAGAGGTGGACTACCAGAAACCAGAGGCTGAGGGGAAGTAATAGCCACCACTGGAGGAGACACCTGTGTTAGGAAACTACAGTAGGAATTATCAAGTGGAGGTATCTCTGAGGAACCTTAAAGTGCACCAGGAGGCAATGGTGGTGGGATGATTTGGAACAGGATGGTGATAATTGCATAAGATGAAGAATATAATCAATGTCACTGCATTACACATGTAAAGATTGTTGAATTGGCAAATGAAAAGTGGGGGGAGAGTTATTGTACTATACTAAATGTATACTATATACTTCAATAAACTTTAAAAGTTATATACAAAATTAACAACAAATAACTAAAAAAAAAAAAAAAAAAGTGCACCAAGAGAAAAAGCATTAGCTTTCAGAAACAGCGCCATATCCAGAAAACAGTGTCAAATTATACCTTTCCTGCTCCTTGCATCTCTACTGTTCTTCCAATGCTGCTAGACCCAAAAGCAGTGTAAGAAACAAAGAAGAGATGAAAGCAAGGTGGGAAGTGAAACAGCCTAGCCTGGCCATGCTTCTTCTCTGCAGATTTCCCAGTTGGAGGCAAGTCTGAGCTGCAAGGGGAGTGGGGGAGTGGGGCTTTGAAATGAGAGAGCATGAGTGACTGAAGTTTTGATATTAGACTGAACTGGACTTTCAGGGTCTCTGAAAACAAAGATTTCTCAATGCCTAAGAGTAGGATAAAAGTAATGGATCTGTCTAGGGTTTTATCCAGAAATGACAAATACATTCATCAGGCAGTTATAAGAAAGAATAATAATGCCTGCTGCTTGCTCTCTTTTGTTTAATAGACCAGATATGTAAATCAACAGCTCTTCTCCATCAACTTCCAAGCTCTGATTACCAATGGCTGTGTTGGAGGAAGGACCATGCATCTCCATTTACAGGAGCTCAGGCTCTTGTTTAGTTAAAATGTTTGGTTTCAGGTCAATGATCATAATCACAAAGATGGAATACTGAGTTTCAAGATGATATACTACAGTAAATGAAATAATGCCCTATTACTACAATAGTGAACACAGTAAATTATCTGATACCTGACATTATAAAGAATATTTTGACTAGTCAAGGCAGGTTACTGTGTTTTGATCTATGATCCTTGTAGTACTTATTCATGGAAAGAGCACTGGACTAGTTGTTTTAGAGCTAGATTTCCTGTAACTATATGAATACACACAGATCATTTAGCTTCTCTGAACCTCAGTGTCTTGGTGTGTAAAATGGTAACAGGAAGGTCTGTCCTGCCTATCTCACAGTGTTGTGTTGTAGTTGTTGTTTTTAGGTGCCATCTGGTTGATTATGACTCATAGCAATGAAAACACAATGAAAACTCTGCCTGGTCCTGCCCCATCTTCACAATTTTTGCGATGCTTGAGTCCATCATTGCAGCCACTATGTCAGTCCATCTTGTTGAGGGTTTTCCTCTTTTTCACTGGCCCTCTACTTTACCAACCATGATATCCTTCTCCAAGGACTGGTCCTTTCTGTTAACATGACCAAAGTACATGAAAAAAAGTCTGGCCATCCTTGCTTCTAGGAGCATTCTGCCTGTACTTTTTCCAAGACAGATTTGTTTGTTCTTCTGATAATCCATGGTATTTTCAAAATTCTTCAGCAACACCAAAATTCAAATGAATCAACTTTTCTTCAGTCTTCCTTATTCATTGACAGCTTTCATAGGCATATACAGCTACTGAAAATACCATGACTTGAGTTAGGTTCACCTTAGTCTTCAAAGTAGATCTTTACTCTTTAATACTTTCAAGAGGTCTTTTGAAGCAAATTTGCCTAGTCCAATATGTCATTTGATTTCTTGACTGCTGTTTCCATGGACATTGATTATGGATCCAAGTAAAATGAAATCCCTGATAACTTCCATCTTTTCTCCATTTATCATGGCATTGCTTATTGGTCCAGTTGTGAGTAGTTTTGTTTTCTTTATGTTGAGGTGTAATTCATACTGAAGACTGTACTCTTTGATCCTCGTCAGTAAGTGCTTCAAGTCTTCATTTTCAGCAAGCAACATTGCAAGTGTTGTAGGGAGAATCAAATCACACAATGGTCATGAAAACATTTCTAAAGTTTAACCTGTCTATTTTTAATAAGATGTTGTTGGTAATGGAGCATTTTTATATATGTCACACAGATTATAAATTTTTAAGAAATATAACACATGATGTTTAATGGACTATATCTGGAAGGACACACATAAGAGACGGGTAACAATAGCTGCCTCCAGGTAAAACTTATTTTTCACTACATTCTTTTGTTGTATCTTTTAAATTTGTACCATATGTATAAATTACATTTAAAAAAGTAAAATTTAACAACACTTTGATATATTGAAAAAAAAAAGAAATGTTTATTCTTCATAGTAAGTTATACGTAATATAATCTTCCTTTAAAAAGACATTTTAGGATCTTTGTTTCAGGATTAAATAAGACTAAGTGATGCAACTAGCCTGTAACTTGGCACATAGTAGGTGTTCAGAAAGTGATAGTTCCCCTTTGCTCAAGGTCCTCGTTATGGCTAGCAAATTGCAGTGAACACAAGCATATAACTAATGAGATGCTGGATATTATAAAGTTTATTGGATTTTTACCAGGATGTTGGACACAGATGGTAAATGGGAAATGCCAGAAAGCTGATGAATCATCTGATAAACTAGTGGAAAAGGTGAATGGAGCCAGAAAGAGGCCAGAGAGAGCAAGGTCTGGAGAAAGGCAACTATGCTCTTACATCATTTAGCCTGTTTTTCAGCTGTTAATGTATCCAGAATATTGAGTGCATTTTGCAAGTTGGAGTTATTAAGATCTTTATGCTACTAAATGCTTATTAAATAACAAATAGCTTTCAAGTCATTAGCTTGACTGTAACAGGTTTTTTTTTTTTTTTTTCTTCAAATTTATGATTTCTTCTCATTTTATGGTGAGGAGCAGAGAGTACATAAATCAGAATACTTTAGGGGAAACTATAACACCTAACCCTAATGTCAAGACTGAAAATCTGATAGCACAGTTATTAAAAATTAAGACCCCTGAAAGACTTCAATCTGTGCTAACAGGAATGGCCAAGGCAGCAAGACACCATGTCTCCCTTTGTATTTTAATGTAGTTGCATCATTTCTGCTATTCTATTACTAAGAAAGCTCCCAGAATGATATTTTTGCAACAGGCAAAAATGAAAACAAAACAAAAACTGGGAACAACTGTCCCATGCAGAAATCATTACCAATGCCAAGGCACTATCAGTATTGTTGAAATAGCTATGAGATAATTTAAAATCTTGTTCTTCAAATTGTGCTCTCTAAACAGCAACATCAGTGTCAGCATCACATGAGGTCTTGTTGCAAACTAGAATCTCACACCTTCCCTCAAAATTTACAAAACCAGACTCTCTAACCCCCAGGTGATTTGTGTATACAATAATATATGAGAAGTACTTACTTACAAGTATCAAAGTGCTGGGTAAATGGATACTAATGAAAACACAGCATTCACTGTATCTTAGAAATGGAAAGTGTTCAATTTTGGGTTATTCCTGAGAATAAATAATCAGTAAATAAATTCAACCAAATACGTAACAGGGAAGTACTTTCCCAAAGAAAATATTTTGAGCAAATGGAGTTAATTGGGAGCTGTGGGAATTTAAAGAAGGAAATGGACACAAGTATAACAAACACAGAAACTGTAAATCTTGGCAACTGATTGGATGTAGAGTCTGTGAAGACTGAAGGTTCCCATTCTGGAACAAGGGATGAGGCTATAAACTGCAGAAGAGAATCTGCTAAGCACCAGTGCCCATGAAATGAAGCCCCATTTACAACCTAGGATATTTCAAATCTGGGATTCTTCATGGCCTCTAATTCAGAGATTCTGTTTGGCATTAAATGTTTATTTCACTTGATGTGTTTGAATTAAGGTATTGGTGAAGAATATTGGATATACCCTGGACTGCCAGAAGAGTGAAAAAATCTGTCTTGAAAGACGTATACACTGAATATTCCTTAGAAGTGAGAATGGTGAGACTTCATTTCTTGTTCTTTGGTCATGTTATCAGGAGGAATCTTTGTTCTAAAAGACTCCATCTATTAAATATTCTCCATTTGTTAAGTAAGAATGTTCTCTTCATCTGTATTCATTTAAGTACTTATGATCAGTGTGAGATAATGTGGGTTATCATTGGATTTGCTATAATCCCAGATGGAAGTAAATAAACTTGATTATTTAGTTGTTGTATGAAGTTTCCCAGACAGGATTTTGGTTAGAAAATACTGGAGGACTTACTCTAGGTAGGATTATGAACAAGAATCCTCTGTTAAGCTGAGTGAAAGTTTTTAGGTTCAAAGGATGGGAACAACAACAGAGGACAACAATGGGAGTAAAAGTAAGCAGAGATTCATAATGTTTGCACTGTGAGTGCTTCCCTTTAAAGAATTCAGATAGAGGAAATAGGAATGAACATAGACACCTGGTGTGATGGTTAATTTTTTGTGTCAAATTGCCTGGGTTGTGGTTCCTAGTTGTTTGTTCAAACACTAGTTGCTCTCAGGGACTAATTGTTGTTGTTATTGTTAAATGCCATCTAGTCATCTCCGACTCATAGCAACCCTATGCACAGCAGAACAAAACACTGCCCGGTGCTGTGCCAGCCTCAGGATTCTTGCTATATCTGAGCCCATCATTGCAGCCACTGTGTCAATCCATCTCATTGAAGGTCGTCCTCTTCTTCATTGACCCTCCACTTTACCAAGCATGGTATCCTTCTCCAGGGAATGGTTCCTTCTGACAACATGTAGTTACATGTGATTAAATCAGTTGACCTTGGGTAGAATAGATTGCCTTACATAATGTAAGGTAAGGCAGTGTAATCACCTTCCATAATGCAATCTAGTGTAATGCAATCAATCACTCAGTTGAGATCATGCCAATTTGCTGGATCCCAAACCTAATCTCTTCTGCACTATAAAAAGACCAAGATAAGCATAGACACAGACACAAACACAGGAACACAAATGCCATGTGAGAATCATTTGTAAGCAAAGGAAATCAAAAGATCTCCATCAGACACTAGAACTAGAAGACAGACTCACAGAAGAAACTAACACAGTCAATATCCTGACTTGCACTTTGTTGTTGTTAGATGCTGTTGAGTTGACTCTGATTCATAGTGACCCTATACACAACAGAATGAAACACTGCCTGGTCCTGTGCCAGCCTCATGATCCTTGCTATACCTGAGCCCATCGTTGCAGCCATTGTGTCAATCCATCTCATTAAGGGCCTCCCTCTTCTTCATTGACACTCCACTTTACCAAGCATGGTATCTTTCCCCAGGGAATGGTTCCTTCTGACAACTGACTGAAGTAGGTGAGACAAAGTCTGGCCATTCTCGCTTCCAAGGAGCATTCCTGCTGCACTTCTTCCAGGACAGATTTGTTAGTCCTTTTATCAGTGACTTGGACTTACAGCCTCCAGAAATGTGAGAAAATAAATTTCTATTCTTTAAAGCTACCCACTTGGGGTATTTCCGGCACAGAATGGTTTAATATCATACTCATAAAAACACCTTGTAACTAAGGTAACTCAGTAGGTAACTAACACATCTAACAATGTTCAATCTATCCCATTTCAATCTATCTCCATCCAATTGGAGACACTGTAAATATCAGCAACTTTTTTAGCTTCAGTCTTGTTGTTTGTTGTTATGTGCCATTGAGTCGTCTCTGACTCACAGTGTCCTTATGTACAACAGAACAAAACTTTGAATCTTAGTGTTAATAAAATAATAAAAAAGAATTCTGAAACATCACATCCAATGTGGAAAGCTCTCATCATTCTAACTATAGAGATCCAGGTTAGAGCCCATTATAATAAACTATATTATAAAAAATATAATTCTCTCTTAGAAATAAGTTGTTATGATTCACACAGTAGAATGCCTTTGCATAGTCAATAAAACACAGGTAAGCATCTTTCTGGTATTCCCTTGTTTTCAGTTAAGATCCATCTGACATCAGCAATGCTGTTCCAAAAGCTGTTCTGAATCCAACTTGAATTTCTGGAAGTTCCCTGTCTATGTACTGCTGCAACCAATTCACAAACCAGATTTGTAAATTAGATAAAAGAGAGTTTGTCATTGTCAAATATGGAGAATAATATGGCACCTGTTATGCATAGATGATTATTTGGGTCCTAGTAACAGACAGAAAGAAACTCTTTTCAATCTCTATTATATGTGGAAGACTAAGTGTAGTCATCTCTGATGACTGAGTCATTCTTGTGGATTTTCATGTGTTACAAGAACTGGTAAATATGACAATGTGGTCAATGTTAACAGGAATTATTACATGGTTTAGTTAGCAAGTTACAATAGTTTCACATTAGACATGACTTTATAGCAGACAGTTTTATAAGGATAATGGAATGAATTGAATACTGTCACTTGAATTAAAATAGCTCATATTCTCAGTGCTCCTTTAGAGCTGATGACAAACCTAGAGAAGCATCTAGAAGAAACAAACATGAAAATTACATTCTTTTCATTCTCACTTTGTTCAGTAGGTCCAATTCAAAGTGGTAGCCTCGAGTATCTTTCTTGGTGCTTTCTTTTTTCTTTTCTTCTTTCTTTCCTTTATAACTCAGCCAAATTTTAGAAGAACGTTAAAAACTAGACTTTTTGAACCTAATGACCAAATCAGGGAAAGATCAAGCTGGAGCAGTCCTTTGAATGAGACTGGTCTAGTGCCTTGTCTCCTGCCACCTGACTCCTCAGGAATTATGAGAATCAAATGTAATATGTGGAAAAGTGCATTCACTGGAGCAGGAAACCTTGTATAAATGATACATATCATTATTTTTATCGTGTGGTGCTAAACCATTCCAGATCATTACAAAGTTTTCTTGCTTATTTATTTATTTATTTCTCAAAGAAAGGAGCCATTTAACTTGCTTAGTGGCTTGACTTGCTTAACTTGCTTAGTGGCTATCCCACAGCCACCAAAGGTTTACCCTGTAGATATATTGGACCATTTTCTCACAGAAGGAGAAAAGCTGGTCCCAAGCCGCTCTACATAGTGACATCTATTTAATCTGACACCAGGTATTTTTTGAGATGAAGTAAAGTAACTCCTTAAATGAACCAGAAAAAAAAAAAAAAAAAAAAAAGCAAGTAATTATATGGACTAAAGTGTGGAAACCCTTTCTAAGTAATATAATATCAAAATCAAGAACCCTAAAAGAAAGATTCATAGATTTGGGTATATATGCATTTAAAGCATTTTTACATGAAAGAGCTATGATGAGAAAAACAAAATGTCAATGATAAACTGGGCCCAGGGACTGGGAATGGATTCTCTCTCGCTCGCTCACTCTCTCTCTCCCTCCTCTCTCTTTCTCTCTATCCCCATCTCTCAATCCCTCAGCCTCTCTCTCTCTCTCCTTCTCCCTCCCTCTCTTCTTTCCCTCCTTCTCTCCCTCTCCTTCCACCTCTCCCCCTTCCTCCCTCTCTTCCTCTTCCTCCCTCTCTCTCCCACCTCCCTCTTTCTCCCACTTCTCTCCCCCTTCTTCTCCCTTCCTTTCTCCCTCTCTCTCTTTCTCCCAATTTCTTACCAGGAAAATTCCCTCCCTATTCTTGGTACACAGTAAATTCTTTCTCTATTCTGCTTATGCATGTGCATCACACATACCTGGCCAGCCTCATTTGTATGTCTATTCCTGAGGGAGGGAAGGAAACAGGTCCTTTAACTGTGGCACAAAAGAGAGGTTCAGGTAAACTACCAGCCTTGCATTGGCTGCACAGTGAGACCCACTTGCCATGGGGAACTGATGCCAATTATTGAAGCTGACCTTGCTCTGTCTCTTCTCTATGTGAGTGAAGTGTAATCTTTTCCAGTGTCTTTGTTGAAGACCTCAAACCTTGGCTCAATATATGCCTTTTGTCATACAACTTTGCAGTGCCCTCTCAAAATGAATGGGATGACCTGGCACACCCTTTGATTCTGAGCTTACCCTGTGACTGGCTTTGGCCCAAAGAACGAGGTAGACAGGTAATTGAATTGAGTGACTCCACTTTGTAACTCTATTTTTGTAATGTCCAGCTCTAATTGGCAATATCTCACTAAAACTCCATTTTATGTAACTGAAATGACCATCTCATCCTGCCCCCACTCTCCGTGGATTAAGGGGTACACCCCCCTTTTGTATATTTAGCAACTAAAACACCCCTAGATGAATGCCTGTGCTAAAGCATGTACTCTGAGGTAGTTATCAGAAATAACTCCCCCCACCCCTCAATGAATGCCTGTGCTAGCATGTACTCTATGAGTCCTTAAACTGCAGCATCTGCTTCTGTATTATCACTTGCTTACCTGTTTGCATTTTGGCTTTATAAATCCTACCTAAAATCAGATTTGTTGCTGCAGCATAGGAGCATATTTCAGATCCCTGCAGTCGGCGAGCCTAAATAAAACTCTTTTACCCAAAAGTGGGCATTATAGTGGCTATTATTTTAAACTGAACCCATAACATTTGGGGGCTCATTTGGGATAGCCACTGTGTCCCAGCACCTCTGCTGGGTGACCATCTGTGGGAGAAAAGGACCTCTAGGGGAGGCGCTCCCTGAAAACATTCCAGGGCCCCAGAACTCTGTTCTCCCAATCAGGTGTCCACCTGCAGACACGGAATTCAGCTGATTCGGCCTGAGACACCTGATTCCTCCGGAGGTAAGCCTGTAAAAACTTGCAAGACCGGTCTCCCTATTGGTTGAGACAAAGGATTGGACATGATCATACTTTCTCCAATTATTTTTTTCACCAGGACACTGCTTGAGAAAATCTGTCCAGTGAAAACTTTTTTCCTATAGCCTGATCTAGTAAAACATTGGTGAACTGACCTTGTTTTACTAGAGTTCCTGTTCTAGCCTCTTGAGAGTGCCTGATATTTCTGAAATCTGCTATGTATCTGTTTTGTGTTATATCATCTCCTCAGTGGGATAGTTACTTGGTCCTCTTTTCTCTCTGTCTGCCTTTGGCTAGTGTTTTGACTTGTGGAGTTGTGGCCATTGTCCTAACAGACTGGACTGTTGGACAGAAAAATTGTTCTTGGATTGTGTTATTTCTTTATATGTTTCTTGTTTGCAGGACTGCACTGTTACTCATAGTAAATGAGTTCTAACTCTGAAATATTGTATTGGATTGAGAGGTTTAAGCATTTCATCCAAAGCCTATTAGAAGATTTTGATTGGTTTTATCCAAAAACTTGGGATTTTTATGGTTTAAATGAATGGATCATTGATTTGGCTGCTTAAGGGACCCTACAAGAATTTGCACCCTGAAAAGTGAAATTTTACTTATTTTTATTATTATCCTTACTATAGTAAATATCTAATCTAACTCTCAAATTCAGGATTAAATCCTAGGGTAAATAAATTAATACTTTAGGATTTTTGGGTTAGGGTGTGTTTTAATGTATGTGTGAACGACTGTGTCTGACTACTGAAACCCTAAGGGATTAGAGAACTGGATGTAAGTTCAGAGAATTGCACTTAAGTTAAAGATATTTGATAGACTGTTTTATATTGGCTGAATTACAGTGTTGGGCAACTCAAGAAAACGATTGAAGATGCATTACTGCCAGCTTATAAAAATACGGGAAATTCATATATAAAAGAAAAGGTCCCTCTCCAATGTATATTAAATAATTTTAGACTAGCCTACAGGTGGGTTTATGGTATTAATTCAGCCCCGGGTGCCTCAGGACTTTGTGTAAGTTAGAATGATTTTAATGACTTATTAATCAATATTCTAACATTAGAAATTTACATTGTTTTCAGTTTTTTACTATAACTGGTAGTGTGGAATAAAAATCTCTGGACTTTAGTTTAACCTTAATTGAGATCATCTCCACAACTGTAACACTGTTATATTTGATTCACTTTATTTGAGTTGTTTGTGTGTAAGAAGTGTGTGTGCATGACACCAGTACAACAGTTTCAAGTAGATGTAAATGTGATTGGAAATTAAGTAACCAAGATTTTGTACTAGAATGGGACTCCTTAACTGTATTCTGAAACACTGAAGCTTCAGAAGTTAAGGAAGAGAAGTTACATCCTTCCTTAAATCCATTTTTAAGTCAGGCAAAACTTTTTTTAAAATCCATTTTTAAATCAGACTGTTTCATTTGCAACCATGCCTCCAGCATCAGCACTTGCTCTCCTCCACCTTTTGACCCTTTCCCTCCCTCAGGAAAGCAAGTTAACTGTTTATCATCCACTGTACCTCCTTTATCACCTATACAAACTATGGCGCAAAAGGCAAGAGCCATGGTTGAGAACATTCCATTAGAATTAACATGTTTTTCCCTTAACAGAATACATAAATCAGAAAATTGTAATTATTAAAGTAAAACATTTTGGGGTGGTAAACACACATAAAAATAACTTAGTATAGTCTAGACTACTGAACGAAACCACCTTAAGAACTAAGTTGAAAGTTTTAGTGTGACCTGAAAAGCAAGAGGGAAAGTACAATGACTGGTAATAAGTTTTTTTTAACAAAAAAGAGAGGGAAAGGAAAGTAATTTTTTTCTTAAAGTAGAATGTCTGGTTGTCCCAGAACATGAAAAATAGTAAAAGTTAAATTTGAAAATGTATAGTATTAGAAGGTTTGAGAGGAAGTGAACTTTATTTGCCTTGGTTTTTAATACCTGCAAATAATAAGTGTAAAACAAAATGTGTAGTAAGTTGTAGAAAATTTGAGGGAAAGTGAATTTTCCATGTAATTATTTTTTTCTTCTGAATTTCAGTAATAACCAAAGGGCAGTTTCAGGCAATACATCTTTTCAGAATACAAATCTGTATAATATTTGTTCATATTTCTGAAACTCTACCTGCCAAACAGTTATCTCATTCAACCCAAGAGATAGTTTTGCAAAGTAAGGATATTATATAATATTTCCACCTGAGGAAAGGAACATCTTTGAGGGCCTTAAAGGGAATGTGACATGATGGCACAAAGGCCTGGTTAGTTCTAGAAGCTGAGGCCTGCCGTGGATTTGGGCACATCTGTCCTGACTATTATGCAGCTTCTTATCTCAGCCTGCCCCAGTCTGAATGGGGCAGCAAAGGAGTTCTCTCCCACTCTCTTTCAGGAACTCCTCTGGGGCCAAAGGCAAGTGTGAATAGCATGCCAGCATTACAGAATTCAGTATAGTTTACAATTTCAATTTCCTTCATCTCAGCCAAATATATGCCACTGGATCCATTTCTTACAACGCCACTTCCTGGATTAAATTGCTAAAGTTGGGCAATTGAGTTCACCAGCAATAAAATCCTGGGCTAACACAGCCCTCCAGTAACTTCTAAACACTGAACTAAGCCCCAGTGAGGAGCAAGCTACAGGTACCACTTCAGCAGCAGTCTCACAGTGAGAACCCTCGAAGTAGAGAACAGTTTCTTTGTGAAGAACCCCATATTCTTAACCTTAAATGCTACAGATGATCCAAGGCTGGGGAGAGTAAGCTGAACTGCTCTTCCAGGCAACCTCAACCTTTTTCTCCAAGTAATTTCCTTCAGGACTCTACAGACCCTTACCTTTACTCTGTTCCTCCCCATCTGACCCTCAGAAAATGGTCTCCTCAACATATACTCAGAATAATGTAAAATTTGACCAGGGGTCCAGGCCAGATCTGTCAGGGCAATACCCATTACAGCAGGTTCCAACTAGTTCAGATCATAAAGGAAACCCTGGAAGTTTCATTTAGACTCATGTGCCATTCACCTTGACTGATTTACATTAATCTTTTATTAACAGAGGTAAGCTCTGAAGAAAGGCGAATAGTGAAAAAAAAAAAAAAAAACTAAAACAGAAACCAACTGACTTCATAACCTGCAACCTGAAAACCTAGCCAGGGGCCACAGCCATCAGAAGCAGATCCAAAACAAAATCCCAAAAACCCAGAGAACAAAACAAAATTCCAAAATTAAAAGGAGGACTGGGTATAAATACTTCTCAACTAGTAGACATTACTTTCAAGGTCTATAATAACCAGGACAAGGAGCAGAAAAAACAGAAGCAAAGAGACATAAAGCAACAGACTACCTTGCTGGCTGCTGTCCTGGGAGACCTGTCATGAAGTCAATCATACTGGGTAAGTCCCCACGGGCCCCCAATAGATAGAAAGGGAGTAATTCTAACTCCTGCTCCAGGAGGCCGACCAACAAAGTTGGGGCCTCAACAGTGGACTTAATGCAGGGAAAATGAACACTGGAAAAGGGAGTGTCCAAAGCGAACTCTCCAAACCCAACCAAAAGGGGCCCAACAAATGATAAACACAGCTAAGAGCTATCAAGAATGATGGAGCCCAGGGGCTCTGTTGCAGAATAAACAAATGCCTATCTCCTACAAGGAGACTGGGTGGTGAAAACTGTGGGAAAACAACCTATTAGATCTCTACTGGACACAGGTGCAACCTCAATCTTAAACATCCCCAAGGCCCCTCTGTCCCAGAAAACTATAAACATTACTAGAGTTTCAGTAATATAAAAATCTTCTTCAACTTCTTGAATGCCAGGTTGAAAGTACTGTATTAACTTGAAATTTTTATACATACCTGAATACCCTGTTCCTCTGTTGGAATAAAACTTAATAACCAAGTTAAATACTCAGTTTACCTTCTCAGCTAACAAGCTCCAGGTGGATATTAATCCTAACCAGACATGGGCCTTACAGACAACCTCCTGCAATTATCTGCTGCTATGGATTACAGAAACAACTGACAGAACTGTCACTGCAACCAGCACTTGTTATGAGAAAAAATATCCTGTATACGTGACTGAATAAACTTATTATAGGGCTGGATCTGTACAAAATCACCCAAAAAGTTACACAAGACTGCTTGACCTACACCAGAAACAATCCAAAGTGCAGTCCACCTCCAGTGGTAAAAGGAATTCAAACAAAAGGCCTGAACTATATGAGGACTGGCAGGTGAAATTTACAATTCCTGAAAAATCAAGTACCTTTTAGTATTTATGGGAGCTCTGGTAGCGTAGTGCCTAAGGCACTTGACTGCTAACCAGAAGGCTGGCGGTTCAAACCCACCAGCCACACCTCAGAAGGAAGATGGGGCAGTCTACTTCCGTAGTGATACTGCCTCGGAAGCCCAAGGAGCAGTCGCTATGAGTCGGATCTGACTCGATGGCACATAATAACAACAACAACAATAACAATTAGCATTTATAGATACTTTCACTGGATGGGGGGAAACCTTTCCCTGAAGCACAGAAAAGCAGCAGAGGTGAGTCAACCCTATTAAGACACTGACTAAGATGTACCAAAAAACCAACTTATCTTAAATAAAACTTTTACTTACCCTGTCCCGGATCTGGATTTCCCCCAGAAGCAGGCTTAAGTTAAGCCCATGTAAAATATTATATGGGAGACCATTTTCTATAGAGTGTGTCATCCTAGTTATGCAGGAAAGGGAAACCTTAAAAATTGTTAAAGAATTAAATATTTTAAAACATGTACAAACTCTATCTGCAACACTAACCACTTTGTTCCAGCAGGTTGTTGTGTCCTACAGATACTCCCCTCCTTAGCTTCTATCCAGGAAATTGGGAGTGCAACGACTGTATTACCAGAATCAACACCCTCTGCTCTTACTAAACTCTTACACTATTGCCAGCCAGGAAGACTAAACCTGGTGAAAAGACACACTGCTACAGGATCAACCCTGCATTGGAAGGAACCTTGCACTGTAGTTTTGACTACACCCACAGCCGTGAAAGTGAATGACTTCACATCGTGGATTCATCACACGCATCTGAAGCCAGCACCTTCCAACTCGCAATAGCAAATTTTCAAGGACCCCAATCAACCTCTCAAGCTAAGACTGTCTCGTTCCCCTATTTTGTGGTCTTAACTTACTTATGTTTATGTACATGTTGGTCACAGGGTTTTCTGGAAAGTATCACCCACTCAATTTCAATGAACAGTATTGAAGGTACCACAGGACAAGTGGCCTTCAAGGCCACTCAGTGTGATGACCTTAAACTTTCAGTTTTAAAATAAATTTGTGCACCTTAGTATATCCCAGAGTAAAAAAAGAATTACTCATGTATAGTCACTAATACTAATAAAATAGGAGTAATCAAAGAAACACTGGCCCTGGTACGAAAAAATATAAAGGAAATAAATAATGAATCAATGATTTGATTCTCAAACAAAAACAGTAGGGAATGAAGTGAGTGACTCTACTTTGTAACTCTATTTTTGTAATGTCCAGCTCTAACTAGCAATATCTCATTAAAACTCCATTTTATGTAACTAAAGTGACCATCTCATCCTGCTTCCACTCCCTGTAGGTAAAGGGGTACCTTTTGTATATTAAGCAACTAAAACACCCCTTCTTCGTGTGGAAGAGCACATACTCTGAAGTGGTTATCAGAACTAACTCCCCTCAGCCCCCAATGAATGCCTGTGCTAAAACACGTACTCTGAGTCCTTAAACTGCAGCATCTACTTCTGTGTTATCACTTGCTTACTTGCTTGCGTTTTGGCTTTATAAAGCCTACCTAAAATCAGACTTGTTGCTGCAGCATAGGAGCATGTTTCAGCTCCCTGCAGTTGGTGATTCTAAATAAAACTCTTTTACCCAAAAGTGGACATTGTAGTGGCTATTATTTTAAACTGAACCCATAACATAGCAGCATTTACTTTTGTTGCTTTTAACTCTTGTATTCTTCCCAGTGTCTTCCTATAACTTGATCATTTTGTGCTGACCTCTCCATTACTGTATATTGTCTTTTCCTTCACACAAGTTAATATGTGTCTACCCTCTAGTTAGTGACTTCCCCCCTCCCCCATCCCTAGTAACCTTCACAATGTTAAGTTTGGCTCTTTGTGTGTGTAAACCTTTTCTTGATGTTTTATAGTAGTGGTCTCATACAATATTTGTCTTTTCGTGAATGACTAATTACACTCAGCATAATGTCTTCTAGGTTCATCCATGTCATGAGTTGCAGATTTATCACTATTCTTTAATGTTGCATAGTATTCCATTGTGTGTATGGACCATAGTTTGTTTATCCATTCACCTGTTGATGGACACTTCCATCTTTTTGCTATTGTGAATAATGCAATTTCTCATCATCTCTCTGGTGCTACAGCTCTCTCTCCATGTCCCTGAGACCAAAGGATATGTTCCACTTCTGGCTCGTCTTTCTTAGTAGTTAGGAAGTCCCCTGTCTGCTTTGGAATTGGTATTTTTTTAAGTCTAGCTCATGGGAAAACTGACCAATTACCTTGTTAGGGTTCTGAGCACCTTATTTGCATGGTCCCCCACACACAACAGTTCCACGTACTTTATTTGAAATATTAGACGATACTGTGATAGTTAAGGTTGTGGGTCAACTTGACTGGATCATGATTGTAAGTGGTTCAAGTGGTTATGATATAGTCTAATATATGATGAGATCTAATATAATAAAATCACCTCCATGATGAGATGTGCTAGGAGCAGCCAATCAGTTGAAAAGGAGTTTCCTCAGGGATGTGACCTGGTTCCAATATATAATAGGTCTCCTGGAAAAATTCTATGGCTTTTGGCTAGATCCTGATCTTACATCTAGCTCATCATCATCTTTGGTTCCTGGACTTGAACCAGTAGACTGCTGTATTACTTGCCAATCCTGGGATTACTGCCCTCACGAAATACAAAATTTCGTTTTATATTTCTATTATATTATATTTCTATTTTTTGTAATGTCCAGTTGTAGCTGGATATTACAAAAATAGAGTTACAAAGTGGAGTCACTCACTTCATTCCCTACTGTTTTTGTTTGAGAATTAAATCATCGATTCATTATTTATTTCCTTTATATTTTTTCATTGCCCTCACGGCCTGTGAGCCAAGAATCTGCTATTTCACCTGCTGGCTTTAGATTCATCATCCTCTGGATCCAACAGCCTGCTATAATGCCTATCAATCTTGGATTCATCAGCCCCTGAAGGTTCATGAGTCAAGAGAAGCCTCCAGCTTGATGTTTGACCCATGGCTTTGGGATTGTCAGCCTCTACAGCTACATTAGCCATTTCCTTGAGATAAATTTCTCTCTCTCTCTGTCTCTCTCTGTCTCT
>NW_006921721.1:2102070-2106837 GCF_000298275.1 Orycteropus afer afer
ATATATATATATATATATATATATATATACACACACATATACATATAGTGCTATCTATCTATCTATATTTCACTGGTTTTGCTTCTCTAGAGAACACAACCTAAGACAGATACAACCTCATTCCTCTAGGATGGCTAAGTTTTTGTTTGTTTGTTTGTTTGTTTTAAGGGAAAATAACAAATGTCAGCAAGGTTGTGGAGAAATTGGAACTCTCACCCATTGCCATTAAAAATGGTACAGCTGTGGAAAACAGTTTGGAAGTTCCTTAAAAAGTTAATCGTAGAACTACAGTATAAGACCAATCTCATTGAAAGGACCATTCCAGCTTGTTCTTTCCCTGATTTGGTCAGGGGAAGGCCCTCAATGAGATGGATTGACACAGTGGCTGAAATGTGGAGCTCAGGTATAGCAAGGATCATGAGGCTGGCACAGGACCACGCAGTGTTTCATTCTGTTGTGCATAGGGTCGCTTTGAGTCAGAGACAACTCAATGGCACTTAACAACAACAACAGCAACTATATAATCCAACAAACCCAAGAGACTTGAAAGCAGTGATGCAATGTTCACTGCAGCACTATTCACAATAGTCAGAAGATGAAAAGAGCCTAAATGTCTGTCAACAGATAAATAAACAAAATGTAATACATACATACAGTGGACTATTACTCTACTATGAAGAGAAATGAAGTTCTGATGCATGCCACAACATGGGATGAACTGGAAAACATTATACTGAGTGGAATAAGTCAATTACAAAAGGAAAAATATTGTATGACCTCATTAACATGTTGTTGTTAGGTTCCATTGAGTCGTCTCTGACTCATAGCGACCGCAGAACGCAACACCACCTGGTCCTGTGCCAACCCCATGATCCTTGCCACACCTGAGCCCATCTATGCAGCCCCTGTGTCAATCCATCTCATTGAGGGCCTTCCCCTTTTTCATTGTCCCTCCACTTTCCCAAGCATGATATCCTTTTCCAAGGAATGATCTCTTCTTACAACATGACCAAAGTAGATGAGACGAAGTTTGGCCATTCTCACTTCCAAGGAGAATTCTGGCTGCACTTCTTCCAGGAAGGATTTGTTAGTTTTTTTAGCAGTCCATGGTACTTTCAGCATTCTTCACCAAAACCACAACTCAAAAACATCAACTCTTCTTCAATCTTCCTTATTCATTGTCCAGCTCTCACATGAATATGAGGTGATTGAAAATGCCATGGCTTGTGTCAAGCACACCTTACTCTTCAAAGAAACATCTTTCCTCTTCAGCACTTGAAAGAGGTCCTCTGTATCCAATTTTCCCAATGCTGTGTGTTGTCTGATATCCTGCTGCTTCCATTGGTGTTGATTGTAGAGCCAAGTAATATGAAGTCTTTGACAACTTCAAACTTTTCTCCATTTATCATGATGCTTTTGCATAGTCAACAAAACACAAGTAAACATCTTTCTGATATTCTTTGCTTTGAGCCAAGATCCATCTGACATCAGCAATGATATCTCTTGTTCCACATCCTCTTCTGAATCCAGCTTGCATTTCTGGAAGTTCTCTATCAATACACTGCTGCAACCATTTTTGGATAATCTTTAGTAAGATTTTGCTTGCGTGTGATATTAATATTGTTCGATAAATTCCACATTCTGTGAGATCACCTTTCTTTCAAATGGTACAAATACGGATCTTTTCCAGTCAGTTGGCCAGGTTATTGTTTTCCAAATCAGCTGGCATAGCCAAATGAGTGCCTCTAGTGTGATATCCCATCAATTCTTGGAGCCTTGTTTTTTGCCACTTCCCTCAGTGCAGCTTCGACTTCTTCCTTCAATATCATTGGTTTTTGATCATATGCCATCTCCTAAAATGAATGAACATCAACCAATACCTTTTGGTTCAGTGACTCTGTGTTTTCCTTCCATCTTCTTTTGATGTTTCTTGCATCATTCAGTATATTGCCCATAGAATCTTTCAATATTGCAACTTGAGGTTTAAATTTCCTTTTCAGTTCTTTCAGCTTGAGAAATGCTAAGCGTATTCTTCCCTTTTGGCTTTCCAACTCCATGTCTTTGCACCTTTCATTATAATAATTGACCTTGTCTTCTCGAGCTGCTCTTTGAAATCTTCTGTTTAGCTCTTTTATCTTGTCATTTCTATCATTTGCTTTAGCTACTGTCCATTCAAGGGCAAGTTTCAGAGTCTCCCCTGACATCCATTTTGGCCTTTTCTTCCTTTCCTGTCTTTTTAATGACCTTTTGCTTTCTTCATAGATGATGTTCTTGATGTCATCCCACAATTCCTCTGGTTTTCAGTCTTTGGTGTTCAATGCATCAGATCTATTCTTTAAATGGTCTCTAAACTCAGGAGGGATGTAATCAAGATCATATTTTGGCTCTCATGGACTTGTTTTAATTGTCTTCAACTTCAACTTGAACTTGCGTAAGAGCAGTTGATGGTCTGCTCCACAATCAACTCCTGGCCTTGTTTTGGCTGAAGATATTGAGCTTCTCCATCGCCTCTTGGCACAGATGTAGTCAATCGAATCCTGTGTACTCCATCTGGCCAAGTACATATGTATAGCCACCATCTGTGTTGTTGAAAAAAGGTATTTGCAATGATTAAGTGTTGGTCTTGCAAAATTTTATCATGCAATCTCCAGCATTTATATTTCCAAGGCCAAAATTTCCAACTACATGTGATTATTCTTTGTTTCCAACTTTTGCATTCCAGTCATCAGTGATAATCAGCACATCTTGATTGCATTTTTGGTCAATTTCAGACTGCAGAAATTGGTAAAAAATTCTTCAGTTTTCTCATTTTTGGCTTTGGTGTTTGGTGCATAAATTTGAATAATAGTAGCATTAACTGGCTTTCCTTGTAGGCATATGGATATTATTCTATCACTGACAGCACCGTATTTCAGGATAGATCTTGAAACATTTTTTGTGATGATGAATGCAATGCCATTCCTCTTCAATTTGTCATTCCTGGCATAGAAGATCATACAGTTTTCTGATTCAAAAGGGCCAAAACTGGTCCATTTCAGCTCACTAATGCCTAGGATATCAATCTTTATATGTTCCATTTAATTTTTGACAACTTCCAGTTTTCCTAGATTCATACTTCGTACATTCCATGTTCTGATTGTTAATAGATGTTTGCTGCTGTTTTTCCTCAAATTGAATCATGCCACGTCAGCAAATGGAGGCCCCGAAAGTTCTATTTTATCCATATCATTAAGGTAGGCTCTACCCTGATGAGGCAGCTCTTTCCCAATCATATTTTAAGTATTTTTCTACCTGAGGCACTGTATCAGATGATGTTCCAGGACTATTCATAAAAATTTCTAGTAATGTATCAGACAGTTTTTCACCACTATTCAGAAAGTTTTCACTGGCCAATTCTTTGAGAAGTGGATGGCCTCTTCCTTCTTCTGAGTCTGTCTCAGTCTGGAAGCTCCACCAAAACTGGTCCACCATGGGCACCCTCCTGGCAAAGCCTCCAGCCTCACAGCAACACTCAAGCCACCACAGTATGACAAACCAACAGACCAGTTCATCTCCCTTTGCTGTTCCAACCACTCTGCTTACTTCCTGGGATTCTCCCACCTGTTCCTGCCAGCCCTGTCAGCCACTGCTCCCTACCACCTTGGGGGCTGTCCGCTGCTCTCCTTACCTGTTCTGGCCGCCAGCCCTGTCTGTTGCTCCTCTTTGCCTCCTTAGGGATGCTGCATACTTTTTCATATAGGCCAGCTTTACTAATATAGGTAAATAGAATAAGTAAATTATATAAAGAGATGAGAGTGTAATAGTAGTTACCAGGAATGGGAGGTAGGGGTAATGGGGAAAATTATTGTTTAAAAAATATTGGGTTTTTGTTTCTGAAGATGGAAAATTTGGCAGAGGACATTGGTGATTGTTGCACAATATGATTGATGCAATTGATCTCAGTGGAGTAAGTGTATATGTGAAAAACTTTGAATTGGCAAATGTGGTGCTATCATTACTTTTTCAACAATAAAATAGTAAATAAAAATAAATGTTACCTACCCTCTATCACCCTATATAATTTTATAATCTGCTTGTCTTTTAACTGTGTTAACAAATTCCTAAGTCAGTAACTATTCTTCCAGAATATATTTTTTGAAGTTTTTCATAGCACTATATGAATCCCCAGATGATACAAAAAGTTAATGTGTTCAGCTGCTAACCAAAAAGTTGGAGGTTCAAGTCCACACAGAAGTGTCTTTAGAAGAAAGAACTGGTAATATACTTCCAAAACAATCAGCCACTAACAACCCTATGGAGCATAGTTCTGCTCTGACATACATATGGTCACCATGATGTAACTTTTCTGCTCAATTTCAGTAGAAGAAAGCTTTTCAGAAAATAAGGAATACTCTAATGGAGGTTGGGTTAGGCAGTAAAATTACTTTTTCAAAACAAAAATTTTGTATATTCAAAGTACACTGATCAGTATCTTTGGTTAGTTTCAAAGAATTCCCTGCAATAAAATTAACCCATTAGTATTTTGGAAGAAGAACACATCTCCAAGTTCCATTATTTTTCATAAAACATTCCCACTAATTTTTTTCAGTTTTTAAATTAAACTTAATTTTGATGTAATTATAGATTCACATGGAGCTGTATGAAATATTACAGATTCCGCATATCCTTTAATCCAGTTTTCCCCAATAGTAATATCTTGCAAGAAGATGTTTACCTACTGTGTTGGATTGGGTTCTCTAGAGAAACACAAAAACCAGCAAAGTATAT
>NW_006921721.1:2107287-2108255 GCF_000298275.1 Orycteropus afer afer
CCGGCCGCTTAGGACGTAGTCATGTGATCCATCATGGGAAACACCACTCACAAGTGAAGTCCAGCCAAGTTGACAGATCTTCAACTATCACACCTACATTTTATGGGCTCTGGAAAGGCATTCAACTATGTGGATCATAACAAATAGCAGATAACATTGCAAAGAATGGAAATTCCAAAACACTTCATTGTGCCCATGAGGAACATGTACATAGACCAAAAGACAGTTATTCAAACAGAACAAGGGGATACTGTATGGTCTAAAATCAGGAAAGGTGTGCATGGGGGTTGTGTCATCTCACCATACTTATTCAATCTGTATGCTGAGTAAATAATCTGAGAATCTGGACTATATGAAGAAGTATGCAGCAGCAGAATTGGAGGAAGATTTATTAACAACCTACAATATGCAAACATCACAATCTTGCGTTATGAAAGTGAAGAGGACTTGAAGCATTTACTGATGCAGACCAAAGATGACAGCTTTCAGGGTGGATTACACCTAAACATAAAGAAAACAAAAATCTTCACAACTGTGGTCCAGTTGCTAGGCATCATTATAAATGGAGAAAAGATTGACGTTGTCAAGGATTTCATTTCACTTGAGTCCACAATAAAAGGCCACGGAAGCACCAATGAAGAAATCAAATGACCTACTGCCTTATGCAAAGACCTCTTTAAAGTGTTAAAGAGGAAAGATATCATTTTGATACTAAGGTGTTTCTGACCCAAACTTTGGTATTTTCAATAGCTTCATATGCATGTGAGAGCTGAACAATGAATAAAGAAGACTGCAGAAGAATTCATACATTTGAATGAGGGTTTTGGTGAAGAATATTGAACATGGTATGGACTGTCAGATGAACAAGCAAATCTGTTGTTGTTGTTGTTGTTAAGTGCCGTCGAGTCATTTCTGACTCATAGCGACCCCATGCACAGCAGAACGAAACACTGCCCGATCCCGCGCCA
>NW_006921721.1:2110394-2112562 GCF_000298275.1 Orycteropus afer afer
TAATTGGCTTTGTCTACTTGAGCTGCTCTTTGAAATCTTCTGTTCAGCCCTTTTACCTTTTCATTTCTTCCATTTGCTTTAGCTATTCTCTGCTCAAGGGCAAGGTTCACAGTCTCTTCTGTCATCCACTTTGGACCAAGCAAATCTATTGGGGATGAAATGCAGCCAGAATGCTCCTTTAAAGCAAGAATGGCCAGACTTCCACTCTCGTACTTTGGTCATTGTTCGGGTTACCTAGTGCTACTCTGACAAGAATATACCACAAATGGGACAACCTTAATGAACAGGTGTTTATTCTCTTACCATTTTGAGTCTTTAAGTCCAAGTTCAAAGTGCCAGGCTCTAAGACCTGGGTGAAAACCCCTCAGCCTTGGGCTTCAGCTCTGCTTCTTGCTCCTGGCCCACTGAAGCTAGAGGCTTTTCTTCACTCAGACAGCTGCTTGCTGCTGAGTCTGCCAAGCCCAATGTTGACAGGTAAAAAGGCACAGTCCTAATGTTACCAAACCACACAGCAGGCCATTCAAGTCCATTGTAAGTCCCCAGGTCAGCAGAACATGGCAGGCTGCTGAACAACGACATGACTACATGCAGGGGCTAAGTGTGCCATAAGCTAGAGACCATTCCACAAGGCTTCTGCTTATGTACAGGAAGCAGACCACATTTCCTAAGGCAGCTTCTCAGATGCTCCCAATAGATTCCACCATGGAGTTGATTACCAGTTTCATCATGGGGAATCACTACCACCAGTTGCCCAGCCACTCAACCAGGCCCAGCCAAGTTGACATACAAACTGAACTACCACAGTCATGTTATCAGGAAAGCCCAATCCCTGCAGAAGGATCTCATTCTTAGTAAAGTAGAGGGTCAGTGAAAAAGCGGAAGATTTTCAACAGGATGGATTGACACTGTGCCTGCAATGATGGGCTCAAATATAGCAATGATTGTAAGGATGGTGCAGGACTGGGCAGTGTTTCATTCTATAGGATTGCTATGAGTTGAAAACAACTCAATGGTACCTAACAACAACAACAATAGCAACATCTTGCAAAATTATAACACAACGTCACAAAAAAGGATATTGGTATTAATACAATCCACAAATCTTATTCAGATATCCCCAATTTTACTTGTACTACTTTGCAACATAATCTTAAAGACTAGATAGCATTTTATTGCATAAATAAATATGTCAAATTTTCTTAACCAGTTACTTATTGCTGAACATGAGCATATTTCTAATTTTCACTATAATGATAATAATTCAATAAATATTTTTGTGTATACATTATTGTGTTCACATTAATTCCTGCAAGTGAAAATATTAGATTAAAAAAGTTACCTATTTTTAGACTTCTGAAGAAATAGACAGACAAGCTACGCAGACCCTCTTCAACAAAGAAAAGAGAAACCAAATGACAGAGATACAGAAGATAATCCTGGAGCCCTGAGCTTTGAAAGGAAGTATACAGAAGTGGATTAGGCACCAACTAGTGGAAAACCCTGAATGAAAACAGTGAGTATGGGCATGGTCAGAGCTGCATACTATCAGCTACTCTGATGGGACCAACAGCCTGAATATTTCCAAGTGGTGTTGGGACCTGAGAATTGACCTAAAGATCAGTCCTGGTCAGCAAGGGCTGCAGCAATGACTGCGCTGGTGGCCTATGACTAGGAAGGGAAACAGCAAGGAGGGAGACAATCTGAGCTGTGGACTTCGATGGTCCAGAGTGTGCAGCCATTTTGATTGTTTATGAGTGGAGGCCATTTTGATATTTAAAGTGACCAAGGTCGCAACCATTTTGAATGTTTACAAGAGATGGCCATTTTGGGTTTTAAAGTGACAGCATTCTCATCTGGATTCCAGGGACCTAAGACCAGGCCTTGTTTGCCAAGGATGGCTGTGACATACTGGAGGCTGACAACAGGAAAGGAGACATGTGGTGAGTGTGTAACTGTTGCCAACTAGTGAATAGCAGAGTGCAGCACAGTACCCTGCTTATGTAGATAACATAAAAACAAAACAAACAAAAATGGGCAAGTCACTCAACATATGCAAAAAGGGCAAGGAGGCCACATCTTCCAACTTCCTCTAACTCTACAAGAGGAAGACAGTATTACCAGCAGTAACCCAAGACCTATTCCTACAAGGCCAGACATGCTGCCTCCCT
>NW_006921721.1:2113407-2122110 GCF_000298275.1 Orycteropus afer afer
AATTGAGAGACAGATCAAAGAAAGCACTGACAAAATTGAGGGAAACACAGAGAAAACCCTAGAACAATTTTGAAAGACAATACAAGAACAAAATAAATGAAAAATTAGAAATGATACAAAATCTACAGACAGAAATTCAGAAGATTAATACTAAATTTTCAGAAATAGATAACACATTGAATGGGCAAAGGAGTAGAACTGAATCAATGGAAGACAGAACTAGTGAGACTGAAGGCAAATACCTCAATACTTCTTTGGAAAGGGATCAATCAGAAAAAAGACTAAAACAAAACGAAGAAAGCCTAAAGTTCATGTGGGATACAATCAAAAGGAATAACCTACGTGTCACCAGAATTACAGAACAGGAAGAGACAAATAAAACCACAGAAGATTTGTTGGAAGAGAATTTTCCTGGTATGATGAAAGATGAGAATATATCCATTCAGGAAGTCCAACAAACCCCAAATAGGATAGACCCCTCAAAAAAGTCACCAAGACATATCATCAAACTCACCAAAACCAAAGACAAAGAAAGAATCCTGAAATCAGCATGAGAAAAATGAAAAGTTACCTACAAGGGGCAACCAATAAGACTGAGCTCAGGTTTCGTGGCAGAAACCACACAGGTGAGAAGACAATGACACGGTATATATAAAGCACTGAAAGAGGAAAATTTACAACCAAGAATTATATACCAAGCAAAATTGTCCTTCAAATATGATGGTGAAATTAGGACATTTCCAGATAAGCAGAAATTAAGGGAATTTGTTAAAACCAGACCAACCTCACAAGAGATGCTAAAGGGAGCTCTTTGGACTGAGAACAACAGCAAACAATAACTGACCATTAACACACATGATGACATAACCCAGAAACCAACCCAGTTATAGAAGTATCCAAAATAAATAAACCTACAAGATTGTAAACAGGGAACCAGAGACATAAAATGACAGATGAGGACAACTACAAACAAAAACAGGGAAAATACTGTGTAGGTACAGAATTTCTAAATGGTAGGGAAGTCAAGACAACTACAAGATAGAATGGACTGTTCTAAACTTGAGAAGAAAACTATAAAGCACAGGATAATCTCAAAGAAAAATAATAAAATTTCACATCAAAATGAAAAAGAGGACCAGCACAAATATTTAGCAAATAACTAAAACAATAGCAATGAAGGAACTGATAACATGATTCATAAACAAAAGGAGCTCAGCATAGAAAATAATAAGGAACAAAGAAGTCAACACCATGAAAAAGCATGTAACAAAATGACAACAACAAATTACAATAGCAAAAAGATGGAAACAACCTATGTGCTCATCAACAGAAGAATGGATAACCAAACTATGGTACATTCACACAATGGAGTACTACACAACACTGAAGAATAATGTAGAGTCAGCAAAACACCACATACCATGGATGAACTTGGAGGATATTATACTGAGTGAAATAAGTCAATCACAGAAGGACAAATATAGTATTAGTTTGTTGTTGTGGAGGGTAAAGGAAAGTTACCTTTCCTCCTATGGAAGGAAATTTTCTTTGTTGGTTGCCAGGGATGGAAGGGGAGAGGAGGAAACACTACAGGAAAAAAAAAAAATGCATCGACCAGTGATTTTAGTTTTGTGTATTTCACTGTACATAAATTATATTTCAATAAAATGAATTTTAAAAAAAGTTACCAATTTTTAATAATTTTTATTTAATTATTATTAAATAAGTGAAACCTGACAGGGAAAACATTATTGAATAATTGTTGTTTTTTTTTAGGTGCTGTGGAGTCATCTCTGACTCATAGCGACCCTGTGCACAGCAGAATGAAATATCACCAGGTCCTGCGCCAGCTCCACGATCCTTGTTATACTTGAGCCCATCGCCACTGTGACTGTGTCAATCCAGCTTGTTGAGGGCCTTCCCCCCTTTTGTTGACTCTCCACCTGTTCTCATTACCTAGTGCCACTCTGACAGGAATATATCACAAATGGGATGGCTTAAACAGACAGGAGTTTATTCTCTTACCATTTGGAGGCTTTAAGTCCAAGTTCAAAGTGCCAGGGTCTAGGGGCTGGGTGAAAGCTCCTCAACCTTGGGGTCCAGCTTTGCTTCCTGCTCCTGGTCCACTGGAGCTAGAGGTGTTCTTCACTCTGACAGCTGCTGGCTGCTGAGGCTGACAAACCCAAGGTTTACAAGTAAAAAGGCACAGTCCCGATATTACCAAACCACACAGCAGACCATTAATTTAAGTCCATTGTAAGTCCCAAGGTCAGCAGGGCATGGCAGGCTGTTTAACAATGACACAGCTACATGCAGGGTCCAAGTGTGCCATAAGCTAGAGGCCATTTCCCAAGGCATCTGCTTATATACAGGAAGCAGACCACATTCCCTAAGGCAGCTACTCAGCTGCTCCCAGGAGATTCCACCATGGAATTGATAACCGGTCTCATCATTGGGAATACAACATCTAGCTGCCCAGGCACTCAACCAGGCCCAGCCAAGGTGACACACAAACTGAACTATCACACCAACGATGTGTCACCAAGCATGGCATCCTTCTCCCGTGAATGGTCCCTTTTGATAACATGACCAAAGTATGTGAGAGGAAGTCTGGCCATTCTTGCTTCAAGGAGCATTCCAGCTGCACTTCCTCCAGGACAGATTTGTTAGTTCTTTTAGCAATCCATGGTATTTTCAGCATTCTACTCCAAAACCACAACTCAAAAGCTTCTTTGGTCTTCTTTATTCATTGTCTAGCTCTCACATGTATATAAGGTGATTGAAATTACCATGGCTTGTGTCAGGCACACCTTAGTCCTCAAGGAGACATCTTTGCTCTTCAGCACTTGTAAGGTCTTTTGCAGTTGATTTGCCCAGTGCTACACATCGTCTGATGTCCTGACTGCTGCTTCCATTGGCATTGACTGTAGAACCAAGCAATGTGAAGTCTTTGACAACTTCAATCTATTCTCCACTTATCAAGATGCTGCTTATAGGTTCAATTGTGAGGATTTTTGTTTTCTTTATATTGAGATGTAATCCATACTGCAAACTGTAGTCTTCAGTCTTAATCAGTAAATTCTTCATATCATCCTCACTTTCAGCAAGCAAATTTGTGTCGTCAGTGTATTGAAGGTTGTTAATGATTCTTCCTCCAATCCTGACACCACGTTCTTCTTCATATAGTCCAGCTTCTCGGATTATTTACTCAGCATACAGATTGAATAAGAATGGTAAAAAGATACAACCCTGACACATTCCCTTCCTGATTTTAAACCATGCAGTGTTCCCTTGTTCTGTTTGAATGACAGCCTCCTGGTCTATGTACAGGTTCCTCATGAGTACAATTAAGTGTTCTGGAATTACCATTCTTCTCAATGTTATCCACAATTTTTTATGATCCACACAATCAAATGCTTTTGCATGGTCAATAAAACACACGTAAACATCTTTCTGGTATTCTTTGCTTTGTGCCAAGATCCATCTGACATCGGCAATGATATTCCTTGTTCTATGTAACAAGTAATATTGAATAATTAGACTTTAGTAATTATTCCCAACATACATTACTATGTACCAATTTTTTAAAAAAAAATCTTGACTTCTGTACCATTACACAACTTGTCTCCCTTCAGTGGGTTTAAATGATAATAATTTTACTGCTGATCTGTATAACTGCTATATTTATGTAAATGTTTTTATGAAAAACTCTCTAAATTCATATAATAAAATATTGAACAGTTATTTCTAAGTGGTTGGATTATAGAAGACACTAGGGCTTTGTTTTGTGTGTGTGTGTGTGCCTCTCTGTTTTCCAAATTTTATTTATTGAGCATGTACTATACTTGTGTTTATAAAATATTAAATTTTTGAGAGAAAGAGATGTTTTAATTATAGGGTACAGATAATAGAGATGTTAAATAACAAGAGTTGGAGTGTCCATGACTGAAAAAACAGATTTAAATCATACATTCTTTTAAGCAAATCTAAGACTAATGGAATTCTGCTATAAATGATGATAATTCCTATCACTCTCCACCAATTCTTTTTAAAAATAATGATGAAAACTTTATTCTTTTTTACATCAGTGTCCTGTTTATTAATTTGTATTATGGAATTAGTTTTGTTATTTTCTGAATGCCTACCATACTTCTTTTATGTTTTATCTCTGCAGCTCCAAGTTGAAATCAGAATGAGATTCTTTCTTTAGTTAGTTATTGCAAAGATGTAGTTATGAGTGGGAAGAAGGGAGCACACAATACTATACTTCTTTTCCTGTTCTGCTTCTGTGAAATGCATCAGGAAATAAAACAGCCAGCAATAATACCCACAACTTAGTGCTATTCTAATTGAAGAAAAATACATTGACGGGAGACATAATTGGAATTAGAAAGTTTGTGTAGATTTTAAGGGAAAAGAGGTGCAAAGGGAGTTGATTTGCTTGGAAATTATACTGGGGGCTCTATCAATCAGGATATATTAGGTTTTGCTGCATTAACAAATAAGCTCCAAATCCTAACAGCTGATTCTTCACTCAGTCCTGCAATATGCATACCACATAGGGTGGGTTCTGCTCAGTATAATCATTCAGTAACCCAAGCTGAATGAGCAGCACCATCTCAAACACTGCTGGTTTTCATGCCAAAAAGAAAAGAGAGAAACTCTGGAGGGGTCTACAACAGCAATTAAATGCTCTGGTATGGAAGTGACAAACTTTATTTCTGCTTGTAACCTCCTGCCTAGGACTGTTTACATGGCACAACCCAATAACAGGAGCCCCTTGGTGGTAAAAATGGTTATGTGCTTGTCTATTAATCAAAAGGCTAGTGATTGAATCAATCCAGACATACCTTGGTAGAAAGGCCTGGCAATTTACTTCTGAAAGATCCCAGTCATTGAAAATGTTATGGAGACAGCTCCACTCTGACACACGTGGAGCTGCCATGAGTCAGAATGGACCTGAGGGCAACTGTTATGTTTATTTTTATCCAACAACATCCTATCACAGGCCTAGAAATAAAAAGACCTAGAAATACTTTCCATACAGCACTAATGCAGGGTGTTTTCTAGGCTAATGCAGGGTAGTTCTAGGCTGACTGGATGTATATGAGCCCAAGTGTGTTTAATATAAGTCTCAACTCCCCATCTGCAACTCTCTAAAGTCTCTGTCTCCAGTGTATGCCAAGTAAGAGGTGTATGCAAAGGGAAGCACCATGAGCTAGGGAGGAGGGATTTCAACCCCAGCTAGAGAGCTGTGGGACTCATGGTAGTTATAAATCACCTCACTGGCTGTAATGGACTAATTTTTCAAGATAAGGAAACCCTCACATCTCTTCTTGCTCTGACCTGCCTTGGTTCTTAGGGATGTGCCCTGGTTTGCCAGATTGGAGGGAAGAAATAAATACGAGGACCAGTACCAGACCTAGTTTCTGTTGAGTTGAGTCTGACCTTTGGTGATCCCATGTAGAGTAGAGGTAAGCTCTGTAAGGTTTTCAATGGCTGACTTTTTCAAAAGCAGACCGCCAGGCCTTTCTTCTGTGGTGTATCTAGGTAGAGTCAAACCTTCAACCTTTTGATCAGCAGCCAAGTACATTAGCCATTTCTACACCCAAAGACTACTTAGGCAGAGTCTGGGGGTTATAGATTGCTTAAGATTCAAGCTGCTTGCATGGAGAGCTCTGGCTCCACAGCTCCATCTCAGCACCATACAGAGCCCGTGACAGCTCTGCCCCAAGGCTCTTAAGTACATGGGAATTATCCATCCATGAGATTCAGACTGAATATCACATATTCAATTATATTGTCACATAATTTAGTGTTTTTATCAAGCAATAGTTAGAAGGGGGAGTCTGGAAGGGGAAGGAGGATCTGACACTTTGTCTGAACCCAGAGCTATGGTTCAACAGCTAGAACTGATCAGACTGGACAATTGACTGGAACAGAGTTTGACAAATTTTCTTCTGCATTATATTGACCAGTGGATTTTTTTTCCCATCAGTTCAAACCATTGTTTGAGATGCTGTCTCTGAATATTAGCAAATAATTTTAATCATTATGGTCCTTGTCTGTTGTTGTTAGGTGCCGTCGAATCATTTCTGATTCATAGCGACCCCATGTACAGCAGAATGAAACACTGCCCAAGCCTGCATCAGCTCCACAATCCCTGCTATACTTGAGCCCATCATCGGAGCCATCGTGTCAATCCATCTCGTTGAAGGCCTCCCCCTCTTTCGTCGACCCTCCACCCTACCAAGCATGACATCCTTCTCCAAGGAATGGTCCCTTCTGACAACATGACCAAAATAAGTGAGACGAAGTCTGGCCATTCTTGCTTCCAAGGAGCATTCTGGCTGCACTTCCTCCAGGACACATCTGTTAGTTCTTTTAGCAGTCCATGGTACTTTCAGCATTCTTCGCCAGCACCACAACTCAAAAGCATCAACTCTTTTTCGGTCTTCCTTATTCATTGTCCAGCTCTCACATGCATATGAGGCAATTGGAAATATCATGGCTTCTGTTAGGCACACCTTAGTCCTATAGGAGACATCCTTGCTCCTCAGCACTTGAAACAGTTTCTTGGCGGTTGACTTTTCCAATGCTACACATTGTCTAATGTCCTGACTGCTCCTTCCATTGGCATCAATTGTAGAACCAAGCAATGTGAATTCTTTGACAACCTCAATCTTCTCTCCATTTACTGTGATGCTGCTCATTGGTCCAGTGGTGAGGATTTTTGTTTTCTTTATATTGAGACGTAATCCATACTGCAGACTATGATATCTTTTGTTCCATGCCCTCTTCTGAATCCAGCTTGCACCTCTGGAAGTTCTCTGTCAATATACTGGTGCAAACGCTTTTGAATTATCTTCAGTAAGATCTCACTTGCATGCGATATTAATGATACTGTTCTATAATTTCCACAATCTGTGGGATCACCTTTCTTTGGAATGGGTACATATATGGTTCTCTTCCAGTCAGTTGGCCAGGTAGCTGTCTTCCAAATCTTTTGGCATAACCAAGTGAGTGCCTCCAGTGGGGCATCCGTTCGTTGAAAT
This sequence comes from Orycteropus afer afer, assembly GCF_000298275.1. Classification (NCBI taxonomy): domain Eukaryota; kingdom Metazoa; phylum Chordata; class Mammalia; order Tubulidentata; family Orycteropodidae; genus Orycteropus; species Orycteropus afer. The sequence goes on from NW_006921721.1 coordinate 2,120,463, forward strand.
ATCTCAATTGGTATTCCATCAATTCCCAGATCTTTGTTCTTCGCCAATTCTTTCATTGCAGCTTTGACTTCCTCCTTCAGTACCATTGGTTCAAAGATCATATGCCACTTCCTGAAATGGATGAAGATCAACCAGTGCCTTTTGGTACAGTGATTCTGTGTATTCCTGCCATCTTCTTTTGATGTTTCCTGAATCATTCAATATTTTGCCCATAGAATCTCTCAATATGGTCCTTGTCTAGACTTGGCTAATTTGGGGCTAGTTTGGGCTGGTAATACATTATTTTTCTTCTCTATTTATTATTTTCAAAGCATTTACTTAGCAACTACTGGAGTTCCCTGTGGCATAATACCTAAGGCATTTGACTGCTAACCAGAAAGCTGGTGGTTCAAGCCCACCAGCCACTCCTCGGAAGGAAGACTAGGCAACTTACTTCCGTAGAGCTACCTACCACCTTGGAAACCCAAAGAAGGGTTGCTATGAGTCAGATCCAACTCAACGGCCATGATTTTTTTGTGTGTGGAGGAGTCCCCAGGTGATAAACAAAAAACCCAAACTCACTATTGTCAAGTTGGATCCAACTTATAGTAACCAGTCCTTGGGTTTCTGAGGCAGAATCACTACAAAAGTAGGTTGCCCAGTCTTCCTTCCGAGGAGTGACTGGTGGGCTTGAATTGCCAGCCTCATGGTTAGCAGTCAAATGCCTTAGGTATTACACCACTAGAGCAACACAGTTAATATTCTCATCTGCTAACCGAAAGTTTGGAGGTTCGAGTCCACCCAGAGGCACTTCAGAAGAAAAGCCTGGTGATCTACTTCTAAAAAAAGCAGCCATTCAAAATCTTATGGAAAGTGGTTCTACTCTGACACACTTGAGGTTGGCAACTAGTTTGTGTGTGTGTGTGTGTGTGTGTGTGTTTTGTTTGTTTTTATTTTTTACTGTGCTCTGGGGATACAGAGGTCAATACATGTGACTCTTCCCTTTCAGAGACCCATTCTCCTATTAGAGAAGTCCACATGAAAAGAAATAACAAATGGAATGACAACTGAGCCAGCTATGCCCTCACTCCTGTCCTGTGCCTGTGGGATGGTATTCTGACAAGGTCCTGCTGACCTCCTGGGTACTTTTAAACTTGTGAAGTCCCCAGCTCAGCCCCTCCCCATTCATTGGCACTCTTTTTATTTGTCTCCTTTTACCATTTCCCAGAGTGACATTCCTATCCATTTTCCACTCTCTGTTCATGATGCTTGCCCTCTCCTCAGAGGGCAATCTTCCTCTCCAACAGCTTTCACCCCATTTATCTGGTAACTGGACAGCAGGGTCTCAGTACTTTCCCCCTCCTCTTTGTGTACACTACAGGATCCCATTTAATTAGAAAGACATGGTTTTGTTTGTTTGTTTTTCTTTTTTACTTAAATTTCCCTTGAAAGTACACAAGGGTTCAAATTAAGGATAAAAATTGCATTTTGGAAGTCACAAACAGTTTTACCAAAACCAAAATATTGGAAAAATTAGGTTGTATGTGTGTTAATGTATCATGTTTAGCACAAATATGACTCTGTAATTGTCCTTACTTAGAGATTATATATGATTAAGAAGATGTGTACAATTGCCAAGTTGACAAGGGGTGGACTGTGATAGTTGAAG
>NW_006921721.1:2122648-2125042 GCF_000298275.1 Orycteropus afer afer
TTTGCTGGTTTTTGTGTTTCTCTAGAGAACCCAATCCAACACAGAGGTGAAGGATTTTTGCAATGAAAATTATAAAACACTGTTGAAAGAGATTAAAGGAGACTTAAATAAATGAAAAGATGTTCTATGTTCTTGAGTTGGAAGACTTAATATTGTTAATGTCAATATTATCCAAAGCAATCTAGAGATTCAATCCCAGTCAAAATTTCAATAGCCTTCTTTACAGAAGTGGAAAAAACAATCCTCAAATTCATATGTGCTGAGAAGAGGGCCTGAGTAGCTAAGGCCATGTTGAAAGAGAAGAATAAAGAAGGACTCACACTTCCTGAGTTTTGAAATATATAACCACAGTAATCAAAATAGCCTGGTACTAGTATAATAATAGAGCTATAGAGAAATGGAACAGAATTAAGACTCCAGAAATAAACCTACACATCTATGCTCAACTGACTTTTCATAAGGGTGCTGAGTCCATTTGATGATGAAAGAAGGGTCTCTTCAACAAATGGTGCTGGGGAACCTGGATTTCTACATGCCGAAAAATGAAACAGGATTGATGCCTTACACCATACACAAAATCAGATTCAAAATGGATTAAGGACCAAAATGTACAAATTAACACCTTAAAATTCTTAGAACAAAATGCAGGACAATACTGTCAGATCTAGCTTTTAACAACAAAACACAATAACAAAAACCCAATCAACAAAAGACAAAATAAATAAATGGTACGTCATAAAAATTAAAAATGTTTCTTCATTAAAAGATTACCAAAAAACTCTATGAATGTCTCCCTTATTGCCTTGAATGAGTTTTCAGGGCATGGCACAGGGAGGTAGAAGCCAGGTGGAGACAAACACATTTCTTGAGTTGACAGACTTTAGAGGGTAGGGAGGCTAAGGTAGATAAATTTCCCAGAATAAAATATTGGAGTAAAGAGAGATTCTGTGGAAGAGAACTCCAAACATCTGTACAGAGTCCTCTTTGAATATTCAGATGGGTATTGATCATTGTACGTGTGAAGAGAATTACTTAAGTCTATGGAAAGAAGAGTTCAATTTGACAGAACAGTGTCCAAAGCTTACAAAGGCTGGAAGCATTTCCTGTTCACTCTATCCAGACAAGGAAATTTAAAAATGCATGGGGACTTGATTAGAGTATTCATTAGTGTCTTGTCTGACATGTCTTGTCATGAAAAATAAGTAGCCCTAGGTGGTGAATTATTCTGACCCCACCTAGCATATCTTAAAAGCAAAATGTGAAAAGAAAACTATTTCCAAGTAAATTTACTGTGTCCTTGAACAACGCTCAAGAGTGTTTATAGAAATACTAAAAAAAAAATGAGAACATAGCAAGGTAAAATTCATAATGTGTACCACTTAATTAAAGATTATCAGATATGAAAGAAGCAAGAAAATATGATCCATAATGAGAAAAATCAATCAATTGAAAATTACTCAGAATTGACATAGATGTTAGAATTAGCAGAAAAGAGCAGGAAAATAGTAACTATAATTTCATTAAAAAAATAAAACTGCTGTCAAGTGGGATCTGACTCATAGAGACCCCCTTCCTTGGGTTTCTGAGGTGGTATAACCTTCCTTCTGAAAACTGGATTATTTACAATTAAGTTAGTAAAGATATGAAAGATTTTTAAAAGACCCAAATTAACATACTTAAAGGCAAAGAATACAATGTCTAGATGAAAAATATGCTGTATAAATGCTGCTAACCAGAAGGCTGGTGGTTCAAACCCACCAGCCACTCTTCGGAAGGAAGGTTGGGCAATCTACTTCCAAAGAGATCCCCTCAGAAACCCAAGGAGGGGTGACTATGAATCAGATCCAACTCGACAGCAGTGGGTATTAGATATCTTACAGTATATTAGATATCATCAAAGAAAATATTAGTGAATTTGAAGTCATAGGAATAGAAAATATCTAAAATAAAACACAGAGAGAATAAAGAATTTAAGAAGGAACAAATCATCAGTGAATGTGGGGGGAAACTTCAGGTAATCCAAGTTTCTGAAGGAAGATAAATGAGGGACAGAGGAAAAAAAAAGAAATTATGGCCAAAAAATTACCCAATTACATGAAAACCATAAGCCAATAGATCCAAGAATCCCAGTGAAACATAAGCACAAGAAACAGCAAGAAAGTTATATCGTAATCATATTGCACAAATCAGTGATATAGAAAAATATCTTAAAAGCACCCAGAGAAGAAAAGACATGTTATATATAGAAGAATAAAGATAGAGGCAACAACAGAAATTTCATTGGACATAAATGAAGCAAGAGAGTGGAGTAATATCTTTAAAGCACTAAAAGAAAGAAAAAAGAAGTCTATCTAAAATTCTGTATCCAGTGAAAATATTTTTCAAAACCAGAAG
>NW_006921721.1:2125417-2126478 GCF_000298275.1 Orycteropus afer afer
AACAAATGTTGATGAAGATGTAGAAATTGGAACACTTACCCATTTCTGGTGAGAATGCAAAATGGTGCAGACATTGTGTGGCAGTTCCTCAAAAAAGCTGAAACTAGGACTACTATAAAACAATAGAAGTCAGCCACAGGGATCCAGGTGAGGGGAGGAAGCCCAAGCCATACCCCACAAGTGGCAAGCCAGGAAAGCAAGGGAAAGGACAGAAAAAGGCAAGGGACACTGGAACAGAGTGAGGAATCAGCCACAGGGATCCAGGTGAAGGCAGGGAACCCAGGCCACACCCCAAAGCGGCAAGCAGGAAAGAAGGGGAAAGGACAGAAAAAGGCCAGGGGGACTTGAACAGAGCAAGAGGCAGCAATAGTAATCCAGGTAAGGGAAGGTTAGAGAGGTTTCCAACAGCTAAGGGAGACAAACTTGTCTGTCAGTTTGTCCTACTGTGGTGACATGTTGCTGTGAGTCTTGAGGCTGTGCCACCAGTGTCTCAAACCCAGTGGGGTGCACATGGTGCACAGGTATCAGCCTGGCTTGACTCGGAAGAAGGAAGAAGCCATCCACTTCTCAAAGAATTGGCCAGGGAAAACCTTATGAGTAGCAGAGAAACACTGTCTGATACATTACTGTGCAACTTTAAGAATAGTCCAGAAACATTGTCCAATATGGAGGAGGAGGATGAGTCACTTAAGTTAGAAGACTCTCGAAATAGGACTGGGAAAGAGCTGCATCATCAGAGTAAAACTAGCCTTACTCATATAGGTAAGGTAAACCTTCCAAGACCTCCATTTGCTGACGTAGCACCACTCAAAATGAGAAGAAACAGCTGCAAACAACCACTAATAATCGGAACATGGAATGTATGAAGTGTGAATCTAGGAAAATTGGAAGTTGTCAAAAAATGAAATGGAATGCATAAAGATTGATATCTTAGGCATAAGTGAGCTGAAATGGAACGGTTTTGGTCATTTTTTTAAAAAAATTTTATTTTGATTTGGGTGAAGATTTACAGAGCAAATTCACTTTTCATACAGCAGTTCACATATACTTTGTCTCATGTC
>NW_006921721.1:2129618-2141297 GCF_000298275.1 Orycteropus afer afer
GAAGATTGAAGAATACAGTCTGCAGTATGGATTACATCTCAATATAAAGAAAACAAAAATCCTCACAACTAGACCAATAAGCAGCATCAGAATAAATGGAGAAAAGATTGAGGTTGTCGAAGAATTCACATTGCTTGGTTCTACAATTGACACCAATGGAAGCAGCAGTCAGGACAATGCATAGCACTGGGTAAGTCGGCTGTGAAGGAACTCGCTCAAGTGCTGAGGAGCAAGGATGTCTCCTATAGGACTAAGGTGCACCTGACACAAGCCATAATATTTTCAATTGCCTTGTATGCTTGTGAGAGCTGGACAATGAATAAGGAAAACCAAGGAAGATTTGATGCTTTTGAATTGTGGTGCTGGCGAAAAATGCTGAACGTACCATTGATTGCTAAAAGAACTAACAGATCTGTCCTGGAGGAAGTGCAACCAAGATGCTCCTTGGAAGTGAGAATGGCCAGATTTTGTCTCACATACTTTGGTCATGTTGTCACAAGGGACCATTCCCTGGAGAAGGATGCCATGCTTGGTAAGGTGGAGGATCGACGAAAGAGGGGAGGGCCTTTAACAAGATGGATTGACACAGTGGCTGCAACAATGGGCTCAAGTATAGCAAGATTCATGGAGCTGGTGCAGGATCGGGTGGTGTTTTGTTCTGCTATGCATGGGGTCACTATGGGTCAGAAACGACTCAATGGCACCTAACAACAACCATAAAACAAAAACTAAACCCACTGCCAATGAGTCACTTCCAACTCATAGTGATTACCATTGGATTTCCAAGGCTGTCAATCTTTATGAAAATAGATTGTTCCATCTTCCTCCTGTGGAGGAGCTCATGAGTTTGAACCACTGGCCTTCTGGTTACCATCCAACTGCCTTACCCACTATGCCACCAGAGCTCCAAATAACCCAGCAATTCCACTTCTGGATAGATACCTAGAAGACTTGAAAGTAGAAACTCCAACAGAGATTTTTATACCAATGTTCATTGCAGTACTTTTCACTATAGCCAAAAGATAGAAACAACCTAAATGCTCAACAGGTGAATGGATAAACAAAATGTACATACATCCAATGGAACACTACATAGCCAGTAGAGTAAACAAAGTCTTGATACATGCTATAACGCAGATGCAGCTGGCAGACAAGCTGAGTTAAACAAGTCATTCACAAAAGACAACTATTGTATGATATCACTTGCCTAAAAAGACAAGAAAAGGCAAATGTATAGACAGCAAAGTTTACTAGTGGTTATTACCAGAGTTTGGAGGGAGGAGGAAAGTGGGAATGGTTAACAGTGATGGAAATTTGCATTAATTAAGGGTAGGGTTTTACATGCAATTATTATAATTGATGTCAATAAGTTGTACACTTGTAAAAAGTTTACTTACCAAAAGTTGTGTGATAGATATATTTATAACAACAACAACAAAAAAACAAAAAACAAAAAAAATCCTAACTACTATGACTGCTTATGTACAACCAAATATTTGGTTTCTTGGTTTGGAGGTTCAGGGTCATGGTTTCATGGGACATTCCAGTTAATGTTTTTACTGCATTTAACTCCAGTTAATGTGTTTACTGCTTTTTTCTACCTCTTAATTCATTGCGTACTGCTTTGGGTCCTAAATGCTTGCAAGCAATCATTGAAGGACAAAAATTTGTCTCTATTCACCTAAAACAACAGAGGAAGAAGGAATGTCAAGTATAGGAGGAGGATACGGAGCATGTAGCTAATTTCTGCCATAAACAACTGCCTCCTTTGCCATAAGACCAGAACTGGATGGTGCCCAGTGACCACAACTGAATATTTTGATAAAAGATTTACAGGAGAATCAAATGGAGAAAATGGGAGGTAGAGACACTCTTCCCAATCCCTCTACAAAAAGAACCAGAGAAACCAAGTGAAACAGATAAAAATAATGATCTGGAAATCCTGAGCATTGACTGAGATGATAAGAATTATATTGAGTGCTGCTTTGGAAAGGGAGACAGAGTAAGGACTGAGGAGAGAGAAGAAACCAAGTCCTGATGTAACGTGGCCATTTTAAGGCACAGAAGCATCATATGGGGACAAGGAGAAACCAACTTCACAGAGTCCACATGGTAATTAAGACAGTGTAGACAGATCTGGCAAAAATCCAGGAGGGCACTGACGATCCACTAGTCAGCCATATCTACTGCACTGACTACCTCACCTAAAATGCAAACACCACTGAATCAATGACAGATGATTGTGAACAACACCTGCCCACCTCACCTGGAGCTCATCTTCACAACATGGTTTCACCCATGATTTGGGTGAAAGTTTACAGAGCAAATTCACTTTCCATACAGCAGTTCACATACACTTTGTCTCATGACATTGACCACAATTTACCACAATGCAACAGCTCCCCTCCAACTTCCTCCCCATAGTTACCTATTCCCTGTGTCCATCCCTCCATGCACTCCTGTCCCTTGAGCTATCTCCCTGTGCATAAACAGCCCTTCTTTCTCCCGTGATTGTTCTCTCCAAGGAGTGTACCTACCTCAGGTAAATGTTCAACTCATACTCCTGTCTTTTGTTTGGCCAGAAGCCACAGGTGTGGGTTTAATTCCAGACCTGAAGGGCAGCTAGGGGCCATAGTCTCAGTGATTCCACCAGTCTCTATCAGACCAACTAACCTGGTCCCCCCCTTTTTTTTTTCCAAATGCTTTTGAGTTTTTTTCCACATTGTTCTCCCTCTCTATCCAGGATCTCCTACATAAATCCCCCTCCAAGTGGTTGACAGTGGTAGTTGGGCACCATCTAGTTCTTCTGGTCTCATAGTTGTATAAGCTGTGGATCGCATGGTGTTCCAGTCACTAGGACTAATTATTTCCATGAATCTGTGGTTTTCTTCATTCTTCTTTGCTCTGGATGAGGAGAGACCCATCATTGCCTCTAGATGGCTGCTTGCAAGCTTTTAAGATCCCAGACATTACTCGCCAAAGTAGAAGGTGGAACAATGTTTTGTGTAGTATGTTATGCCAATTGTGCTTGAGGTCCCCTGTGACTATGATCCCAAGCCCACAGGTTCAACTACTCACTCTCTCTGGGTAGCTTGCTGTGACCAAGTGACTACAACCTTGTCCTTTGTCAGCTCTACTATACTCCTGGGAATTCTTACAGAACATCCAAATACTCTTGTAGAACCATCATCTGCCAATCCTATACATGGTGTTGGGTGCACTCCCTGCTACATAGACATACCTAATAGTTCAGCCTGTCCATCCATCTACCCATGTTTGCCTTCACTGACAGTGCAATAATATATGTGCAAAAGCATTCATCTTTGTTTTCTGCACCTCCCATGTACTTCTCTATGCCACCAAAAAATAGCATGTGTCTTACTGGAATTCCAGAACAAGGGGAAGCAAAAGGAAAACCACAGAGAAAATTGTCAAAGACTTGCTAGCCAAAAACTTCCTCAACATCATGAAAGATGAAAAGATATCTATTCAAGAAGCTCAATGAACCCCATACAGGATAGATCCTGAGTAGTGACTGGGGTCTTAAAAGCTTTTGAGCAGCCAACTAACATGTAAGTATTGGTCTCCTCTCATCTGAAGTAAAGAAGAGTGAAGAAAATCAAAGGTGTCTGGAAACAATTAGTCAAAGGATAAGATGAACCACAAGGACCTCAGCCTTCATGACCCCAAGACCAGAAGAACTACATGGTACCCAAATACCAATGCCAATCATTCTGAAAGGAGTCAAACTTGGAGAACCTATATAGTGTGGGAGGAGAAATGTGGGAAAAAAAATTAAAAAATACAAAAATGACCAGAATTTCTGGTTGGATAGAGACTGGTAGAACCCCCAAAACTAACCCTGGGTTACCCTTCAGGCCTAGAAATGGACTTACTTCAGTGGACTGACCCTTAGACCAACAGGAGAAAGACCAATATGGAGAACACCTATCCCAGGGTGATGCACTCACCTACTCTAGGGAAAAGCACCTGTTAAATCGATCAGCCATGAGATACCAGAGAGGCAGCATTCACATAGAGTAGGAAAACTGAACAGACTGGCATGCGTAGTTAAGAAGAGCACAGGGGATAGTCACAGGGAGGGGAGGGGAGGAAAGTTTTTTATGGTTGGGGATGGTAATCGGGGCTGTGAAATCAAATGTTCACGAACTATTGAATGTAAAACAAATTTGCTTTGTAAATTTGCACCCAAAACACACACATACACAAAAAGACATGTCATGAGCAAACTTTCCAAAACTAAGGAGAAAGAAAGAATCTTGAGGGCAGCTCAGGAAAATTGTTACTTACAAAGGTTGTTGTTGTTAAGTGCCGTCGAGTCGTTTCCGACTCAGCGACCCCATGCACAGCAGAAGAAAACACTGCCCGATCCCGCACCAGCCCCACAATCCCAGCTATACTTGAGCCCATCATTGCAGCCACCGTGTCAATCCATCTCGTTGAAGGCCTCCCCCTCTTTCGTTGACCCTCCACCCTACCAAGCATGACATCCTTCTCAAAGGATCTTACAAAGGTACTAAGTTCCAATTTCTTTGCAGAAATCATGTAGGCAAGAAAGCAATGGGATGACATATATAAAACCTTGAAGGAAAAATTGCTAACCAAGAATTATATATCTAGAAACTGTCACTCAAATATGATGGTGAAAAAACATTTCCAGACAAACAGAAATTAAGGGAACTTGTAGAAACCAGGCCAACCTTATAAGAAATGCTAAAGAGATTTATTTGGACAGAAACCAACAATGGAAGACAACAATTTAAGATTAAGACACATGACAGACAACAACAACACCCAGAAACAAGCTCAGAAAAAGAATTCTCAAAACTAAAATAAGCTTACAAAGTGGAAAATAGAGAACCAGAGGCATCAATCTGTAAATGACAACCTCAAAGCAAATACAGGGAATAAATGATATAATTACAGAGCTTCCAAAGGGAAAAGAAGTCAGAATGATATCGATATACAAGACACTGTTCCAAACTTAGGAAGATAATAATGTACTACAGGGTAAACACAAAGAAAATGAATAAGCCTTCTAACCAAAACAAGAAAGAAGAAAATCATAAGGACATGTTGCTGTTGTTGTCTTTTTTGTTCTTGTTGTTGTTGTTAGGTGCCATTGAGTCGTTTCTAACTCATAGCAACCCTACATACAACAGAACAAAACACTGCCTGTTCCTGTGCCAGCCCCATGATTTTTGCTATACCTGAGCCCATCATTGTAGCCACTATATCAATCCATCTTGTTGAGGGCCTTCCCCTTTTTCATTGACCACGCATTAATAGCCTTCTCCAGGAAATGGTTCCTTCTGACAACATGACCAAAGTAGGTGAGACGAAGTCTGGCCATTCCCTTTTCCAAGGAGCATTCCAGCTGCACTTCCTCAAGGACAGATTTGGTAGTTCTTTTAGCATACCATGACACTTTCAGTATTCTTCGGCAACACCACAACTCAAAAGCATCAACTCTTCTTCAGTCTTCTTTATTCGTTGTCTAGCTGTCATGTGCATATGAGTCAACTGAAAATACCACGGATTGGGTTAGTCACATCTTAGCCTTCGAGGAGATATGTTTTCTCTTCAGCACTTGAAAGAGGTCCTTTCCAGCTGATTTGTCCAGTGCTATACATTGTCTGATGTCCTGAGTGCTGCTTCCATTGGTATCAGTTGTAGAATCAAGCAATGTGAAATTTTTGACAACTTCAATCTTTTCTCAATTTATCGTGATGCTGCTTGTTGGTCCAGTTGAGATAATTTTTGTTTTCTTTATATTGAGATGTAATCCACACTGCAGACTGTAGTCTTCTATCTTAATGAGGAAATTCTTCAAGTCATCTTCACTTTCAGCAAGCAAAGTTGTGTCATCTGCATATCACAAGTTGTTAATGAATCTTCCCCTAATTCTGATGCCAAGTTCTTCTTCATATAGTCCAGTTTCTCAGATTATTTGCTCAGCATACAGATTGAATAAGTATGGTGAAAAGATACAACTTTGATGTTCCCTTCCTGATTTTAAATTATTTAGTATCCCCTTGTTCTGTTTGAATAACAGCCTCCTGGTCTAGGTACAGGTTCCTCATGAGTACAATTAAGTGTTCTGGAATTTCCATTCTTCTCAATGTTATCCATAATTTGTTATGATCCACACAATAAAATGCTTTTGCAATCAGTAAAACACAAGTAAACATCTTTCTGATATTCTTTGTTTCAGCCAAGATTCATCTGCCATCAGCAATGATATCCCTTTTTCCACATCCTCTTCTGAATCCTGCTTGCAGTTCTGGAAGTTCTCTGTCAGTATACTGTTGCAACCAGTTTTGAATTATCATCAGTAAGATTTTACTTACATGAGATATTAATGATATTGTTCAATAATTTCCACATTCTGTGGGATCACCATTCTTTGGAATGGGTACAAATACTGATTTTTCAAGTCATTTGGCCAGGTCTTCCACATTTCTTGGCATAGCCAAGTGAGTGCCTCCAGTGCAGCATCTGTTTGTTGAAACATCTCAATGAGTATTCTGTCAATTCCTGGAGCCTTGTTTTTTGCCACTTTCTTCAGTTCAACTTCTTTCTTCAATACCATTAGTTCTTGATCATATGCCACTTCCTCAAATGGATGAACATCAACCAAGTCTTTTAGGTAAAGTGACTCTGTGTATTCCTTCCATCTTCTTTTGATGTTTCCTGCATCATTCAATATACTGCCTATAGAATCTTTCAATACTGCAACTTGAGGCTTAAATTTTTTCTTCATTTCTTTCACCTTTAGAAATGCTGAATGTGTTCTTCACTTTTGGCTTTCCAACTTCATGTCTTTGCACATTTTATTATAATCATTTTCTTCTCAAGCTGTTCTTTGAAATCTTCTGTTCAGCTCTTTTATTTTGTCATTTCTTCCATCTGCTTTAGCTACTCTCTGTTCGAGAGTAAATTTCAGAATCTCTGCTGACATCCATTTTGGTCCTAGTAAAACAGGACATAGTGAATACAAAATCAATAACAATGAAGAAAAGAGAAGGAAAACCTGATAACAAAATGAACTCTGCACAGATAAATATTCAGAATTAGGAACCATTGACACCACAATAGAAAACACACACACAAAAAGAATGACAGCAGTAAATTCATAACTATCATTAAGCTGAATATGAATGGATTAAATGCACCAGTCAAAAGAAAGAGAGTGGCAGATTTGGTAAAATAAATAAATAAAATAATAATAATAAATAAGACCCATTAGTATACTACCTACAACAGACTCATTTTAGACACATAGATAAAAATAAATTAAAAATCAAAGAATGGAAAAAGACATATCAAGCAAATGACAACCAAAAAGGAGCATGAGTGGCAATATTAATTTCTGATTAAAATTTTCTAGGTTTTCTAGGTGAAAACCAGCATAAAGGATGAGGAAGGACATTATATAACTATAAAATGGTCAATCCACCAAAATGACATAACCACAATAAATATCTATGCACCCAATCAAATTGCTCCAAAAAGCATAAAGCAAACATTAACCAAATTGAAAGGAGAAACTGGCAATTGTCCAATAGTAGTAGGGGGTTTTAACATACCACTTTCAAAGAAGAGTAGAACTAGAAAGAAACTCAGAAAAGATACAGCAGACTCAACAACATAATCAACCAACTCACACAGACATATACAGAAGAGTCTATCCAGTAAAACAAAAACAAAAACAAAAACATTCTTTTCCAGTACACATGGATCATTCTCCGGAATAGACCATATATTAGGCCACAAAACAAGTCTCAATAAATTTTAAAACATTGAAATACTACAAAGCATCTTCTTGGATCACAATGCTATAAAATTAGAAATCAATAGCAGAAAAATCAGGGAAAAAATATTAAATACATGGAAACTGAATAACATCCTGCTCAAAAACCACTGAGTAACAGAAGAAATAAAATAAAAATAAAAATTGTCTAGAAATAAATTAGAATGGAAATATCACCTACCTAATCTTTCAGACACAACTAAAATAATACTCAGAGGTCAGTTTATAGCAATAAATGCACACATCAAAAAAGAAGAAAGAACCAAAATCAAGAATTTAGCCCAACAACTCCAATGATTTGAAAAAGAGCAACAAAAGAAATCTATAATCTCCAAAAGAAAGGAAATAATAGAGATTAGAGCAGAAGTAAAAGACACAGAAGAACAATGGAAAAAATCAACAAGATTAGAAGCTGGTTCTTCAAAAGTATTACAAAATTCAGAAACTACTGACAAATTGAATGAAAGAAAAAGGGAAGATACATATAACACAGATAAGAAATGAAATGAGTGCTATTACAACAGAACAAATTGAAATGAAAAGGATAATAACAGAATACTATGAAGAACTGTATTTCAACAAAATTGAAAACCTAGAAGATACGGACAGATTTCTAGAAACACAGGACCTACATAAACAAACACAGACTGAAGTAAATATATATAGATCTTAGCAAAAAGACAGACCCTAACAAAAGGAGCTCTGGTAGTGTAGTGCCTGAGGCACTTGATTGCTAACTAGAAGGCTGGCTGTTCAAACCCACCAGCCACTCCTTGGATGGAAGGTTGGACAATCTACTTCTGTAGTGATACTGCCTTGGAAACCCAAAGAGGCTCTCTATGAGTCAGATCTGACTTGACAGCAGTGAGTTTGGTTTTGGTTTGATGTAACAAAAGAAGTTGGACTGGTAATAACAAAATTACCAACACAAACATTTTCTGACCCAGATGGCTTCACTGAAGAATCTTACCAAACATTCAGAGAAGAGCTGACACCAATTCTGCTCAAATTATTCCACAACATAGTAAAGGAGTAACACTCCCTCATTCATTTAATCAAGCAAGCATTATCCTGACACCAAAACCAGATGAAGACACCACTGAAAAAGAAAATTACAGACCAATATCCCTCACGGATATAGATGCAAAAATCTTCAACAAAATCCTAACCCATAGAATCTAATACTGTATCAAAAAATAATACACAATGACCAAGTGAGATTCATAGCAGGTATGCAAGGATGGTTCAACATTAGAAAATCAATCAAAGTAATCCATCACATAGATACAACAAAGGAAAAGACCACATGATCATACCAATCAATGCAGAAGGTATTTGATAAAATCCAGTACCTATTCCTGACCAAAAAAAAAAGTCTCTCAGTAATATAGAAATTGAAGGGAAACTCTGAAACATAATAAACAAAACACCCAAAATTATTCTCAACAAAGAGAGGCTGAAGACTGAAAGCACTTCCCTTGCAAGTGGGAACTAGCAAGGATGCTTTCTATCACCACTGTATTCAACATTGTATTGGGAGTCCTAGCCAGGAGAATAAGTCAAGGAAGAGAAATTAAAAGCATCCAAATTGACAAGGAAGAAAGAAAACTATCTCTATTTGTAGATGATATGATCCTATACATCAAAAAACCAAGAGACTCAGGAAGAACACTACAAATTGAAAGATGGAGCAAAACGTCAGGAAACAAGATCAACATACAGAAAGTTAGTTGGATTTCTCTATATCAATAAAGAGATCTCTGAAAAGGAAATAAGGAAAACAATACTATTTACAATAAACAAGAAAGAAAGAAAAAAAAAGTCACTGCTGCCCAGTTGATTGCAACTCATAGAGACCCCTCCTTGGGTTTCTGAGGCACTCTCTATGGAAGTAGATTGCCCAATCTTCCTTCAGAGGAGTGGCTACCAAAAAGATAAATACTTAAGAGTAAATCACTAAAGACACAAAAGAACTGCATAAAGAAAACTGCAAAACACTACTGCAAGAAAATACAAGAGACCTACATAAAAGGAAGAACGTACCATGCTCAAGGATAGGAAGACTGCCTACTGTGAAAATGTAAATATTACCCAATGCAGTCTATGAATTCAATGCAATCCTGATCCAGACTCCATCAGCATTTTGTAAGTCCATAGAAAAACCAATCACTAATTTTATATGGCAAAGAAAGAGACTTTGGACAAGCAAAGTACTACTGAAGAAGAAAAACAAAATAGGAAGTCTCACACTCCCCATTCTCAAAACCTACCGTACAGCCACTGCAGTTAAAATAACCTGTTACTGGTTCAATGACAAACACATACAGCAATGGAACAGAATTGAGAATCCAGAAATGAATCCATCCACCTATGGGCAACTGTTCTCTGGCAAAGGGCTGAAACTCATTCAATGGGGAAGAGATAGTTTCTTTAACATATGGTGGTGGCAAAACTGGATATCCAGAGTTCTGGTAAGAAGGCAGACTAGGCAGAAAGACTGCACAGACCCTCTTCAACAAAGAAAAGGGAAACCAGTTAACACAGACACAGAAGATAATCCTGGACCCCTGAGCCTTAAAGGGAAGGATATAGAAGTGGACTAAACCTCAACTAGCAGAAGAAGTTGCATGAGAATACCAAAAAAGGAGACAGACGGGGCTGAGTTCTGGCAGCGCTCCTGAGCAATCCTGATGGCACGACACAGACAGCTTGGAGATTCTCGAGTGGTGGTAGGACCTAAGAATTAACCAAAAAATCAGCCCTGCTAGCCAGGGACTGCACAGAGGACTGCTCTGGTGGCTGGGGAATAAATGGAGAAGGTGAAGAGAAAGCTGCGCTGAGCTGTAGACTTTTGCCCATCCGGAGGATGCTGCCATTTTGAATGTTACAAGGGGCTGGACATTTTGAATATTTAAAGAGACAGTGCTCTTCGAGACTCCAGGGGCTTAAGAAGAGGTTCTGCTTTCCAGCAACCCCAAGGACATTCTGGACCTGCAAGACTGAAAAGGTGTGACATTCCTCTTGTTACTCTTATACCCCACACCCGATTGGTGAATGGAGGTGCAGCCATCCCCCACTCCCACCTACCTTCTGGGTCCATAGGAACTCCATCACAGTCTGTGTGCTCAGATGGAGCTTGGGTGTGCTGCCCTGTCCTCTACCGATTTTGTTTTGTTTTGTTTTATTTTTCCTTTCTTTTTTTCTGGTGATTCGTTTGCTTGTATTTGTCTGTTTTACAACAACAATTATTATTAATACTTTTGTCCTTTTTACTATTATTCTTCTCCTCCCAAGTCCTAGTTTTCAGCTGTTTTTCTTTTCTCTTTCCTGGTTGAATTTTTTTTTTAATTTAATTTTTTTTTTTTCTATTTTCTCCCTTTTTTCTCATGGTTAACCCCACTCCTTGCTTTTCTTTTTGAATTTTTCCCACTTTTTTTCTTCATTATCTTCCTTCTCTACCTTTTTTCTCTTAGTGCACTATCCCCAGATATTGCAGGTTTTCTTGTTTTTTCTTCTTCTTTTTCCCATTTTTCTTTTTTTGATTATTGTTCCTGTGTGATTACATGGTGTGTTCTTTGTCCAGGTGCTTTTAGTTTTTTGATCATTTTTCACTTGTAATTTTTGTCTAACTGAGTGGGAGACAACAACAGTCCCCATAAAACACAACTACACCCACACCTCCTACAACTTCATTTACTGAGTGAAAGCCACCACCTCCTTCTCCACCAATGGGCCAATGATAAAAAACCACCAAAAAGAGCCTGAATCACCCTTGGCTGCTCTTCACAAACAGTTAACAGAGATCTAAATACAACAACTTCACCATGCCTCAGAGACAACAGACA
>NW_006921721.1:2144309-2164401 GCF_000298275.1 Orycteropus afer afer
CATCAAAATTCCTCTCTAAAAGAGTTAAAAAAAAAAAAAAAACAAGAGGAAGAACCTGAAGATTGGGAAAAACATACATATTTGGCAATGACGTATCTGACAAGGAAATTTCTCCAAAATTTATAGAAAAATTCAACACTTCAACTTCAAAAAGACAAACAATTCAATTAAAAAATAGACAGAGGACATGAACAGATACTTCACCAAAGAAGATATTCAAGGGGTCAAAAAACACATGAAGAAATACTTGTGATCATTAGCTATTAAAGAGATGCAAATCAAAACAACAATGATATACCATATCAACCCAGCAAAAATAGCAAAGTTCAAAAAGAGAAAAATTAAAAATGCTGGTGAAGGTGTGGAGACATTGGGACTCTCATACACTGCTGGTGGGACTATAAAATGTTACACCCACTGTGGAAGATGGTATGGTGCTTCCTTAAAAAGCTGGAAAGAGAAATACCATTTGATCCAGCAATCCCATTACTATATATACACACACACAGACATATATATCTCCTAACGAAGTGCAAGTTAGGGCACAAATGGATATATGCACATCCATGTTCTTCACAGCACTATTCACAATAGTAAAGAGATGGAAACAACCTAAGTGGTCATTAATGGATGAATGGATAACCAAACTATGATACATACACAAAGTAGAATACTATGCAACTGTGGTAGTTAAGGTTGTGTTTCAATTTGGCTGGGCTGTAGGTTTGAGTAGCTTGGCAGCTGGATATAATTATTCTCTATGAAGAGATGGTGATCACCTCTATGGTGGAATCTCCTGTGAGCAGGTAATTAGCTACCTTTGGGATGTGACCTGCTTCCAGTATACACCGAAAAGCTTTGAGAAAAGTCTCTAGCTTGTTGGCATGTTTTAGATCTTGCATTTGGTTGAGTCTTCATCTCCAGTTCCTAGACTTGAACATTCCTTGTTGCCTGCCGATCTTGGGTTCTTCAACCTCAACAGCTAGTACCCGTAAATTAGGGCCCCTATATTTGCCCCTGCTTTATCTTTGGTGAGCTTTATAGTTCTGGGGTTTACATTTAAGTCTTTGATTCAACTTGAGTTTCTTTTTGTGTGTGGGGTGAGGTATGGGTCTTGTTTCATTTCTCTCCAAGTGAATATCCAATTTTGCCAGCACCATTTTTTAAAGAGGCTATCTGTTCTCATTTTAATGGGTTTTGGTCCTTTGTCAAAATCAGCCGCCCATAGTTTTTGTCCATAATCAAAAAACATTTCTGGGTTTTTGATTCTGTTCCATTGGTCTGTCTATCATTGTACCAATACCACACTATACAGTAGGTTTTGAGATCTGGGAGTGTGAGACCTCCCACTTTGTTCTTCTTCAGTAGTGCTCTACTTATCCAAGATCTCTTTCCTTTCCATATGAAGTTAGTAATTGGTCTTTCAATATAATTTAAAAATGTTCTTGGTAGCTGGATTGGGATTGCATTAAATGTGCAGATTGCTATGGGTAGTATTGAGTATTGACATTTTCAACATATTCAGTTTTCCTATTCTTGAACAAGGCAGATTCTTCCATTTATGTAGATCCCTTGTAGTTTCTTGTAGTAGCCTTTTGTAGTTTTCTTTGTATAGGTCTTTTGTGTCTCTGGTAAGATTTATTCGTAGATATTTTATCTTTCTCGTAGCTATTGTAAATGGTATTGCATTCCTTATTTCTTTTTCAGAGGCCTCTTTGTTGATGTAGAAGAATCCAACTGATTTTTGTATGTTTACCTTGTATCCTACCAATTTGCTGAAACTATTATTTCCAGTAGGTTTTTTTTTTTTTTTTTTGCTGTGTTTTGGATTTTCTATGTATAGGATCATGTCATCCACAAACAGAGAAAATTTTATTTCCTCTTTGCCAATTTGAATGCCTTTTATTTCTCTGCCTTGCCTTATTGCCCTGGCTAGGACTTCCAATACAATGTTAAATGGAAATGGTGATAGAGGGCATCCTTGTCGGTTCCTGTTTGTAAGGGGAATGCTTTGACTCTCTGTTAACAATAATGTTGGCTATTGACTTTGCATGTTGTTGTTGTTGTTATGTGCCATCTAGTTGGACCCAACACATAGCGACCCCTCTTTGGGTTTCCGAAGCAGTATCACTACGAAAGTACATTGCCCAATCTTCCTTCCGAGAAGTGGCTGGTGGGTTTGAACCATCACCCTTCTGGTTAGCAGTCAAGTGCCTTAGGCACTACGCTACCAGAGCTCCTCTTGGGATTGCATATATGCTCTTTTTTATGTTGAGGAATCTCCCTTCTATCCCTATTTTGCTGAGAGTTCTGAACAGGAATGGGTGTTGGATTTTATCAAATGCCTTTTCTGCATCAATTGATATGATCATATGATTCTTTCCTTATGTTTTGTTTATGTGGTGGATTACATTGATTGTTTTTCTGATGTTGAGACATCCTTCCATACTAGGTATGAATCCTACTTGGTCAGGATGTATTATGTTTTTGATATGTTGTTGGATTCCATTGGCTAGGATTATTTGAAGTTTTTTTGCATCTGTATTCATGAGGGATATTGGTCTGTAGTTTTCCTTTTTAGTGGTGTCTTTCCCTGGTTTTGGATCAGTGTTATGCTTGCTTCATAAAATGAAAGTATTCCATCTTTTTCTATGTTCTAGAACAGGTTGAGAAGTATAGATGTTAACTCTTCCTTGAATGTTTGATAAAATTCTCCAGTGAAGCCATCAGGGCCAGTACTTTTTCTTGTGGGAAGTTTTTTTTATGACCTGTTCAATTTCTTCCTTGTTATGAGTCTGTTCAAGTATTTTATCTCTGACTGGGATAGTCTAGGTAGGTCTTGTGTTTCTAGAAACTTGTCCATCTCTTCTGGGTTCTCAAATCTGTTGGAGTACATTTCTTCATAATATTCTGTCAATGTATTTTTATTTCAGTTGGTTCAGTTGTGATGTCACCCTTTTCATTTATTATTCTTGTAATTTGCATCTTCTCTTCTTTTACTTTTGTTAGATTTGCCAGTGGTTTGTCAATTTTGTTAATCTTTTCAAAGAACCAGCTTCTTGTTTTGTTGGTTTTCTCTACTTTTTTTTTTTTTTTTTTAATTTTCTGTTTCATTTATTTCTGCTCTGATCTTTGTCATTTCCTTACTTCTGGATAGGAGCTCTGGTGGTGTAGTGCCTAAGGCATTTGACTGAAGGTTGGTGATTCAAACCCACCAATCACTCCTCAGAAGGAAGGTTGGGCAATCCACTTCCATGGTGATACTGCTTCAGAAACCCAAGGAGGGGTCACTATGAGTTGGATCCAACTCAATGGCAGTGGGTTTGGTTTATTCATTTTACTTCTGGATACTGTGGGTTTCTTTTGTTGCTCTTTTTCTAATAGTTGAAGTTGTTGAGTTGGAGTGTTGATTTTGTTTCTTTCCTCTTTTTTGATATGTGCGTTTATTGCTATAAATTGACCTCTGAGTACTGCTTTCTTTGTGTCCCATAGGTTTTGGTAAGATGTATCTTTATTCTCATTTGTTTCTAGGAATTTTTTATTTCACACTTTATTGCTTCTATTACCCAGTAGTTTCTGAGCAGTGTATATTATCCAACCTCCACGTTTGATGTTTTTACCTTGATCTTCCTATTATTAATTTCTAATTTTGTAGCATTGTGGTCCAAGAAGATGCTTTGCAGTATTTCAATGTTTTTGAATTTATTGAGGCTTGTTTTATGTCCTAACATATGATCTATCCTGGAGAATGATCCATATGTACTGGAGAAGAATGTGAATTGTGCTTTTGTTGGGTTGAGTGCTCTTTATATGTCTACGAGGTCGAGCTGGTTGGTTGTGTTGTTCAGTTCTGCTATATCTTTGTTGAGATTTTTCTAGTTGATCTGCCCTCTTCAAAAGTGGTGTGTTAAAGCCTCCTACTACTATTGTGACGTTGTCTATTTTTCCTTTCAATTCAGTCAATATTTTCTTCATGTATTTTGGAGCACTTTCATTGGGTGCATAGATATTTACTATGGTAATATTTTCTTGGTCAATTGACCCTTTCAGCATCATATAGTGTCCTTTTTGTCCTTTACAATGTTTTTCACTTTGAAGTCTATTTTATCAGAAATTAATATTGTCACTCCTACTCTTTCTTGGTTACCATTGGCTTGGTGTATATTTTTTCCACCCCTTAACTTTTAATTTATTTTTATCCTTGCCTCTAAGATAGGTCTCTTGTAAGCAGCATACCAAGGGGTCTTCTTTTCTTATCCAAACTGCTACTCTCTTTCTCTTGACTGGTGCATTTAGTCCATTCACATTGAGTGTCATTACTTGCAAAAAAGGGCAGGGAGGCCACATGTTCTGACCTCCTCTAACCCCATAAGAGGAAGACAGAATCACTATCAATAACCCAAGAACTATTCCTACAAAGCCAGACATGCTGCCTCCCTCCAGCCCTTTCACCAACCTTTCCTCTCAAAGCACCCACCACCTCTCTCCTGGGTTGGATAATTCATTGCAGTGGCCACACAGAACTCACAGATTACAGGGTTTATTAGGGAAGCTTTTGTTGTTGTTGTTATGTGCCATCGAGTCAGCCAGACTCATAGCGACCCCTCCTTGGGTTTCCAAGGCAGTATCACCTTGGAAGTAGGATTGCCCGACCTTCCTTCCGAGGAGTGGCTGGTGGGTTTGAACCGCCAGTCTTCTGGTTAGCAGTCAAGAGCCTTAGACACTATGCTACCAGAACTCCCAATGCTACCAGAGCTCCCATTAGGGAAGCACCAGGCTACAATTCAAATTCAGGAAAAATGCTCAGTCTCCCTCCCAGCCCACAGTTTCTCTCCTAACAGTGAGTGTCCCTCAGTGTCTCACTCAGCAATGCGTGTCTCTTGCGTTTCTTTCCCAGCAGCAAGTGTCCCTTTCAGGAGCGCATGTCTTTTCAGCAGCATGTCTTCCTCAACCAGCAGTCAGAGAGAGACTTCCTCTGCCTCCAGGAGGCCTACTTTTGAGCCTGGCCTGGTGGCCAAACTAACCAATCATAACATCAGAATTCTTAGCACCTGAGGGAAAGCAGGAACCTCCCAGAGCATTGCTTTGTGTTGTACCCAACAGAGATATCCCAGGTAGATAACTTTTACAATCAGGAGCTCCTCAGTTGCTCACAGCAAATTACCATCAAGTTTACAAAGACTTATGACTAGAAAAGCCATACCAGGTAATTTACTACATTGCATTACTGATAGGTATGCATTGATTGCTGTCATTCTATTGTGTTTTTTGTTATGTTGTTGGAGATTTCCTTGGTCCAAATTCTTTTCTGTGCTGAGTTCATTATGGTTATCAAATATTTCCTCTCTTTTCTTCTTTATTTTTAGTTTTGTGTTTACTAAGCCCATATGTTTTCCTTCTTTCTGGGTTTGCTTAGGGAGATTGTTAATTTTCTCTCTGGTTACCTTGGAGTGAATTGTTTTCTCTCTAGTTTTGGAACAGTCTGTTCTATAAGGACATTGTCCTGTCTTCCTCTCCATTTGGAAATTTTGTACCTCAAACTTTTATTCCCTCTATTTGCTTTGTTGCTGGTGTTGTGTACAGATTGAGTCCCTTGTTTCTTTGTGTGCAATGTTTTCTGAGCTTATTTTAAGCATCTATTTCTGATTTGGTTTTAGTGTTGATGTCATGTGTCCTGATTTTAATTTGTTGTTATCTGTTGTGGGTTATCTATTGGAAGGACATCCTTAAGCATTTCTTGTAGAGATAGTCTGGTTTTCACCCTTAATTTCTGTTTGTCTGAGAATCTTGATTTCACCCTAATATTAGATATAAAACTCTTGGTTGGAAGTTTTTTTCCTTCAGTGTTTTATATATGCCATCCTATTGTTTTCTTGCCTGCATGGTTTCTGCTGAGTAATCAGAACTCAGCCTAACTGCTTGCTCATTGTAGGTGACATTTCTTTTTTCCTGGGCTGATTGCAAGATTCTTTGTCTTTGGTTTTGGAGAGTTTGATTATGATATGTCTCAGTGACTTTCTCTTGGGATCTATCATGTATGGGGTTCGTTGAGCTTTTTGGACAAATATCTTTTCTTCCTTCAGGATATGGGAGAAATTTTCTGTTAGCAAGTCTTCCACAATTTTCTCAGTTGTTTTTTTTTTTTTTTTTTTTCCTTTTCTTGTTCTGGTATTCCAATGAGGTGTATGTTGTTTCTTTGCATGTCATCCCATATAAATCTTTGGTTGTCTTCATTTCCCTTAAATCTTTGTTCTGATTTTTCTTCATACAGGCTGGTGTCAAGGGATTTATCTACTAGTTGGGACATGTGTTCTTCAGCCAGTTCTAGCCTATTCTTCTGTGCTTCCACTGTGTTGTGTAATGCTGTAATTTTAGTGTTTAGCTTTTTGATTTCTAACTGCTGTTTTTGTGTTAATTCTCATTGTGTATTAATCTTGTAATTTTGTTCTTGAATGACTTTCCTGAGTTCTTCCAGGGTTCTGTCTGTGTTCTGTCTGGTTCTGTTTGTGGTTTCCTTCAGCTCTTGTAGAGCTCTATAAACTTGTTTTCTAAATTCCTTCTCAGATAATTCTATTGCCCCTTCTTCCTCCATGTTTAATGAGTTTTTTGTCTGGGGTTTTATTTCTATTGGCTTACCCTGCTATTTTTGTTTGATTTGAGATTTCCTGTTGTCACTTAGATATTTTGAAGTTGCTTTCTTTAACTGTTACGTATGTATTGATTTGTTTCACTTTGATTTTATGTTTAAATATTTTGCAAGGGTGGGGCTGGTGTATTTTGTTTTATTGGCTATTAATTCAGATGTGCTGGGTTGCTCTGCAGTTTTCTTTGTGTTGATGGAATCACTGTAGGGAATGAGGATGGAGGTCTCTGTTTGTCATGAAAGGGATTTAGAGTTGGGACAAGCAGGTGTTGTGGTGGCTTAATGTGGTTCTTCTATTGGGTGAGGCAGGTGACAAGGAGGAAAAGAGGAAGAAAAGAAAAAAAAAATGCACCAGTAATGAGTCCCCAGTTTCAGCATTTCCATAATTACTGCTGATTCCAGGATTTTGTTTTGAGTCTGCTTGGGACAGCTAACAATGATGATGGTTTGTTGTCACTCAAAGACCCATAGTTCAAAATCAGCAAAAACTCCAATGGTTAGGGGGCTGCTGCTTTCCATTTGGGTCAGAAAGCCCCCAAAACTTACACTCCAATTCACTCTGTGCTAAAAAGTTGTCATGGAAGAGCTGAAATCCAGCCTTTTGCTGTGGGCTCATCCCAGGGCCCACCTACCTCTGGCAAGTTTCCTCCCTTCCAGCTTTCTGCTCTCATCTCAGTGGCAACCTGAACCACAGGGGTTTCTGCTCTGTTTCTCAGAAATATTGTCCACTTACTCAACTCAGTTCCCAAGGTTACCATCAGAAGCTGCTATTGTGGGTAGTCTGAGTCCCCAAAGCTGTCATTGGTTCCCTGGTACCCCTGTTTTCTTTTTTCCTCTGCAACTTTCTCCACTATTGTTAAAAGTTTTCCACCCACTGGCTTTCCTGCTTTTTTTTTTTTTTTTTCTCCTTCTCCACTAAATCTGGCCTTCTCTAACTTAATGAGCTGTTGACAGCCCAAGAATCCCCACTTCAAACTGCTGTACCTAGTTTTTTCAGGCATTAAGATGCTAGAGGGAACAAAAGTGGGCTACAGGTACAATGCCATCTTCCTGTTCCTCCTATGATAACTTCTTAGCCACAACCAAACTCCTTGATGGCATGAGTGGATGGGGTTGCAGGCTCAGTACCAAGGTCTTGGAGGATATCAAGCTCAATTAGAATAATATAGTACACAAAAATGTTGTCCTACATTTTGGTGAGTAGGGACTGAAGTCTCAAAAACTTGAAAGTAGCCATCTAAGATGCAACTATTGATCTCTCCTCATGTAGAGCAAAGAAGAGTGAAGAAAATCAAAGACACATGGAAAAAATTAATCCAAAGGATTAATGGGCCTTGAGAACCTCAGCCTATGTGATCCTGAGACCATAAGGACTAGATGGTGCCTAGCTACCGCTGTCAACCATGCAGAAAGGAATCAATACTGGATATCCTGAATGGAGTGGGAGAAAAATGTGGAACAAAATTTTTAAAATCATGAAAAGACCAGGATTACTGGTCAGAGAGAGACTGGTGAAACCTCTGAGACTATGCCCCCAATCACACTTCAAGGCCTGGGATTGAACCCTCTTCCATGGCTAATTTTCAGCCAAACAATAGAAAGGCCTACAAACTGAAGAAATATGCCAGTGAGATGCACTCCTTAGAACAATCAATCATGGGAGATCAGAAGGGTAGCACTTGTAAGGGAGAAAGCTCCCTTGACTGATGTTTACATTGGCATTGATTGTAGAACCAAGTAATATGAGGGCGTTGACAATTTCCATCTTTCTTCACCTATTGGGATGGTGCTTATTGGTTCAGTTGGGAGGATTTTTGTTTTCTTTATATTGAGATGTAATCCATACTGTAGACTGTCTTTAATCTTCATCAGTAAGTGCTCTAAGTCATCCTCACTTTCAGCAAGCGAAGTTGTGTCATCCATGTTTCACAAGTTATTAATAAGCCTTCCTCCAAGGCTGATGCCCATTCTTCTCAATGTTGTCCATAATTTGTTATGATCCACACAATCAAGTGCTTTGGCATAATCAATAAAACACAAGTAAACATCTTTCTGGTGTTCTTTGCTTTGCACCAAGATCCATCTGACATCAGCTATGATATCCTTCACTCCATGTCCCCTTCTGAATCCAGCTTGCATTTCTGGAAGTTCTCTGTCAATATACTGCTACAACCATTTTTTAAATATCTTCAGTAAGATTTTACTTGCATGTGATATCAATGATATTATTCAATAATTTCCACATTCTGTGCAATCACCTTTCTTTGGAATAGGTATAAATATGGATCTCTTCCAGTCAGTTGGCCAGGTAGCTGTCTTCAAGATCTCTTGGCATAGCCAAGTGAGTACCTCCAGTGTGGCATCTGTTTGTTGAAACATCTCAATGAGTATTCCATCAATTCCTGGAGCCTTTTTTTTTTTTTGCCAATTCCTTTAGTGCAGCTTTGACTTCTTCCTTCAATACCACTGGTTCTTGATCATGTGCCACTTCCTGAAATGGATGATCATCTACCAATTCTTTTTGATATGGTAACTGTGTATTCCATCCATCTTCTTTTGATGTTTCCTACATCATTCAACATATTGCCCATGGAATCTTTCAATATTGCAATTTGAGGCTTAATTTTTTTCCTCAGTCTTTCACAGAAGTACTAACAAAAACAAACAAACTCACTGCCATCAACTCAGATTCAACTCACAATGACCCCTCCTTGGGTTTCTGAGGAGGTATCATTACAGAAGTAGATCACCCAACCTTCCTTCTGAGGAGTGGCTGGTGCATTTGAAATGCCAGCTTTCTGGTTTGCTGTCAAATGCCTTAGGCACAAAAGGACTAGTCTCTGGCAACATCAAATAAAAACACTTTTGGTAAACCACACACTGAGTATGTATTCCCTTTCTTCTAACAGGAAAGCAAAGAAAGGAATACTGATAATGTTAGCAGGCCATCATTTTGCTAACCTGGGGTCTGGGTTCAAAGGAGCTGACATTTTACATAAAAGATTTCATCATTTATGTCTCCACTGTGGTGACTAAATGCAGATGGCATAGCTGGAGCCCAGCCAGTGATTTGTGTTCCCAACCTCCTATATATTGAAGTCACAACATCTGTCAGGAGATGAGAAGAAACTAGTCCTTGGGTTGAAAGGGAATCACATGGAACTGGGATTTAGGAGTGAAAAAGAAAATTCAGCTTTTCCCAATTACAGATAAGAAACTGACCATTTTGAAAAGAAGCAAGAAATGTAATAGGCCACTTGGGTGGCACAAAAAAGTTAAACATTCAACTACTAGATGAGATGGTGGATCAAACCCAACCAGTGGTGCTTTGGAGGAAAGGGCTGGTGATCTGCTTCCAGAAGTTTGCAGCCTTAAAAACTCTAAGGAGTAGTTTCACCCTAACACACACTGAGTCAGAATCAACTCAATGCCAACTAACAACAATAATAATAGGCTGAGATAGTTCTAGGTATAAGGATATGTATATTCTAGGAAATATTGATTCTATGGAGCATTAATAAACAGTTTTGTTCAAATAACTTCTAGAATTTAGAATATAAACATTTACTTAAATAAAATTCTTTCTCTTTTAGTTATGCTACTACAACAAAAATACCACAAGTGAATGGCATTAGCCATCAGAAATTTATTCTCTCATAGTTTAGGAGGCCAGTAATTCAAATTTAGGGTATAAGCCTAGGGGAAGAGTTTCTCTCTTGTTGGTTCTGGGGGAAGGTCCTTGTCTCCTTTCAACATCTGTGGGCTCAGCATCCATTGGAGATTTCCATGTATCTTGGTATCAATCTTCCCCTGGGTCTAGCAGGTTCTCAGTGCATGGATCCTAGGTCCAAAAGGCATGCTCTACTCCTAGATTTTCTTTCTTATTGGTGATAGGCAACCCCTCTCTGCTGGCTTCTCTCTCCTCTTACCTCTTGTAAGATAAAAGGTAGGAGCTCCGGTGGCATAGTACCTAAGGCATTAGACTCCTAACCAGAAGGCTGGCAGTTCACACCCACTAGCCACTCCTTGGGGAGCTCTGGTAGCATAGTGCCTATGGCACTTGACTGCTAACCAGAAGGCTGGCAGTTCACACCCACTAGCCACTCCTTGGGGAGCTCTGGTAGCATAGTGCCTATGGCACTTGACTGCTAACCAGAAGGCTGGCAGTTCACACCCACTAGCCACTCCTTGGGGAGCTCTGGTAGCATAGTGGCTAAGACACTTGCCTGCTAACCAGACGGCTGGCGGTTCAAACCCACCTGCCACTCCTCGGAAGGAAGGTTGGGCAATCCTACTTCCGTAGTGATACTGCCTCGGAAACCCAAGGAGGGGTCGCTATGAGTCGGGGCCGACTCGACGGCACATAACAACAACAACAACAACAGCCACTCCTTGAAGGAAGGTTGGGCAATCTACTTCTGTAGTGATATCACCTCGGAAACCCAAGGAGGGGTCTCTATGAGTCAGATATGACTGGATGGCAGTGCATTTTTTTTTTTTTTTTTAAGATAAAAGATGATGCAGACCACATGCAGGGAAACTCCTCTTACATTGAAACAGGACTATGACCTGATTAAGGGTGTTACATTCCACTCTAATCTTCTTACAACTGATTGGCTATCACATCATAGGGGATAATTACATCATTACATAAATACCAAATTACATAATTACATACCTGCCAATGAAAATCATGGCCAAGCCAAGCTGACATATTTTGGGAACACAATTCAATCCTTGACAGTTACTATACCACATAATTTTTCTGATTCTGTAATAAGCTAATATGCATTATATATAACTATAATATGCATATACAAGATGAGTATAAAGCATGTGACAATATTTTTCAGGGAACTTCTATATTTTCTCATGAAGGAAAATAGGACTAAAGGTCCATGAAACAATGTTTGAGAGAGTGTAGCATAAGCACATACCCAGAATCAATTTCATCACACTTCTTAGCTCTTCTTCCACCTGCCCTCAAGAATACAAAACATAAAAGTGTTTCTGTTTATTCAGAGTCATCTGTTAGTAAATGAGTCATTTTATTTTAGAATATTCATGAGCCTATAAACATCTGGCTGTTAATATTTAAAGTTTTTACGAATGTCACACATTCCTTTCGAGTGCTAAGCCTGAGATGTAAAAATTATGACATCTGTTCTTCTCCACATTATGCCAAGACTGAAAGGCTTTTTTGCTCCCCTTCTACCTCACTGCAATGCAAATAGAAAAGTTGGGGTGGAGAGCAGGAGAAGGTTAGGGAGAAGAAAATTTTAAATGACGAAAGGAAATCATCTCTCTCATTACACAGTGTCTATAATTAGAAAATCCCTGCAGGATTGATTTGGTTAAACATGTTTAAACGAGCTTGGAAATGTTTTTTTTTTTTTTTTGAGTTTCAAGAGTTTGGGCAGATAACAGTAAAAAAAAGGATAAGGAGAAACAGAGAGCCATGCTTCTTCCAGGTTTTGATGAGGGATCTCCATCCGGATGAGTATTTAGTTGTGCATAAAAGTAGAGTTACTCTCTACGGAGCCTCCTCATTCTTACTCAGACCGAAACAATCAAGTGAAATCTCTGTGGATCTGATGCAAGAGATCAGAAAGCAGAGGCATTTCACAGGGTCACAGACACAAGCCAGTACGCAGAAGGGGTGACATCAAGTTTACTCAAAGACTAGTTCCTTTTACCCAAGATTCTCTTTCTAATCTTTGGGATAATTCAATAGAAGAAATGGAGCAAATGAGGGGTGCTCATGTGTGTGTGTGTGTGTGTGTGTGTGTGTGTTTCTGAGATAGTGGGTAGCTGGGGTCAGACAGGGATAACCAAAAACCAAACTCATTACCAAAGAGTCAATTCTGACTCACAGCAACCCCTCTTTGGATTTCCTAGGCTGTATCTCTATGGAAGTAAATTACCCAGTCTTCCTTCTGAGGAGTGGCTGGTGGATTTGAACTGCCAGCCTTCTGGTTAGTAGTCAAATGCCTTAGGCACTCCACCAGACAGGGATATATTAATTAATTGTATAAAACCCACTGCCATTGAGTCAATTCCAATTCAGAGTGACCTCATTAAGTTTCCAAGGCTGCATCTTCCTTTCATGGAGTCACTGGTGGGTTTGAACCACTAACCTTCTGGTTAGCAGCCAAATGCCTTATGCAACACCAGAGCTCCTAATTAATTGCAAAACAACAATAAAAACTATACTTACTCAAAAAAACTCATGCCACTGAGTCAGTTCTGACTCATAGTGACCCCTTCTTGGGTCGACAGAAGTAGATTGCCCAATTTTCCTTCCAAGGAGTGGCGGGTGGGTTTGAACCACCAGACTTTGGGTTAGCAGTCAAATGCCTTAGGCACTACATTACCAGGGCTCCCCAAAATGACAAAAATGGGGAAATTATCACTGCTATGGGGTAGCATAAATACAATGCATAAGGAATGATATCCTAGGCATTAGTGAACTGAAATAGACTGGCATTGCCCTTTTTGAATTAGAAAATCATGTTCTATTATGCCATGAAAGAAAATAGAAGAGGAACATTACATTTGTCATCAAAAAGAACATTCAGAAGTAAAACACTGTCAGTGGTAGAATAATATCCATACACCTACAAGGAAGACTGGTTAATTATTCAAATTTATGCACCAAGTACTAACGTCAAAGAAGAAGAAATTGAAGTTTAGTTTAGTTTAGTTTTGTTTTGTTTTGTTTGCCAACTGCTGCAGTCTGAAATTGATCAAATATGCAATCAGGATATATTGATATTTACTGGTGATTGGAATGCAAAAGTTGGAAATAAAGAAGAAAAATCAGTACTATAGAAAAGCTCAATTTCATCAGTCAGAACAAGTCCAAGGGTCTACTGTCAAACTGACCATAAAATGCTCATATGCAAGTTCAAGTTGAAGCTGAAGAAAATTGATACAACTCCAAATGAGACAAAATACAACCTTGAGTATACCCCCACTTAAATTTAGAAACCATCTCAAGAATAGATTTGACACACTGAACTAAATTAATGACCAAAGTCCCAATGAGTTATGGTGTGACATCAAGGAGATCATATATGAAGAAAATGGAAGGAATACACAGTATCAAAATGAATTGGTGGACATTCAAGCATTTCAGGAGGTAAAATGTGACCAAGAACTAATAGAAGGAAGAAGTCCAAGCTGTATTGAAGACATTGCCAAAAATAGGCCTCTAGGCATTGACAGAATACCAATTGAGATGTTTCAACAAACAAATGCAACACTAGAAGCACTATTTGTCTATGCCAAGAAATTTGGAAGACAGTTACCCAGCCAACCCACTGGAAGAGATTCATATTTGTACTCATTCCAAAGAAAAGTGATGCAACAGAATGTGGAAATAATTGAACAATATCATTAATATCACATACAAGTAGAATTTTACTAAAGATAACTCAAAAACAATTACAACAGTACATAGACAGGAAACTGCCAGAAATCAAACCAGATTATGAAGAGGACATGGAACAAGAGATAACATTGCTGGTGTTAGATGGATCTTGGCTGAAAGCGACTACCAGAAAGATGTTCACCTGTGTTTTATTGACTATACAAAGACATTTGATGGTGTGGATCATAACAAACTATGAATAACATTGTGAAGAGTGGGTATTCCAGAACACTTAATTGCACTCATGCAGATATAGCCCAAGAGGCAGTCATTCAAACAGAACAAGGGGATACTGAATAGTTTAAAATCAGAAAATGCCCACACTTATTCAACCCATATGCTGAGGAAATAATCTGGGAAGTTGGACTGCATGAAGAATAATGTAGCATCACAATTGGAGGAAGACTCATTGACAACCTGCAACATGCAGATGGCACAAGCTTGCTTGCTGAAAGTGAAGAGGAGTTGAAGCCCTTACTGATGAAGATCAAAGACTACAACTTTCACAATTGATTACAGATGAACAAGAACAAAAATCTTCACAACTGGACCAATAAGCAACATCATGATAAATAGACAAAAGATTGGAGTTTTCAAGGATTCCATTTTATTTGGATGCACAATACCTATGGAAGCAGTAGTCAAAAATCAAATGATGTATTGCATGGGGAAAATCTGCTGCAAAAGATCTCTTTTGTGTGAGAAAGCAGAGATGTAACTTTGAGGATGAAGGTATGCCTGACCCAAACCATGGTATTTTCATTCAATTCATAAGTATGCAAAACATGAACAATGAATAAGGAAGGCTGAAGAAGAATTGATGCCTTCAATTATGGTGTTGGTGAAGAATGTTAAATATATC
Organism: Orycteropus afer afer; assembly: GCF_000298275.1. Taxonomy (NCBI): domain Eukaryota; kingdom Metazoa; phylum Chordata; class Mammalia; order Tubulidentata; family Orycteropodidae; genus Orycteropus; species Orycteropus afer. Next base: position 2,159,247 of record NW_006921721.1, read on the forward strand.
ATGAACTGCCAGAAGAATGAACAAATTTGCCTTGGAAGAAATGCAACCAGAATGCTCCTTAGAAACAAGGATAGCAAGATTTCATCTCATGCACTTTAGACATGTTTTCAGGAGGGACCAGTCCATGGAGAAGGACATTGTGCTTAGTAAAGTCAGTAAAAATGAGGAATGAATACCTTCAACAAGATGGATTGACACAATGGCTGCCACAATGGTCTCAAGCATAACAACAATTGTGGGTGGTCCAGGGAGTGTTTTGTTCTGTTGTACATAGGGCCGCTATGAGTTGGAACAGATTTGACAGCACCTAACAACAATGGACCTCTGGGGAGGTAATGGTTAAAGCATTCAGCTCTTAATCACAAGGTCAGTGGTTTAAACACACCAGCCACTCCAGAGAGAGACAAGGCAGTCTGCGTCTGTAAAGATTTACAGCCTTGGAAACTCTGTGGGGGCAGTTCTATTCTGTCCTATAAGGTTGTTATGAATTGGAATTGACTCAATAGCAGTGGGCTTAGTTTCTTTTTAACAATATGGGGGATAGCTTATTTCTCCCACTGGAATTTGTGACAATATCAGAGCTGATGAGGTAGGGCCTATGTTGGTGAGGTTGCTACAACTTTCTTCTAAACACCTCACTGAACAAGTCCAGGCAAACTTACAATTCAGTGGCTTGTAAATTTTTTATCCTAAAGTATTGTAATAGGAGCTCTGATGGAGTAGTGCCTAAGGCACTTGACTGCTAACCAGAAGGCTGGTGGTTCAAACCCACTAGCCACTCCTCGGAAGAAAGGTTGGACAATTCCGTAGTGATACAGCCTTGGAAACCCAAGAAGGAGTCGCTACGAGTCGGGTCCAACATGACAGCACATAACTACAGCAACAACAACAAAGGATTGTAATAATAATTGCTAATAATCATAAATAGAAGAAAGGGTGGCTATTTGTTGTCTGTCCTTTCTTCTTACTTAGCTCCTTTCCTCACATAATGCCCTTTTTCTAATTGCCCACATATCTGAATACAAGACGCTGCCAATTACAAAACTAGTGTCCCATTTTCCCAAACAGAAAATTAAAGGAGAAAAAAAATCTTTGCCATCTTGAACATATGAACTTTTAGGCACTTGGTGAAATAGTTACAAGTCTACTCATAAATATTTAATGTATTAATTTACATATATTTAAAATGGCAAAAAAAAACTGAAAAGAAAATTATGTACATTATGGTACTAATTTGGAAACATTGCTTTATTCTACTCCAACATTGCATGAAGCAATCTGATTAAATGTGTCATATGGCTTTTGGCCATCAGTGACTGCCATCACTAGAAACACTTTTTAATTTTGTTAACAGCTTTCCAGAACACATTATACTCTCTGCCACTGAAGTTTTTACAACATAGCAATTTTTGAATCCAGATGTGATGCTATCACAGGAAATTTTATCCCTGACCACAAGCACCCTTTTCCACATATTAGGGCAGATTTTCTTTTTATCACTCATCATTTATGTTTCAGTGACCTTTATGGTATAACCACTTACTGTATTGCTTTTTTACAAAGTGTGTTGACAATGACATACAAAACATGAAATGAATTAAATCTCTCAAGGAAGAGATTAAAAACAGTGCTGTCCAGATAATTCTGACTCATGGTGACTCCATGAGATGGTATAGTGGGGGTGTCTGACAAAGGAAAGAGAGAATCATTATCACCATTAACAGCCCAAAACTGATTACTATGAGGCGGAGATCCGACATATGTCCTCTCTCCAACTTTTTCACCAATTCTGACCAAGCCATCCCTCTCATAGCACTCTCTATTCCTCTATTGGGTTTGATAATTCATTGCAATGACCACACAGAACTCACAGGTAATACACATGTTGATGGGGTTTAAAACGGAAGTAAAAGGTTACAATTCAGGATCAATAATGGCTCATGATACAGTTTTTCAGTCAGGACAGCTTCTCAGCCATGCCCACAAGCAGGCCTCTCCCTGGCCCTCAGACTCTTGGTCCTCAGCCCCTGGCCCCTCAGTTCCTTAGGTCTCTTAGGCCTTTTGGGCTGGCCCAGCCTGTGCTCTGCTCAGGAAAATGTTACAAAACTCTTTAGCTCTACCAGTAAGTGCCCAGAGGTACCCTACTCAAGTGTTAGCCTGAAAGTGCTTAGGTCTCTAGTTCTATGGGTTGGCACATCCACTGTAACTGCCTTGCTCCATGGGCTAAGAAGCCCACTGTGCCATATTGCACTGGTCTCCTGGTTCTGCTGCCACCATTTCTCTGCTGCCGTATCTCTCTAACTCGTCTCTAGTGTTATAACTTCTGGGTCTAAATGATTCTCAGCACTGGGACCCCAGGTCCAAAGGATACATGCCACTCCTATCTCTTCTCCTTTGGTGGTAGTAATCCCTCCTCCCCACCTCTGGGGTGGCTCATTTTAAGCCTAGTGGAATGGCAAAACTGACCAATCCCCTTGTTTGGGCTCCATCCATTTTGTTTGCATGACACTTCCACAAGGATGCCATGCACCTTATTTGCATTATTAGCAAGCTGTCTAATCACTTTGGTGAGCCATAGCACCTTATTTGCACAGTCCCACCCAATCATTTGGTGGAAGTTACAAGAGTACAGCAAGAAAGGCCATATAAAAGGGATCCATTGCACTACAGCTACATTCCATAGAGTTTTCATGGCTGTGATCTTTTGGAAGCAGATTCCCAGAACTTTCTTCTGAGACACTCCTGGGTGGCTTTGAACTTTTGGTTAGTAGTTGAGTGTTCAATCATTTGTGCCACCGAGGAACGAATATATTCTGTTCAGAAACAGACTTTTGAATTAAATGATCTTCCAAATCATTCATTACTTACAATGACCATTCTACACAGACTTACACATTGGCAAATAAATTCTATTGTCTTTTACTAGTTACTCTACATTCCTTGCTAGCAATTTGTATCTCATTATCACTGACAATTATTCTGTATGTAGTACCTTAAATGTTTATTACCCAGGAGCAGTCTCTCACTCTTTACTATTTATGTAATACACACAACATTATGTTAAATTTCTCTGATTCTTTTCTTTTTTTTTTCCTTCTAATTCTGTCAATTTTATTTATTTACTTATTTATTTTTTAACTTTTTATTGTAATTGGGGTGAAATTTTATGACACAGACTCTATTTACATTTGATAGTTCACATACCTTTTGTTTTATGATACTGATTACATTTCCTGAAATTCAACATTTCACTTCCCATTTCCTCCCTGTGATTATCTTTACCCTGTGTCCTTCTTGCCTATACATTCTGGTCTCCCTATCTTTCTCCCTGTGCAAATGTTGTTCTTCTGATCTCCCATAGTTGATTTTTCTAAGGAGTATACCTCCCTGATGTAGTTAGTCAGCTCATCTAGGTCATCTAGGCCAAACAATAGATTGTTTGGCTGAGAGTTAAGCCATAGGAGTGAGTTCAATTCCAGGCCCAAAGGGTAACTTAAGGCCATAGTCTCAGGGGTTTCACTAGTGTCTATCAGACCAGTAAGTGTGGTTTTCTTTATGATTTTGATTTTTGTTCCACATTTTTCTTCCATTCTATATGGGACCTCCAATTCTGATCTTTTTCTAAGTGGTTGCTATTGATAGCCAGGCACCACATAGTTCTTCTGGTCTCAGGGTCATACAGGTTGAGGTTCTCATGGTCTTTTAGTCCTTTGTACTAACTGTTTTCATGTGTCTTTGATTTTCTTCACTCTTTTTTGCTCCAAACAAGGAAAGACCAATAATTGCCACTTAGATGGTCACTTATAAGCTTTTAAGAGCCCAGTCACTACTCACTGAAGATGTATGACAATATTTTTGTGTATTATGTTGTGCCAATTGAGCTTGAAATTCCCTGTGACCACGGTCCCCAGCCCACAGGCCAAGGGACCCACTCCTTCAAGATGCTTATTTGTGCCTAAGAAGTTATCTTAATTTTTCTTCCTGCTATCTTTAAACTGCATATGGACATTTTTATAGCACATACAAATGCATATATAGGAATATTCTCTGCAAACCTGTATGGTTGTGGGTATATTCTAATCTGCCTATCCACATCTCTCTACCTATATATCCACCCATAGATTAGTGTTTGCTGTTACTGATAATGTAGTATTTTGCATAAAACAATGTTTATGATTATTTCTTTGATTTAAAATTAATTCCATTAGCCAACCTAACAAAATAGTAGTCATAACAACAGCTAACACTTCCTGAGCTCTTTTCCTGTGTCAGGCACTGTTTCACCACAGTGTGCTTGTTGACATAGGTAAGGGTCTCATTTCTCACAAGTGGCTCAAGGTTGGCACAAGAAGCTTCTGAAAGATAAACTGTGGACAGTGCATTCTCTAGGCACTGAGCTGAAGGCAGTGCATGATGTTCCCTCCTATGTGCATTGTTGCTGCTTAATCACCTGTTACCAAACACACAAACAGACAACCATTATCCAGTTCTCTCCCCAGAGACAAGCACAAAGGCAGAGATCTTAACAGCATGCCATTGTTTTAGATGAGTGCTGCTCAACCCTGTCTGCACATTACAATCATCTGAGGAGCTTTATAAAAACACTGATTTATGCCCAGGTTTCACACCAGAAGAGATAAATCAGAGTCTCTGGGGATGGAGCCTGGGAATCAAGAATGTTTATTGCTCCCCAGGTGCTTCTAAGTTATAGCTAGATTGAAAACTAGTGCTTTAGATTATGAAACATAAACCAAATTTTCTCATATCTCAACCTGTTGTTGTTGTTGTTAAGTGCCATCGAGTCGTTTCCAACTCATAGCGACCCCATGCACAGCAGAACAAAACACTGCCCAATCCGGCGCCAGCCCCACAATTTATTGTTATGCTGCTCATTGGTCCAGTTGTGAGGATTTTTGTTTTCTTTATATTGAGACGCAATCCATACTGCAGACTGTATTCTTCAAACTTCACCAGTAGGTGCCTTAAGTCATCCTCACTTTCAGCAAGCAAAGTTGTATCATCTACATATCTCAGGTTGTTAATGATTCTTCCTCCAATTGTGATACCACATTTTTCTTCATATAGTCCAGCTTCTCGGATTATTTGCTCAGCATATAGGAGCTCTGGTAGCATAGTGCCTAAGGCACTTGACTGC
>NW_006921721.1:2166679-2191670 GCF_000298275.1 Orycteropus afer afer
TCACCCCCACCTGGGTCCCTGTGGCTGACTGTACCTCTGTCTGGCTTCCTGGCTTTTAATCCCCTTTCTCCTGCTCTTCTGGCCTGCTGCTTTGGATGTCCCCGAGTTGTCCCTGGGGCTGACTGCTCCTCTGTCTGGGTTCTTGGCTTTTATCCCCTTTCTCCTGCTCCTCCAGCCTGCTACTGTGGGCAGGCCTGAGTTTCCTCTCCTCACCTAATCCCTTCAACTGATCACTCTTCTCTCTGGCTTCCTGGCTTTTAATCTCCTTTCTCCTGCTCTTCCCACCTGCTACTTTGGGCGTCCCTGAGTTGTCTCTCCTCACCTGTAAACCTGGGGCTGACTGCTCTTCTCTCTGGGTTCCTGGCTTTTATCCCCTTTCTCCTGCTCTTCCAGACTGCTACTCTGGGTGGGCCTGAGTTTCCTCTCCTCACCTAATCCCTTTGGCTAGATGAACCAAATATCCTGGTATCTCTAACCAGGAAGTTGGAATACTAATTTCTCTCTCTGTACCAGATTTTCAAAAGTTCAATTTATATGAATGCCTGGGACACATTGTTCTTGCCCTCTGTGCTTCCATACCTCCTTTGCCCCACTCTTTAAAACATGTACTTCACCTGTACACTGAGAAGATAACCAAGCTCTCCCAGACAAATAAACCAAACCAAACGCACTGCTGTTGAGTTGGATCCGACTCATAGCAACCCCTCCTTGGGTTACCGAGGTGATATCTCCACAGAAGTAGATTACCCAACCTTCCTTCTGAGGAGTGGCTGGTGGGTTTGAACTGTCAGACTTCTGGTTAGCCATCAAATGCCTTAGGCACTATGTCACCAGAGCTCTTCCCAGACTAATAGTGCCCCCTGGATACAGGCATAGGGAATTTCTCTCCCCACTACCTTTTCCCCACTGCCTAGTCCTCAGCTCTGTCTCCTATCCCTCTCACATTCATATCAGTTGCCATGGAGTCAATTTCAACTCAAGGCAATCCCATGTGTGTCAGAGGAGAACGGTGCTCCATAAGGTTTTTGATGGCTGGCTTTTTTGAAGTAGCTTGCCAGGCTTTTCTTCTGAGATGCCTCTGGGTGGATTTGAACCTCCAACTTTTTGGTTAGCAACCAAGAGCATTAACTGTTGGCACCAGCCAGGGACTCTACCCACACTCATACCCACATCCAGGTCCTAGCTTATATCTCCAAGTCTTTAGTTAATAACATTAGATGCATTCTTTATCTAATGTAACAAGTTTCCTTAGACAATTTTTTTCTGATAAAGATCACAAAATTAAATTTAAAAATGACTTCCTTTTTACCATATTATGTATCAAACATTGTACTAGATACATTAAATAAAAGATCATTGAAGTCTCACAGTAATCTGAGGGGATACAAATTTTGCAAATAAGGGAGCTAAACCTTGGAGAGCAAAAGTAAGCTGCTCAAGAGTGCTCAGGTAGCAAAAAGCAGACCTGAGACCCAAATTCTGACATGTCTGACTGGAAGCTCTGAGATTCCCATATACCATGGCCAGCTACGTGGCTGTGCAATGTGTACAGTCATGCAGAGCCCATGCTCAGTAGACCTCATGCTTGGATTAATACTCTTTTTCAGTCTTGAAATTCTTAATATTTGTACAAGAAGTTTTGTACGGGACCCCACAAACTAGGTGGCCATATCTGTTCTCCCCTGCCAGGAAAAAAAAATGAAGGACAGTCACTCTGTGCCCTTTGGGAAATGTTATGAGTTGAATTGCATCCCAAAAAATATGTATTGTAAATCCTAAGAAATAAACTTTATATACAATGACACAGAGAGGTTGAGAGCAAGTAGATTAAAAAATACATATATACCATACAAACAATAAGCCTAAGAAAGCTGAGGCTGCTATATTAATATCCAATTAAGGAGACAATAAGTATTAACAAGGGAGGGAACTTTCATAATGTTAGATAGCCACTTCATCAGAAAAACTTATAGTCATAAATGTGATATATAAATTCAAAATAATTCAATCATAATTCTAGAACACTTTTTGAAGAAAATTAAAAAACTTATCTCAAAATTTGTGTGGAAATATGAAGTGCTTAAATATTAACTGAATAAAAAGGGATAATAGACAACTCTACAATACTAGTGTCGTTGTTGTTGTTGTTATGTGCCGTTGAGTCAGACCCGACTCATAGTGACCCCTCCTTGGGTTTCTGAGGCAGTATCACTACGGAAGTAGATTGCCCAATCTTCCTTCCGAGGAGTGGCTGGGGGGTTTGAACAACCAGCCTTCTGGTTAGCAGTCATGTGACTTAGGCACTATGCTACCAGAGCTCCCACAATACTAGTAGGAGACTTTAATGCACCACTTTCCAAGAGGGACAGGTCAACTGGTAAAAAACTCAACAAGGATACAGAAGAACTCAACAGTACAATCAACCGACTCAACCTCATAGACATATACAGAGCATTTCACCCAACAAAGCCCCAATTCACATTCTTTTCCAGTGCACATGGACCCTTCTCCAGAATAGATCATATGCTAGGACATAAAACAAGCCTCAATAAATTCAAAAGCACTGAAATACTGCAAAGCATCTTCTTGGACCACAATGCTGTAAAACTAGAAATTAATAACAGGAAGAGCAAGGAAAAAACATCAAACATATGGAAGCTGAACAACTGACTGCTCAAAAACTGCTGGATAACAAAACAGATAAAAACTGAAATAAAAAAAATCCTAGAAACAAATGAGAATGAAGATACATCATACCAAAACCTATGGGACACAGCGAAAGCAGTACTCAGAGGAGAGTTTATAGCAATAAATGCATACATCAAAAAAGAGGAAAGAAACAAAATCAACACTCTAACTCATCAACTCCAACAACTAGAAATAGAACAACAAAAGAATCCTACAGTATCTAGAAACAAGGAAATAATAAAGATCAGAGCAGAAATAAATGAAACAGAAAAAAAAAACATAGAGACAATCAACAAAGCAAAGATTTATTAATCTAATCTTCAAAAAGATTAATAAAATTGATAAACCATTGGCAGACCTGACAAAAGGAAAGAAAGAGAAGATTCAAATCACAAAAATTGTAAACAAAAATGGTGTCATCACAACAGAACCAACTGAAATAAAAAAGATACTGACAGAATATTATGAAAAACTGTACACCAATAGATTTGAGAAACTAGAAGAGATGGAAAGTTTCTAGAATCACAGGACCTACCTACACTATCCCACTCAGAGATAGAAAGCTTGAACAGACCCATAGCAAGAGAACAAATTGAACAAGTCATAAAAAAACTTCCCACAAAGAAAAGCCCTGCCCTTGATGGTGTCACTGATAGAATTCTATCAAATATTCAGAGAAGAGTTTACACTTATGCTACTCAAGCTATTCCAGAACATAGAAAAAGATGGAATACTGCCAAACTCATTTTATGAAGCAAACATAACACTAATACCAAAACCAGGGAAAGACACTACTAGAAAGGAAAACTACAGACCAATATCACTCATGAATATAGACACAAAAATCTTTAACAAAATCCTGGCCAACAGAATCCAACAACATATCATAAAATTAATACACTCTGACCAAGTGGGATTCATACCAGGTTTACAAAAGTGATTCAACATCAGAAAATCAATCCATGTAATCCACCCCACAAACAAAACAAAGGAAAAGAACCATATAATTATATCAATTGATGCACAAAAGGCATCTGACAAAATCCAACTTCCATTCCTGTTTAGAACTCTCAGCAAAATAGGGATAGGAGGGAAAGTCCTCAATATAATAAAGAGTATATATGCAAAGCCAACAGCCAACAACATTATTAATGAAGAAAGACTCAAGGCATTCCACTTATAAATGGGAACCAGATAGGGATGCCCTCTATCACTAGTTCTACTTAACATTGTATTGGAAGTCCTGGCCAGGGCAATAAGGCAAGAAAAAGAAATAAAAGGCATACATATATTTAAGGGCAAAGAGGAATTAAAACTATCTCTATTTGCAGATCATATGATCCTGTAAGTAGAAAACCCAAGGGACTCAATAAAAAAAACTACGGGAACTAACAGATAGGTTCAGCAAAGTGGCAGGATACAAGATCAACATACAGAAATCAGTTGGATTTCTCTACACCAGCAAGGAGTCCTCTGATAAAGAAAGAAGGGAAACAATACCATTTGCTATAGCTATGAAAAAGATAAAATATCTAGGAATAAACCTCACCAGACACACAAAAGACCTATACAGAGAAAACTATAAAACACTGCTACAAGAGACAACAAGGGCACTACTTAAATGGAAGAACCTACCTTGTTCATGGATAGGTAGACTAAATACTGTGAAAATGTCAATACTACCTAAAGCAATCTATACATTTAATGCAATCCTGATCCAGATTTCAATAAAATTTTTTAAGGACATGGAAAAACTAATTACTAATTTCATATGGAAAGGAAAGAGATCTCGAATAAGCAGAGCACTTCTCAAGAAGAAAAACAAAGTGGGATTTCTCACACTTCCAGATTTTAAGAACTACTATACAGCCACAGTAGTCAAAATAGCATAGTATTGGTACAATGATAGATAGACCAATGGAACAGAATCAAAATCCCAGATATAGACCCTTCCATCTATGGACAACTAATCTTTGACAAAGGTCCAAAGCCCATTAAATGGGGAAGAAACAGCCTCTTTAACAAACGGTGCTGGCAAAACTGGATATCCACCTGTAGAAAAATGAAACAAGACCAATACCTCATCCCATACACAAAAACAAGCTCAAGCTGGATCAAAGACTTAAATGTAAAACCCAAAACTATAAAATACATCAAAGATAAAATAGGAGCAAATCTGGGAGGCCCAATTTACAGCATAAATAGACTGTCAAGCATAACCCAGAATGTGCAGGAGATAGAAGAGAAGCTAGATGAGTGGGACCTTTTAAAAATTAAATTCTTGTGTGCATTGCAAGATTTCATCAAAGGGTAAAAAGAGAACCTACAGATTGGGAGAAAATATTTGCCTATGACATATCTGACAAAGGACTTATCTCCAAAATCTACAGAAAGTTTCAACACCTCATTACCAAAAAGACAAATAACCCAATTCACAAATGGGCAAAAGACTTGAACAGACACTTCACCAAAGAAGATATACAGGCAGCCAACAGACACATGAGAAACTGCTCACAATCATTAATCATTAGAGAGATACAAATCAAAACAACAATGAGATATCATCTCACCCAGCAATAATAGCAAAGTTCAACAGGTCAGAAAGTAACAAATGCTGGCGAGGTTGTGGAGAGATTGGAACTCTTGTGCACTGCTGGTGGAATTGTAAAATGGTACAACCATTGTGGCAAACGGTATGACGTTTCCTTAAAAAACTGAAAATAGAAATACCACTTGACCTAGCAATTCCATTACTAGGAATATATCCTAAAGAGGTAAGAGATAGTGCATGAACAGACATACGTACACCTTGCATCACTGCACAATTCACCATAACAAAGAGATGAAACAACCTAAATGCCCATCAACAAATGAGTGGATAACCAAATTATGGTATATCTACACGATGGAATACTATGCCACATTAAAGAACAATGAGGGATACGGAATCATCTCACAATGTGGATGAACCTGAAGGACATTATGCTGAGTGAAATAAGTAAACCACAGAAGAACAAGTACTGTATGAGCCCATTACTGTAAAAAGACAAGGAAGAATTTGCTTGGGAAATGGAACTCACCTAGTAGGTTACCGGGATGGAAAGGGAAGAGGAGGGGTTAATTTTAGGCTAGTTGGGGCCTCCATGCTGACATGGGTAAGAGGAGGGATATATGGGAAAGATATATGATCACCATAGTAACATTAGGAAATGGGAGGACACAGAATTGTGCACATAAGAGATAGACGATAGATCCTAATAATAACCAATGTGTCCACAATACTGCATTGCCATTAACACCAAACACTAGGCTATAGAGATAAACACATAAACACTGGAGATGATCAGATGGGGGTCAGTGAACAGAAGTATACTCTAGACCAAGGATAAATTCAGCTGAGGCTAATCTTGTACAGTTACCAATGATACAAAATACCTGCAGTCCTTACAGAAACAATAGAAGACACAGAAAAAATCCCTGACAGACATCCCAACACTATGGGAGAGAGAAATAGATCTACTACCTCAGGACCATAGTACTGGAGGACACCAGACTCAATTGGCACAACAAAATACATAAAAGCATTGCTCCATGTGTTAGACTGGGTTCTCAAGGGTAAAAAAAAAAAAAAAAAAAAACAGTAAAACTTATATATATGTGTATATATAGAGAAATTTATCTTAGGAAAATGGCTCACACACTTATAGAAGCTGGCAAGTCCAAAGTTCCTGCTGAAACTGGCAAGTCCAAAGCTGCAGGCTTTTCCTGGCTCTTGCAACTGCAAGGGCTGAGGAACTCAAGGCTGGCAGGCAGTATACTGGCTGTTGACTCCAACAAATGACAAATCCAAGATCTCCAGGCTGAATGGTGGACTGTTCACACACGGACAGTTGTAGGCAGCACAGCAGAATCCAGATCCACAGAAGAATGTCTATCTTCCCAGGATGTCCTTGGATATACTGGAAGCAGGCCACACCCTTAGGGAAAAACTCCCTTTCAACAGATTGGCCATCCAGAACATAGTCATCTGATCCTATCATGGGAACAACCACACCACAACAACTCAAACCACATAGAATTGTGGTCTAGCCAAGTTGACACACAGCTCCAACTATCACACTCCACATCCTATATTGGTGAGTAATGACTGGGGTCTTAAAAGTTTTCAAGTGGCTATCCAAGATGCAGCTAACAGTCTCCTAACATTGGAAGTGAAGAAGAAGAAGAACAACAAAAACAACAACAAAGGCCATTAAGAAGCAATTAACCCTAGGACACAATGGCCCTCGAAACCAGAACTAGATGGTGCCTGGCTACAAACGCCAACCACTCAGGAGAGGATCAAATCTGGAGATCCTGGATAGAGTGGGAGGGAAAACGTAGAACAAAACCCCAAAACTCAATAATGACCAAAATTACTGGTCAGATGAAATCTGGCGAGTCTCCCAATACTATGACCCTGGAATACATTCTGAGCCTGGAATAAAACTCACCGCCAGAGGTGGGCTCTCAGCCCAATAGTTAACAAGATGTACACGCAGACCACTCAACCCAGGATGATGCACCTACATACTCTATGGGAGTACATCCCTTAGAGCAATAGACCATGGGGCACCAGAGGACCAACATTCAAATTGAGGAAATGCAGGACAAACTGTAGTGCATAAATATGAGGGGCACTGTGGGGAGGAGGGGCTGGGCAGGGTTTACAGGCTAGGGAGAGGAGGAGCCTGGGTTAGGGTTGGACACAGCAAATGGGGAATGAGACTAAATGTACGTGTTACACAGAATGTAAAACAATCTCTTAAAATTAAAAAAAATAAATAAAAATAAAAATAAAATATTTGGGTTAAAAAAAAAACAGAAAGGAAGAAATATGAAGTGCTTGTTGTTGTTGTTATGTGCTGTTGAAAATATGAAGTGCTTGTTGTTGTTGTTATGTGCTGTTGAGTCGGAGCCGACTCATAGAAACCCGTCCTTGGGTTTCTGAGGGAGTATCACTACGAAAGTAGATTGCCCAACCTTCCTTCTGAGGAGTGGCTGGTGAGTTTGAACCGGCAGCTTTCTGGTTAGCAGCCAAGTGCCTTAGGCACTACGCTATCAGAGCTTAGAATGGGCAAAACAATCAAAATTGGAGGATTTATTCCACATCAAGATGTGCCATAAAACTATGGGATTCCAATATAAGAATAACAAATCCATCAATGGAACAGAATTCAGAGCTTCTGTGCTCCTTCCCTGTTCAATTAATATGACAAAACAATCCATGAGGGGGGAAAAAAAAGGTGTTTTCAGGAAATAGTTCTGGAATAATTGAATATCAAAAGTGTGGGGGAAACCCTCCACCCCTACCTCATATTTAAAAAAAAAGAAAGAAAAAAAACCTCACTCATAGCAACCTCTCCTTGGATTTCTGAGGCAGTATCACTACGGAAGTAGATTGCCCAATTTTCCTTCTGAGGAGTGGCTGGTGAGTTTGAACCACTAGCCTTCTGGTTAGCAATCAAATGCCTTAGGCACTACTCTACCAAAGCTCCTTATTTCAGACACAGAAATCAATTTGAGATAATCATAGAATTAAACATAAAAGCTAAACCACAAAGTGTGTTAAAAAAAAAAAAAAAAAGCATAGGAGAACATCTTCATGGTATGTAGACAAAGATTTCTTAGATAAGAAAAACAAAGCAATAGCCGTTAAACAAAGCAAAACAAAAAAAATGGTACATTAGACTTAATCAAAATTAAAATTCATTTTCACCAAAATAAACCATTAAAAAATGAATAAGCAAGCCACAGATTGGCAGAAAATACTTTCAAATGTATATCTGACAAAACACTGGTATCCAGGTTAGATACCTATCTCCTGTTTCTGTTAGGTGATGTCAAGTTGGTTTCAATTCACAGCAACACTATGTACAACAGAACTAAACCTTGACCAGTCCTGTGCTAATCCTCACAATCGTTGCCATATTTGAGCACATTGTTGAAACTACTGGATCAATCCATCTAGTTGATGGTCTTCCTCTTATTCACTCACCCTCTACTTTGCCAAGCATGATATCTTTCTCCAGGGACTGGTCCTTTCTGGCAACATGAGCAAAGTATGGGAGACAAAGTATGGCCATTCTCGCTTCTCAGGACCATTCCAGCTGTACTTCTTCTAAGACAGATTTGTTCATTCTTCTGGCAGTCCATGGTATATTCATATTTTTCACCAACACCATGACTCAAATGCATAAAGTTTTCTGCAATATTCTTTATTCATAATCCAGTTCTCATATGCATATGAGGAAATTGAAAATATCATGTCTTGGGTTAGGCACACCTTAGTCTTCAAAATGTCATCTTGCTCTTTCACTCTTTAAAGAAGTCTTTTGCAGCAAATTTGCCCAGTGCAATACACTGATTTCTTAACTGCTGCTTCCATGGTCATTGATTGTGCATTCACGTAAGATGAAATCCTTAACCACTTCAAATCTTTTCTCCATTTATCATGATGTTGCTTATTGGTCCAATTGTGGGAATTTTTGTTTTCTTTATGTTGCAGTGCAAACCATATTGTAGGCTGTAGTCTCTGATCTTCATCAGTAAGTGCTTCAAGTTTTCTTCATTTTCAGCCATCCAGGTTGTGACATATTCATATCACAGGTTGTTAACGACAACCTCTGATCCTGATGCTGTGTTATTCATATAACTGAGCTTCTTGGATTGTTTGCTCAGCATACAGGTTGAATAAGTATGGTGAAAGAATACAACTCTGATGCATACATTACCTGATTTTAAACTATACAGTATCTCCTTATTCTGTTCAAATGACTGACTCTTTGCCTATGTTCGTGTTCCTTGTAGGCACAGTTAAGCATTCTGTAATTCTCATTCTTCCCAACATTATCCATAATTTCTTATGATCTATGCAGTCAAATGCCTTTGCATTGTCAATAAAACACAAGTAAAAATCTTTCTGGTAATCTTTGCTTTCAGCCAAGATCCATCTGACATCAGCAATGACAGCCCTCATTCTATGTCTTCCTCTGAATCTAGCTTAAATTTCTGACAGTTCCCTGTCAAAAGATTGCTTCCACTATTTTAATTATCTTCAGCAAAATTTTACTTGTGTGTGATATTAATGATATTGGTTTATTTCTGCATTCTGTTGGCTCACCTTTCTTTGGAATTGGCACAAAATTGATGTCTTCCAGTTGGTTGGCCAGGTAGCTGTCTTCCAAATTTCCTGGCATAAACAAGTGAGCACCTCTAGCACTGCATCTATTTGTTGAAACATCTCAATGGGTATTCCATCAATTTCTGGAGCCTTGTTTTTCACCAATCCTTCCATGCAGTTTGGACTCCTTCCTTCAAGACCATAAGTTCTTGATCATATGCTATGTCCTGGAATGGTTGAATATCAACCAATTCTTTTTGGTACAATGACTTTTTGTATTCCTTCCATCTCTTTTTGGTGCTTCCAGCATTGTTAAATGTTTTGCTCATAGAATCCTTCAGTATTCTAATGGTGGGCTTGAATGTTTTCTTCAGTTCTCCCAGATTGAGAAATACTGAGCATGTAACTTCCCCTTTGATTTTCATAATTTCTTCTATTTGCTTTAGACACTCTCCTTTCAAGAGCAAGTTTCAGAGTCTTTTCTGACATTCACTTTGGTCTTCTCTTCCTTTCCTGTCTTACTAATGACCTTTTGCTTTCTTCATGTATGATGTCCTTGATGTTATCCCACAATTCATCTGAATATATCCTAAAGAGGTGCAAATCAAAACAACAATGAGGTATCAGCCATGGCATAGTTTCCAGCATCACAACACTATGCACTATGTGTTGTGCTCAATGCAAGAAATCTATTTTTGAGATGATCTCTAAATCAGGTGGGATAGCTCTCGTGGACTTGTTTTAATTTTCTTCAGCTTCAACTTAAACTTGCATATGAGCAATTGATGATCTGTTCCTCAGTCAACTCCTGGCCTTGCCGTGACTAATGATACTGAGCTTCTTCATTGTCTCTTTCCACAGATGTAGTCATTCCTGTATTCCATCTGGTGAGGTCCACATGCATAATCATTGTTCATGTTATTTTTTAAAAGGGTATTTGCAATTAATAAGTCATTGGTCTTGCAAAACCTATCACACAATCTCCAGAGTAGTTTTCATCATCAAGGCCATATTTTCCAACTACTGATGACTTTCCTTATTTCCAATTTTTGCATCCTAATCACCTATAATCATCAATATATTTTGATTGCCTATTTGTTCAATTTCAGATTACAGAAGTTGGGAAAAATCTTCAGTTTCTTCATCTTTGGCCTTAGTGGTTGGTGTGTAAATTTGGGTAGTAATAGTACAAACTGATCTTCCTTGTACACATATAGATATTATCTTATCACCGATAGCATTGTACTTTAGGAACTGTTCCTGAAATGTTCTCTTTTGGTAATGAGTGTGACATTATTTCTCCTTAATTTGTCATTCCTGGCATAGTAGACCATATGATTGTCAGATTCAAAATAGCCAATACCAGTCCATTTAAGCTCACTAATGCCTAGGATATCAAATTTTTATGCATTCCATTTCATTTTTTACAACTTTCAATTTTCTAAGATTCATACTTTATGCATTCCACATTCTGATTATTAATGGATGTTTATAGCTGTTTCTTCTCATTTTGAGTCATGTCACATCAGTAAATGAAGGTCCTGATAGCTTTATTCTATCTACATCTTTAAGGTCAATTGGGAAGGAAGGTTGGGCAATCTGCTTCCTTAGTGACCACCTTAGATACCCAAGGAGGGGTCATTATGGGTTGGATCTGACTTGACTCAACAGCAGTGATTTTGGTGGGTTTTGTTCTTTTTTTCCTACTTTAAGGCAGCAGCTCATATTTTGAGTGCCTTCCAACCTGAGGGGCTCATCTTCCAGCATTATATCAGACAATGTTTCACTGCTGTTCATAAGGTTTCTAGTGGCCTATTTTTTCTGAAGTAGACTGCCATGTCCTTCTTCCTAGTCTGTCTTAGTCTGGAAGCTCTGCTGAAAACTGTCCATCATGGGTGGCCCAGCTGGTTTTTGACATACTTATGGCATAGTTTCCAGTATCACAACAGTATGCAAGCCACCACATTATGACAAACTGATAGCTGAGTGGTGGATACCTCTCTCCTACAACTCAAGAATAAAAAGTCTAATTACCCAATAAACATGGGTAAAGGATTTGAATAACATTACAAGGAAAGGGAAGCTATATGTAATGATCAGTAAGCAAATGAAAAAAGTGCTTAACATCATTTTCATTTGTTGTTGTTGTTGTTATGTGCCATCAAGTCTGACCCAACTCATAGTGACCTCTCCTTGGGTTTCCGAGGCAGTATCACTATGGAAGTAGATTGTCCCATCTTCCTTCCGAGGAGTGGCTGGTGGGTTTGAACCGCCAGCCTTCTGGTTAGCAGTCAAGTGCCTAAGGCACTATGCTACCAGAGCTCCCTCATTTTCATTAGGGAAATTTAAATTAAAAGCTAAATGAAATACCACTGCACAATGACTACAATGACTAAAATTTAAAAATAAAAGACTGAAAATACTGAATGTTGGCAAGGAAATGAAGCATCTATAACTCTCCTACATTCTTTTGTTTTTGTTGTTGTGTGCCATATGAGAATATAAAAAGATGCAACCACTTTGAAAAAAGATATTGGCAAATAAAGTTCTGATAAACCAACACATAGACCTATAATGGAAAAAAAAAAAAAAAAAGTTGCCGCTGAGTTAATTCTGACTCTGTATCAGAGTAGAGCTGTGCTCCATAGAGTTTTCTCTGACTGACATTTGGAAAGTAGATCACCAGGCCTTTCAGTTCTACTCTGTCTTCTAAGGTTGCTATGCATTGGAACCAACTTGACTACAGTGGGTTTTGGTTTTCTTCTGAGGGGCCTCTGGGTGCAAACTTCTAACCTTTCAGTCAGCAGCTTAGCACCTTAACCATTTAATATCCAGGAACTCCATACCTGTAATTCTACTTACAGACATTTTCTCCAAAGAAATGAAAATACAAATCCACAAAAAGCAGTATAGACAAATGCTAATAGAAAATTCATTCATTATAGCCCTAAATAGGAAATAACCAAGGTGATCAGTAGGAGAATGGATAAACAAACTGCAGTATATTCATACACTGGATACTAATTAAAAAACAAGAAAGGAAAAGTACAGGTCAAACCAACAACGTGGATGAATCTGAAACACTCTGAAGCTGAGAGAAATACACCTTACACAAGAGAGTTCTTATTATATGAATCATTTTAAATGAAATTTTGGAATAGACAAAACTAATCTCTTCTGAGAACAATCAAAACAGTGATTTCCACTTCAGAAATGGGGGCAGGGATTGTCTGAGAAGGATCAAGAGGGAACTGGGTACCAATAACCTCTGTCTCGATAGTGGTCTGGGTTACACCCAAATCAAACCAAACCTGTTACTGTCAAGTCGATTCCAACTCATGTCAACCCCATGTGTTACAGAGTAGAATTGCTCCATAGGATTTTCTGGACTGTAATCTTTATGTATTATACCAGGCTTTTTTTTTTGAAGTCTCAAACCTTTCAATTAATGGTGGAGCACGAACTCTCTTTACCACTCAGGGATCTCTTGGGTTTCACAGTTGTATGCATTTGTCAGAACGCAACAAATGGTGCACCTAAAATTTATGCATTCATGCTATGCAAATTTTATCTCAAAAGACAAAGAAGCTTAAGCAAATATTGAGCTATAAGCAAATAACTCTAGTTAATAATATGCATGCTGAAATATTTAAGAGACAATGTATGCATTTTACTTTGATTGAAATCCATCCAAAAAAGGATTGATGTAGGGATACAGGCATTGGTAGATGCATAGATATAAGCAATTTAACATGTTGATTGTAAAATCGAGCTGGTGGGTTTGTACTGTAAAATTTTTTCAACTTTTCTGTATGTTTGAAAAAGTTCATAATAAAATGTTGAGAGAAAAAAAGTCTCAACAGTAACTGCTGCAATTGTTTAGAAGTTAGACCCACAAAGTGTTTTGGGGGGTAGGAATATTTTATCACTGACATTGTTTAGAATTGCCAGCACATGGTGATAATAAAAAGCAGATTGATGTGCAGTCAGCTTTATTATTGTTTTAAAAATCTCAACAGCAATGCACCCCTTTATTACTTGCACCCAGGGTGGGCGCTCCTACTACCCTGCCCTTGGTCCATAGTTAGTGTCATGGAGCTGGAAAAGCGTAGTGACAAGAATCAAAGCCAGATCTGCCTGATTCCAAAGCTCCATCCATGCCAATAAACTCTTTCCACATTATCCTACCAGCTATACTACAGATTATAGAAAGATGAAAAAGACATAATTCTTGCCTGAAAGGAGATCACAGTATAGTGGAGAGAGACTCATACTTATTTGCCTCTAACAGAAGATGAATATACAGATTCTCAGAGAACACACTCTGTGAAAATGGGAAGGATTTTGGGAGGAAGTGATGTTAGAGATATGCTTTGCTTCCCTGCTTAAATTCCTTAGTGGCTTCTCATTGTGCTTAAAAGTTAGAGTCTAAAAGCTTTAACATGGCCTATAAGATCCTCCATGATTGGGCCAACTTTCTACTTCTCTATCCCTATTGTGGGCATTTCCTAGTGGGCACCCCTCCAAAAATTACAACACACACACACACCCTATTCTGGTGATACTGGTTTTATAGACTGAATTGTTTGTTGTTGTTGTTACGTGCCATCGAGTCAGACCTGACTCACAGCGACCCCTCCTTGGGTTTCCGAGGCAGTATCACTATGGAAGTAGATTGCCCCATCTTCCTTCCAAGGAGTGGCTGGTGGGTTTGAACCGCCAGCCTTCTGGTTAGCAGTCAAGTGCCTTAGCCACTACGCTATCAGAGCTCCCATAGACTGAATTGTACCCCCCCAAAAAAGATGTTGAAATTCTAACCCTTGTATCTATAAATGTCATCCTGGTGGCACAGTGATTAAGCACTTGGCTGCTAACCAAAAGTTTTCCAGTTTGAACCCACCAGCAATTCCATGGGAGAAAAATATGACAGTGTGCTTCCATAAAGATTCATAGCCTCAGAAACCCTATGGGGCAGTGTATCTATGGGACACAGATAAAAAGACACACACACAGGGAAAAACAAATGCCATATGAAGATTGTCTACAAGCCAAGAAATGCCAGAGGCCAAAGAGAGTCATGGACTACCTACAAGAAAGGAAGGAACTGGAATGATCAGACCTTGATTTGAAGTTTTGGCCTCCAGAACTGTGAGACAATGAAAACAACCCACTTGTGGTATTTGTGTTATAGCAGTACTAGGAAAGTAAGACAACGGGCCTTCTTTCTGGCCTTGTTATCATGTTTCTTCTGCCTTGTGACCTTACCCAGATAAGGCCATCTTTCTGGAATGATCTCTTATTTCCTGTCCCCCACCTCATTTCACATAGTCCAATCCTTCTCATTCATTAGGACCCAGATAAAATGCTGCTTTCTCAATAAAATCTTCTCTGACATCTCAAGCCAGATTTCCTCACCTTCCTTCTCCTTTGAGACACAGACACAATAATAATTCTGCAATTGCTGTGTAAATTTGATTATGGTCCAGATTATAAAATCTGTGTGATCAGGAACCATATCTGACTTGTTCCCTCTAGTCACACAGAAGGTATTTGTCTTAATTTCCTATTGCTGCTACAACAAAAACACAAGTGAGAGGCTCTAAGAACAGAAATTTACTTTCTTACCATTCAGGAAGCTGGAAGTCTGAAATCAGGATATGGCTCTATAAGGAGGTCCTTCCTTATCAGTAGCCTTAGGAATTCCTCTGCAATTCTTGGCATGCTTTCTTCCTCTGTTATGTGTCTCTGTATTTATTCTACTCTTGCCATAATTCAGAAGCAATTAGGTTTAGGACTCACTCTATTCTGATATGATCTCATTGGCATAACAAGAGAAAAATCCTATTTCCTAAAAGGATCATATTTATAAGTACGGGGGTTAGGACTTCGACACATATTTTAGGGAAAACAACTCAACTCATGACAGCATTCAATAAATATGTTAGTGAATTAAATTGAGTGACTTGTAGATGAAACTGTGAATGAATAAAGGGCAGGACTTCAACATTCAATTACAGGATAAAGTTAGAAGGCAGGACCATCCAGCGACAAAACTTGAGCCAGCATTCAGAGGGAGGAGAAATGAGAAGAGATGCAAAGATGTGGATGTTGGGCACTTTTTGAGACAGGTGTTTTTTAAAGTAAAATTAGAAAATCAACTCTCAACAGGCTCTTGTTCGGGAACCAGACATGAATTGTACTCTTTAGGAAGCAGGTAGACTCGAGGAGCTTGGGAGAGTTTGCAAATATTCTAGCCAGCCCTGTCTCTAATTAGAGTTTTTAGGAGATATTCCTTTTTGCTTTTATGTCTCATAACTTGGTTATGGTTAGGAACCTGAGAATTCTCACTTTCTCATTAGAGTAGCCTCCTTCTATCTGGTATCTGTTGGTCAAATGCGTAGATAAAAAATGAAAACTAGAGTCTCTCTTCTGGACAAGTATTTTCCCAAGGAAATCATTCTGAATGCCTAGAATTTCTTATTAAATGAAAGAGTGGTTAATGATATTGTGTGTAAAGATAAATTGAACAGAGAGGTTAATGGGGCCTCGTTATTGAGGCCATCTACCAGCTCATTGATGTTTGCTCCATTTCTTCAGTCCTAGCAAGAACATGGAGGAACATGGAGGTATGTATACTCAGCAAATTTTAATGTTCCTAAAAGAGTGTGGAAATGTATTAAGAGTTGTATTCCCCCAAAAAAAGATGCTTACATCTTTTTTCTGCATTATTTAGGGTTTCATTTATTAATCTGTTACATTCCATTCTAATACTTCAAAAATCAGAAAAGGGTGGAAGCTAAATCAATACACACAACAACCCCAGACCATAATAATGTCACAGTAAACTGTTCTCTCAACATGTGGACTCCTGTAGGCAACTTTCCTAATGAAGGAAATCAAGAAGTCATTTTAAATCCATGTCCACAAAAAGATTTACAAACTGTACACTTATTTCTCTCCATCTATTCAGGGTTTTTCTGTGGCTAAATTTGAATTTCAATTTCCTGGTATATGTAAAATTAAGATATTAGACTAATAGAGTGCTGCTTACTGCCATGACAAACAGAACAGACATTGCTAATTGCTTAAAGAATCTTTCCACAGCATAGTATGCCAGGCAGTCAACACCCATCAACTTTGTCAAACATGAATTCCCTCTCCAGAGATTGATCCCTCCTGATCATGTGCCCAAAGCAAATGAGCTAGATAATGATCTGTTGTGATCGCTAAGGTTCTCACTGGCTAATTTTCTGAAACAGGTCAACATGTCTTTCTTCCTAGTCTTCATCTGGAAGCTCTGCTGAAAACTCTCCACAATGAAGGGCATAGCTTCCAGCATCATAGCAACCTACAAGCTATCACAGAACAACAAACTAAAAGAAGGATGGTGGATTAGTGTGTTTAAACCAAAATCAAACTCACTGCCATTGAGTTGATTCCAATTCATAGTGATCCCTCCTTCGGTTTCTGAGGCATTCATCTCTATGGAAGGAGATTACCAAGTCTTTCTTCTGGAGTGGGTTTAGATCCTCTGAAAAAAAGAAATGCCATCAATGAACCTGTAAAACACCAAATTAAAAATTTTTATCTTTGCGTGTGTATGTGCAAGAACATTTGGTGAAGATTCTGTTGTTCTTCAATGTGAATGTTCCTCTTTGAAATTGAAGAATTTGGCCCTTGTTTTGGGGAGCTCTGGTGTTGTAGTGCCTAAGATATTTGACTGCTAACCAGAAGGCTGGAAGTTCAAACCCACCAGCACTCAGAAGGAAGACTGGGCAATCTACTTCCGCAGAGATGTTGCCTTGGAAACCCAAGGAAGGTCGCTATAAGTTGAATCGACTCAATGGCAGTGAGGTATTTTTTTTTTAATTATTTTATTTTATTTATTTATTAAGTTAAAAGAACTTCCAAATGACATAGGTAATCAATTTAAGTCTTTTAAAGATCAGGCAACACTTTTCACATTACCTAGAGTGAAGAATGCCATTTTAAGCCTAACATTGGAAGCACACTCAAGGTTTAAGTTTTATGGTTTTTATTTAGTGTGATTTGCAGCACTGTTTTCCTTATGTGGATGATAACTGAAGAGACACTCCCATCCACAAGGATCAGAGATGAAGCAGTTGCAGGCACTGATGAGGTGGAAAGAACAACTGGATTTTAGTCTGTATCAGCAAATTTCTACAGAGTCAGAGAGTAAATATCTTGGCCTTCTTGGGTCATACAGTCTATGTTGCAACCACTTAATTCTGTTGTAGCAGTGCAAAAACATTCACAGACAATACGCAAACAATGAGCGAGTCTGTGTCCCAACCACACTTTACTTAGAGAAACAAGCTGTGGGTCAGATATGGCCCATAAGCTATAGGTTGCTGATGTCCAGTATAGACTATGAAACACTTCTCATGGGGTAAAAAGAACCCCAGCACTGACAAAACCTATATGTGGGGGTCCAGGGTAGTCCAGGATACATGGCTCCATATCAAAGAGACTTTCCATAAAGAGCTGTATAAATTTCCTACTGATCAGTATAGTTGTTTTTCATTGTGTCTAATTCCTTCTTCCATTTTAAACATTTCTTTGAATGAATTATTAATGGAATCTGTTTTAAAAAAGAGAATAGAGAGACAGATAAATACAGAGAGACAAAAGGTGGATAATCCAAGAAAAATTGGATTATCGAAGGGAGTAGACAGATTACCTGCACAACACCCGCAAGGCCAGAGGGTATTGCTGACTGGGAAGCTAAGATGGCTAAAGGTTGTCCAGTGAGTGTCTTTAAGAAAAACAGTCATTATGTGTGCAGGACTGTGAGCATGTGAGCTCAAAGCAGGCTCTGGAGGCCAACAAACTTAAGTTTTAAATTTACTAGCAAGCTGATACCGGGCATGTTGCTTAAACTCCAAGCCTCAATTTTCTCACCTATTAAATGGGAATAAGGATTCTGTATCTGGCAAGGTGTCTGAAAGGAATAAAAATATGCTGAACCTTTAACACAGCAAAAGTGCCTAATAAACAAGAACCACTGTAATAAATGAAATTTTGAACAGGAAATTAATATTAAGAGTAGCTAAAAATTTAAACATGAGTAGAAGCTTAAGTGAATGAAGAACAAATCAGGAAATTCATGCATTGTACTTCCTTTTAGAATCCTGTTTTCCAGGTCCATTCATTGTGTCTTTCAACAAAAGTTTCTCAAGCACCTAGTATACTCGTGGCCTGTGCTAGTTGACTAAGCCAGTTTCTGTTGAGTCAGCCCTAACTCATCAAGACCCATGTGTTTCAGGCCACAACTGTGCTCCACAAGGTTTTCCATGGTTGTGGTTTTTGAGAAGTAGATCACCAGGCCTTTCTTCTGAGGCTCTTCTGGGCAGACTTGAAACATCAACCTTTTGGTTAGTAACGAGAGCTCAACCATGTGCACCACCTAAGAACTCCCAAGTTACCTTAGTTTCCCCTTTTGGGCTTCTCAGTTCTCTAATACCCACATAATGGTTCTTTATATTAAATTCAGAGTCCCTGGGTGGTACAAACCAGATTAGGAGTTCAAGTCCACCCAACGGTTTCTTGAAAGAAAGACCTGGTGACTTACT
The DNA here is from genome assembly GCF_000298275.1 of Orycteropus afer afer. Classification (NCBI taxonomy): domain Eukaryota; kingdom Metazoa; phylum Chordata; class Mammalia; order Tubulidentata; family Orycteropodidae; genus Orycteropus; species Orycteropus afer. The sequence goes on from NW_006921721.1 coordinate 2,186,123, forward strand.
CATGAAAAGTTCATCATTGAAAACCTATGGAGCGCAGTTTGTTCACTACCAATTAGTAAGTAAGCACAAGTAAGCTATGCTTACCTTACTCGTTGGGTACTCTGTCCCTGTCAGAGGTTTGTAATTTGAAAAGAGGCTTTCATTCTGTAGGAAAGTGCTGTGGAGTTGGAAGAGAGAAAGATGTCACCCATACCTAGACAGAATCTTTGATGTGGTTGAAAGATATTAAATTGTTCACTGTATATTATTAGTAAGTAGAGACATGTAATCCCATGCTTACCTTTCTTATTGAGTAATCCAACACCATTAAAGTGAGATAAAACATGTGAAAATATCCAATACAGAATAGATACTCAACAATATGTGTGTGTATTTAACATAAGCATCTACTTGTGGAAAATAAATTTTAGAATTACCCCCAGACACTCATTTTTATGTAACCAACAGAAAATGGAAAAGAAAAATCAGAATGCATTGCAAGAAGCATTTTGATTCTTTTAAAGTATGTATCAATTGTTACTATTAATAAAATAACCTTAGATGATTGAATCAGTGCTTTCTGAGGTTAATTCTCAAGTGGCTATAGCCATGTTGTGTGTTTGTGTGTTGGGCACCTGTGATGAGGGGAGAATATTGAGTCTGTATACAGTACACCCCTCATGTTAAATGTGAGACTTTCTGCCTACGCTCTCAAAGCAATGAATGTTAAAAAAAAAAAAAAAAAAAAACCTAACTCTGTGCATCTGGGCATATAACCTGAATGTATCAGCATTGAGAGCATGTTTTAGAATCACAGAATTTGGAAAATGAGGGGACCCAACAAATGATCTCACTCACCACCCTTTCAGTTTATATGTTAAAAAAGAAAAAAAGCCCCACTATCACAAATCCAGGTCAAATGCCTAGTTGGTGCCACACATCCACAGTAGACAGATTGGTGGCACTTTGCACCCTACCCCACAACCACTCCATCTTTGTCCTTGCAAAGTCCCCAAAACATGTCGGCTTGTAAGCCTGTGCCACATGTGAGTCTGTGGGTGATGATTTTTAGTTCACATCCAGGCCTATTCCAGCTGGAAAGATAAGAGCTGTAAACTTTGACTTAGTGGGTAAATGAGATATTGTTTGATGGAGGTGTGTGGGCGGGAAGCTAACACATGGCCAATTGCCCACTACAGAAGCAAACATGCTCTCTTTATCCTCCCTTACAGTTTTTGACGTAATGAGCGTGGCTCCCAATTTTCCTTGCAAATAGGCACTTTGGTGACTATGGCAACTGATGTGCTCAAAAGATGTCCTGTCAAGGGACTTTGAAAGGCCCAGAGACATTTGTATGAGATGGGCACAACCATCCTGGCTAGTGCTTAACAAACCCCCAGCTAGTGTGTGCTCTCCCAAACGCAGCTCACAAACATTTGTGTTTCATTAAACAGAAATTAATAAGACTCCAATAGGAAGAAGTAAAGGGAACTGTTTTTTTGTGTATACAGCTGTGTTATGAAGTAATTCAGAGAACGTTTATATGAATAATGATTGCACATGTGTGTTCAATTTATTCCTTTACTTCTTACCCGGTCTCCTTCAGCTCTTTTTTCTATAGGTTTTTCAGAAATCAATCACAGGCTCTCCAGCTGCCCAGGACAGGGGTCTTGACTATTCCTTTCACATGGCAGGGCCCCAGTAGTGCTTCTATATTTAAAAGCCACTCTGGGTCACTAGTACACTATACTTTTGGAAAATGTTTTCTTCTTTGATGACGAAGCATATGAGTTCAGTGGTTCAACTTGAGTGGAGAGGAAAATAATTTTTTTAAAAATTCACGTCTAGAAATAATGAGTGTATAAATTAAGAAACAGTAGAAATATGGATTTTAGTCCAGCTAGATATGGAAAGACTCACAACAGAGGCCTGGAGTGTCCTCTTATGACAGTCCTTCCTTCAGACCCCCACTCTCACCTTTTTGGGGCTTGTTTGGTTACCCTCTATAGAATAGAAGGAGAACGACGCAAAGTAGGGTAAATGTTTTTGAAGAGGAAAATGGAGGGAAAAGAGAGAAAAAGGACAGAAGAAAGAGAAGGAAAAGAAGGGGGAGAATGAGAGAAAAGAGAGGAGAGGGAAGAGTGCCTGAGCAGGACTCACTCCTCAATAGACTAATTGTGCTTCCTCAGGCTGGGAAGGTCTCTTTCATTTCTTTAGGCAAATCAATCTAAATAATTTTCTGAAAAGGAATTAGCAACAGAAAAGTAGGCATGGGGATATTAACTGGGATTCTATCCCAGCACCCATATATAAACAAGTTTTTCTATGATTGTAGGAACCTTGAATACAATTAATCTTCACCAGACACAATTCTTCTTGATTTATTAGCCCCTAATCTGTCATATTGGACTTATTGATATACTCCCAAATGATCATAGTTTCTTTTTTTTTTCTTTTTTTTAACAAGTCAAAGTTTATACATATCCAGGGGATAAAAACTAAGGGGGAAGGACTTCCACCCATAACTGTCAGCATTTCTCAATTGTTTTTTTTTTTTTTTCAGTTGTTGTTGTTGTTATTTGCCGTCGAGTCGGCCCCGACTCATAGCGACCCCTCCTTGGGTTTCCGAGGCAGTATTACTACGGAAGTAGGATTGCCCAACCTTTTTTTCAGTAGTGCATATTATTTATATAATCACAGGAAAAAAAAAAAAAAACATAGTTTTGCAAGATAAGTTCACTGCAAATGAAATATTTTCCTCAAATCAATCAAAATAACTGTCTCCTAATTTACGGGTGTTCAAGGCTCCTGAACAGGGGTCAACACACTTTTACTCTAAACATCCAGATAGTAAATATTTTAGATTTGCAGGCCAAAAGGCTATTATATAGGTACTTACATAACAGGAAAGAAAATAAATATACACATACTTTTATTGATGAAATTAAAAACATAATATATTCTCTCCTTATTTATTGACATGGTTAGGTTCCAAAGACCAGTTTCTTTTGAGAAAATAGCATTATAAAATGGAGGATGACCACATCAGATTGTAAAATGGAAGATGATTTCATTATTACATAATTGCCAAATTATGCCATTACATAACTGCCAAACCACCAAGAATCATGGTCCAGCCAAGTGAACACATAGCCTCAACTATCATAGTCACTATTACTCTCATCTCGCAACTCAGCATTTGTTACTGCCAGATGTACACCGTTAAAGTGAAAAACAGTCCGTTGTAGATTTTTTACTATTGTAAATGTGAAATGTCAGATAACACGATGGTGATTGAGTGAGGAGAGGGTGAACTAGTAACAGAATACACATTTTTGAAGTATAAGTTCTACTAATGAGAAGAATGAAATTCCATTTGTGTCTATGTGCTAACGTTTTGCTTAATTGGGGTTCAAAGCTAGTGTTCTCCATCAAAAGTCATTGCAAATGCTTATTTGTTAATGCTGATCTTCAATGAGATTTTACATATTTCATCTTTGAAATTGTCTTTTAACAGATAGGTGACACATGTAGCACTTGAAATGCTGTCAAGTTATAACTGCTTCCCTGCAATTTATAGTGTGCCAAGCAGTGAGTGCTACATATGGTGTCTGTTCCAACTACGCAGCTCTGCCTTTGTACCATGAGAGCAGCTATAGACAGCACATGCTGTTGTTGTTGTTATGTGCCGTTGAGTCGGCCCCAACTCACAGCGACCCCTCCTTGGGTTTCTGAGGCAGTATCACTACAGAAGTAGTAGATTGCCCAAACTTTCTTCCAAAGTATGGCTGGTGGGTTTGAACCACCAGCCTTCTGGTTAGCAGTCAAGTGCCTTAGGCACTATGCTACCAGAGCTCCTTAGACAACATATAGTGGTCATAGTTTCTGAGGCATTACTTTTTTAATTTCTGCTACACTGAATTTTGGGGATCTCCCATCTACCAAGCCTTCATGGAAGTTTACTTTGTAAACACCCAAGAGCTCAGGTCTTTATGTCAGGTCTGTTTCTTCTGGCATGCTATTTGCCATTCCCGTTACTACAAGCAAGCTTTATTATTCTCTAAACCCCCATCTTTCAGGCTGAGTTTGATCAGGCTGCTGGGTGGCTGAATGGGAGATAGGGCATAGAAATAGTTCTCTTTCCAGACCTGACTGGAAATAGGAATACTATGCCTTTTGCAGGCATATTTCCAACTCTGTAAATAAGCAGGGTTGACCAGCTGTAGGGGAGGGGCATCTGAGAAGAAAAGTAACCTGACCCAGACAGTGATTCATACCCCAAAACACCAACTCTACCTGGTCTTCATAACGATTCAAGAACTTATATCCAAATATGATGAGTCTCTAAACTATTGGTTTCTGAACTATGTGTCTTTAAACACTTGGTTCCTGAAGGTTTTTCTTTATTACCAAAATGCATTTGAACCACAATTGTGGGAAGCTATGTCTTTAAGGGGAAAAACAAATAATGAACCTAAATTTGCAAACTTCTTATTGCTAACAGTTCTGAAAGAAAGTTGAAAACATTTCAAAGTTTATTCCCAAGACTGTGATACACATTGATCAAAGTGAGAAAATAATCAGTTAACTAAAATTTCTTCTGTCCTTATTTAACACTTGTATTTGTTACCTAATGCTACATAACATATTTCTACAAAACTTAGCAGTTTAAAACAACAAAAATTTGTTACATCACAATTTTTGTGGCTCAGGAATGCCAGTGCTGCTTAGCTGGGTACCTCTACCCCAGGGGCTTTTATGAGGCTGCAGTCAATCAGGGCTGTGGTCTCATCTGAGTACTGGGGAGGAACCAGTTCCAAGTCCACCTACCTTGTTGTTGTAAGGTCTCAATTCCTTACAGGAAGTTGGACTGAGGGTCTCAGTTTCATCTTGGCTATTGACCAACAATCTCCTTCAGTTCCTCATTACATGGAGCTCTCATAGGGCTTCCTCAAAATATGGTAGCTAGCTTCCCCAAGAATGAATGATCCATGAGATACACGCGCACACACACGTACACACACACAAACGGAATAAGCAACACAGAAGCCAAAGTTTTTCTTTTGTAACTTATACTCAGAAGTGACACCTTGTTATTTCTGTTGTTCTATTCATTGGATGTAAGTCATTCAGTCCACACCACACAAGGGCTTGAACACCAGAAGACAAGCATCAATGGCACTGTCTTGGACGTGGCTAACAACATCCTTTGTTTCTGAATAGTATAATGTGTTTGGTCATGTTTCAGATGACCATTTCCTAGAGAAAGATGTCATGCTTGGTAAGGTGGAGGGTCAACGAAAGAGGGGAAGGCCCTCAACAAGATGGATTGACACAGTGGCTGCAGCAATGGGCTCAGGTATAGCAAGGATTGTGGAGCTGGTGAGGGACTGGGCAGTGTTTCTTTCTGCTATGCATAGGGTCACTATGAGTCAGAGATGACTCAATGGCACCTAAAACAACTACAAACCATGGTGCGGAAGGTGTTGCGTTAGTGTCACTGATATTCACACATTAATTAAATGTCATAGCAAATTTTAGTTCCTTTATAAGTTTATTGTTTCAGAGG
>NW_006921721.1:2191770-2200586 GCF_000298275.1 Orycteropus afer afer
CTCCCACAAGGTGGTTGGCTGTGGCTAAGAGTTATCATAACTTTGCTCCCTGTTATATCTATTGTATATATGGACATTCTTATAACACGTATAAATACATATGTAAAAATATCATCTGCCCAGCTTATATATGTTGTTGTTGTTGTTATGTGCCATCAAGTCGGACCTGACTCATAGCAACCCCTCCTTGGGTTTCCAAGGCAATATCACTACAGAAGTAGATTGCCCAACCTTCCTTCCGAGGAGTGACTGGTGGGTTTGAACCAGTAGCTTATTGTTTATTATTACTGATCATGCAGTATTGTGCATGTAAGAGTGTCTGTTGTTTGTATCTCTTTGCACCTCTCTGTGTCTTCCTTTTCCTTAGTGTTATTGTCTTGGTTGCTCACTTTTGGAATATTGCCTTTCCCTTCACCCAAATCAATACTTGTCTCTTACCTATCTAGCAATTTTCCCTCTCCTTCCTTCCCATCTTTGGTAACCAACAAAGAAAGTTTCCTTCCATAGGTAAACCTTTCCTTGACTTTTTACAATAGTGGACTAATAAAATATTTGTCCTTCTGTGATTGACTTATTTCACTCAGTAAAATGTCCTCCATGTTCATCCACATTATGAGGTGTTTCACGGATTTTACTTTATTCTTTAGTGTTGCATAGTATTCCATTGTGTGTATGTACCATAATTTAGTTACCCATTCCTCCATTCATGAGCATTTAGATTGTTTCCAACTCTCTGATATTGTGAATAGTGCTGCAATGAACATGGGTATGCATATATCTCTTCTTGACCTGGCTCTCACTTCTTTAGGACATATACCGAGTGATGGGACTACTGAATCAAATGGTATTTCCAACTTTTTAAGGAATCACCGTACCAGTTTTCACAGTGGTTGTATCATTTTACAGTCCCACCAGCAGTGTATGAGAGTCCCAATCCCTCCACATACTTACCAGAATTTGTTATTTTCTGTCTTATTGAACTTTGCTATTAGTGCTGAGGTGAGATGATATCTCACTGTTGTTTTGATTTTTATTTCTCTAATGGCTAATGATTATGAGCATTTCTTCATGTGTTTGGTGGCCACCTGAATATCTTCTTTGGTGAAGTGCCTGTTCAAGTCTTCTGCCCTTAATTGGACTGTTTGTCAGAAGCTCAACCAACTTTTAAGCAAACACTTTTAGACAAAGGTCAATTTTCCCCCCATTCTCTACCTTTCTTTTTCTTTCTCCTATTCATATCCATAACTTCTACTTAAAAGACAGTCCTTCAGTTAGGCTAAAAGGGTTATCAGGAAGTAAAACCCTACAACAGAAAAAGAGAAAAAAGTCTGATTGACTGACTTGATTCTAACCAGCCGTAAAGGTGTTGGATAAACACAAGGCTCCAGGAATTGATGAAATACCCATTGAGCTGTCACAACAAATGCATGCAACACTAAAAGCACTCACTTATCTATGCCAGGAAATTTGGAAGACACCTACACGGCTAACTGATTGGAAGAGATCCATATTTATACCCATTCCAATGAAAGGTTATACAATGGAATGTGGAAATTATCAAATAACATCATTAATATCACATGTAAGTAAAAGTATGCTGAAAATAATTCAAAAACAGTTGCTGCCTTACACACACACACACACACACACACAAGGAATTGCCAGAAGTTTAAGCCAGATTCTCAAGAGGACATAGAATAAGGGATATCATTGGTGATGTCAGATGGATCTTGACTGAAAGCAGAGAATATCAGAAAGATATTTACCTACATTTTATTGATTATGCAAAGGCATTCAATGGGGTCATACAAATTATGGATAACATTGTGAAGAATGGGAATTCCAGAGTGCTTAATTGTGTTCATAAGGAACCTGTACATAGCCCAAAAGGTCACCATTCAAACAGAACAAAGGGAAACTGGATGGTTTAAAATCAGACAATGTGTGTGTCATGGTTGTATCCTTTCACCATATTATTCAATCCATATGTTCAGTAAATAATCTGAGAAGTTGGACTATACTAAGCAGAATGAAGCATCTGGGTTGGAGAAAGAATCATTAACAACCTGCAATAAGCAGGTGACACTACCTTACTTGCTGAAAGTGAAGAGGACTTGACATACTTACTAATATGGATTACATCTCAATATAAGGAAAGCAAAAATCTTCACAACTGCACCAATAAGCAACATTATGATACACAGAGAAAAGATTGAAGTTGTCAAGGATTTCATTGTACTTAGATCCACAATCAATGCCCATGGAAGCAACCATCAAGAAATGAAAAGACATATCACACTGGGCAAATCTGCTGCAAAAGATCCTTTAAGGCATTAAAAGCAAAGAGGTCATTTTGAAGACTAAGGTGCACCTTACCCAAGCCATGTTTTGCAATCATCTCATGTCCATGAAAAAACTGGACAAAGAATAAAGAAGAGTGAAGGAGAATTGATGTATTTGAATTATGTGCTGGCAAAGAATATTGAGTATATCATGGACTGACAGAAGAATGAGCAAATATTTGGGAAATGTAGCCAGAATGCTCCTTAGAAGTCAAGATGGTGTTTTGGTCACCTAGTGCCACTCTAACAGAAGATACCACTTATGGGATGGCTTGAACAAACAGGAGTTTATTCTCTTACAATTTTGGAGGCTAGAAGTCTAAGTTCAAAGTGCCAGGCTCTTGGTGCTGGGTGAAAGCCACTCGACCTTGGGCTTCAGCTCTGCTTCTTGCTCCAGGCCCACTGAAGCTGGAGGCTTTCTTCACTCAGGCAGCTTCTGGCTGCTGAGGCTGACAAACCCAAAGTCAACAAGTAAAGAGGCACAATCCCAATGTTACCAAACCACATGGCAGGCCATTAATTCAAGTCCATTGAAAGTCCCAAGAACAGCAGGGCATGGCAGGCTGCTGAATGAAGACTTGGCTACATGCAGGGTTCAAGTGTGACAAAAAGCTAGAGACCTTCATTATATACTGGAAGCAGCCCACAGTCCTAAAGAGCTACTCAGTGCTCTCGTAGATTCCACCATGGAATTGACTGTCAGTCTCACCATGGGGAATAACTACATTCAGCTGCTCAAACATTCAACCAGGCCCAGCCAAGTTGACAACAACCTTAACTACTACAGAAGGTGAGACTTTGTCTCAATTTACTTGGTATAGTAGAGGGTCAGGAAAAAGAGGAAGACCCTCAACATGATGGATTGACTCAGTGATGACAACAATGGGCTCAAACATAGCAACATGTGAAGACGGCACAGGACTGGGCAGTGTTTCATTCTATTGTACATACAGTCACTATGAGTTGAAACCAACTTGATGGCACCTAATAACAACAACAAAAAATCCTTGAGTATAGATTTTATGCACAGAAAAGACCATTCATGGGTTTACTCCGGTTTTCAAAAAGGAATATTAGGTTCATTAAAGTCATATATTAAAAGATGCAGTTCATTCATTACTTTTTAAGTTCATCTTATAAGCCACATTATTTTACTTATAAGTTTTTCAAATTTTAGCATTCACACTTAAAAGTCCTTTGGATAACATTTGGTCTCATTTTTTAAGCCAAGGTAATTAAAAACCTTCAAATATTTTAAGTTGTATTTATAAATGTAAGTATTTTAAGTACTTCAACTGTCTTCCCATGTCTTATTTCCTATAAATTCAATCAAACAAATTTCTAAGTATGATGAACCTTAAATTCCATAAAATATTCCAATAATGTTCACAAATTTGTAAATATGTCACTCAGTATAGGCTAGACTATGGTATGATGGCTTAACACTAGAAGAAAATTTGCCAGAGAACCATTAGTGTAAACTTTTACTCAATCGTGCTAGGCATGAAAAGACTCTGAGTGGGTGTTCTAACTGATAAGGACAGAAAGTTTATAGAGCTTTGGAAAAGTGAGCAGCTGAAGTTCAGCCTGTTTCAGCTGGTCAAGGAGAGCCCTCAGAGGAGAGAGGGAGGAATTGTTCTTATGTGTTTGAAGTCATGGTTTGGGAATTTGGATTTTATGAAGAGGAGTGAAGAGGAACAGGTGTTAAGGTCATGCACAAGAAGGCAATGGGGCAGTTATGGAGGGAAAGGACATGTGTGAGCCACAGTAGAAAATCCTGTCTGTCATGGTCTCTCACACATAATAAAGGTTTATTTCCCCCCAAGTGGGGCCAGTCAGGTTTCCATGGCTGTCCTCTATCTAGCAGTTACACAATCCAGATTGCATTCTTTAAGATCAGCTGAGCAAGGAAAAGAAGGACAAGTCAGGCCTGCTCTTAAACTGTATCTACTCAGAAGTAGCACAAGTCATTTCCTGTCCCATTTTCTAGGCCAAAATCGTCCATGGACCCTAATCTAACTGCAAAGGAGTTTGAGAAATGTAGAATACATGGAATATTTGGTGAACCTGAACTCCCCTTGTTAAGTTAAGGTTTTAACTAAAATGACAAGTCTAAGTCAATTATTCAATGACATCTTTAACTTGGCATTTTAAAACATTTAAAGCTCTTAAACACTATGAAAATTTATATGCCAAATAAGCAGAGATTTCTTACTGTGGAAACATGAATGATAAGAGTTTTGATTCTCTAAAAGATTGATGTAATTCTGTGTCTCCTGGGATTTCTTACTATGCAGTACAAGTATTTGAGAGGGTTGCCTTCTGAGACTATGTCACAACCCAAGATTTCAGCCTGAGTGCTTGCTGTATGAATCCATGCCTAAAACTGGAGCTTTATAATATGAAGTCAGACTTGCAATCCTCAAAACCTAGATAGAAATAGATTAGCTGCTTTCAAGTCAATTCCAATGCATGTGACCCTATGTACAACAGAATAAAACTTTACCTGCTTTTGCATCATCTTTACAATCACTGGCGTGTCTGAGTCCAGTTTTGTGGCTATTGTGCCAATTCTTCTCACTGAGGGTCTCCCTCACCCTTTTTGGCCCTCTACTTCAGCAAACATGTCCTTCTCCAGAGATTGATCTTTCATGATGACATGTCCAAAGCAAGAAAATCAGAAAATTTTCTGCCTGTGATTCAAAATATTTTCATTGGCTAATTTTTGGAAGTGGAAAAATAGGGTCTTGGTGATAGAAATGATGGTGGAAATCACATGACAGAATTTTGTAACACCAATGACTTATTCATTGCAAATACCTTTTTTCAACAACGTAAAAGTCTGTTATACATGTGGACTTCATCAGATAGACTACACAGGAATCAGATCGACCACATTTGTGGAAAGAGGCAAGGGAGAAGCACAATATCTTCAGTCAAAAAAAAAAAAAAATCCAGGAGCTGAATGTGGAACAGAACACTAATTACTCTTATACAAGTTCAAGTTGAAGCTTAAGAAAATTAAAACAAGTCCATGAGAGCCAAAATATGACCTTGATTATATCCCACCTCAGTTTAGAGACCATCTGAAGAATAGATTTGATGCATTGAACACCAATGGCCAAAGACCAGACGAGTTGTGGGATGACATCATGAACATCATACATGAAGAAAGCAAAAGGTCATTTAAAAGACAGGAAAGGAAGAAAAGACCAAAATAGATGTCAGAAGGGACTCTGAAACTTGCTCTTGAACAGAGAATAGCTAAAGAGAATGGAAGAAATGACAAAATAAAAAAGTTGAACAGAAGATTTCAAACGGCAGCTCAAGATGACAAAGTAAAGTATTATAATAAATGTGCAAAGGCCTGGAGTTAGAAAATCCAAAAGGGAAGAACATCCTTTGCATTTCTCAAGCTGAAAGACCTGAAGAAAAAACAATTAAGCCTCAAGTTTTAATATTGAAGGAGTATGGGCAAAACAAGAGCTCTGGTAGCATAGTGCCTAAGGCACTTGACTGCTAACCAGAATGCTAGCAGTTCAAACCCACCAGCCACTCCTCAGGTGGAAGATGGGGCAATCTACTTCTGTAGTGATACTGCCTTGGAAACCCAAGGAGGGGTTGCTATGAGTCAGGTCTGACTCGACAGCACATAACAACAACAACAACATGGACAAAATACTGAATGATGCAGTAAGCATCAAAAGAGGATGGAAGGGATCCACAGAGTCACTGTACCAAAAAGAATGTTGATGTTCAACTATTTCAGGTAGTAGCATATGATCAAGAACTAATGGTATTGAAGGAAGAAGTTGAAGCTGCATTGAAAGAATTGGCAAAACAACAAGGCTTTGTGAATTGACTCATTGAGATGTTTCAACAAATGGTTGCAGGGCTGGAGCTTTTTCATTTATGCCAAGAAACTTAGAAGACAGCTATCTGGTTAATTGTCTGGAAAAGTTGATATTTGTGTCCATTCCAAAGAAAGGTGAAGCAACAGAATGTGGAAATTATTGAACAATATTATTAATATCACATGCAAGTAAAATTTTGCTGAAGATAATTCAAAAATGATTGCAGCAGTATATTGACAGGGAACTTCCAGAAATGCAAGCTGGATTCAGAAGAGAACATGAAATGAGGGATATCACTGCTGATGTCAGATGGATCTTGGCTGAAAGTAAAGAATACCAGAAAGATGTTAACCTGTGTTTTATTGACTTTGCAAAAGCATTTGACTGTATGGATCATTACAAATTACAGATAACATTGTGAAGAATGAGAATCTAAGAATACTTCATTGTCTTCATAAAGAACCTGTACATAGGTCAAGAGGCTGTCATTCAAACAGAATAAGGGAACACTGCATGGTTTAAAATCAGGAAGGGTGTGTGTCAGGGTTGTATCCTTTCACCATACTTATTCAATCTGTATATTGAGCAAATAATCTGAGAACCTGGATTACAGGAAGAAGAGCATGGCATCAGGATTGGAGGAACACTCATTAAAAACCTCCAATATGCAGATAACACAACCTTGCTTGTTTAAAGTGAAGAAGACTTGAAGCACTTACTGATGAAGATTAAAGACTTCAGTCTGCAATATGGATTACACTTCAACATAAAGAAAACAAAAATCCTCACAACTGGACCAATAAGCAACATTGTGGTAAATGGAGAAAAGATTGAGATTGTCAGGGATTTCATTTTCCTTGGATCCACAATCAACACCCACGGGAACAGCAATCAAGAAATTGCACTGGGCAAAACTGCTGCAAAAGACCTCTTAAAAGTATTGAAGAGTAAAGATGTCCCTTTGAAGACTAAGATATCCCTGATATCTTAAATCATGGTGTTTTCAATCACCTCATATGCATGTGAAAGCTGGGCAATGAATAAGGAAGACTGAAGAAGAGTCCGTGGACTGGCAGAAGAATTAGTAAATCTGTCTTGGAAGAAATGCAGCCAGAATTATCCTTGGAAATGAGAACGGCTAGACTTTGTCTCAACTACTTTGGTCATGTTGTCAGAAGGGACCAGTCCCTAGAGAAGGATATCATGCTTGCTAAAGTAGAGGGTCAGCAAAAAAAAGGGAAGACCCTCAATGAGATGGATTGACACAGTAGCTGTAATGAGGGGCTCAAGAGCAGCAAGGATTGTGAAGATGGTGCAGGACCGGACAGTGTTTTGTACTGTTGTACGTAGGGTCACTATGAGTCAGAGCTAACTTGACAGCAACAACACAATTTTTGCAAGTAAATCACCAGGCCTTTCTTCCTACTCTGTCTTGGTCCAGAAGCTCCACTGAAACTTGTGCATCATGGATGACTCTGCTGGTACTTGACATACCAGTGGCAAACTTCCAGCATCACAGCAACGTGCATGCCATCACAATACAACAAACTGACAGATGGTGGTAACCTCAAAAGCAACATAGCCCATGAACCTAAAATCTCACTGCTGTTGAGTCAGATCCGACTCCTCCTTGGGTTTCCAAGACAATATCACTGTGGAAGTAGATTGCCCAATCTTCCTTCCAAGGAGTGGCTGGTGGGTTTGAACTGCCAGCCTTCTGGTTAGCAGTCAAGTGCCTTAGGCACTACGTTACCAGAGCTCCTCTTTGAATCTTAAGACATACTATTGTCTTTTGGGAGCTCTGGTAGCATAGTGCCTAAGGCACTTTACTGCCAAGCAGAAGGTTGGCGGTTCAAATCCACCAGCCACTCCTCGGAAGGAAGGCTGGGCAATTTACTTCCATAGTGATACCACCTCGGAAACCCAATGAGGGGTCGCTATGAGTCAGGTCCAACTCAACGGCACATAACAACAACAACAACATCTAAATACCTTTGAACTTGATAGAAATCTGCATTCTTTTCATGATTTGTATGGATATTCAAACACTAAATGAAGGAGGAAGGGGGCATGTACTAATTGAAGGTGGGCAATAAAGAGAAAAGGGACTACCGAAGTGGCTTAAAAATGGAATGTCTCTCCCTTTCTACCCTGCTAAACAAACAAAATACAGACTCTCACACTGTAGAGTTAAATCCTCTGTTTCTTAATGTGCTAAAAATACTACTAATAATATATCAGTTTCCTTCTCTTTATAAAATAAAAGTCTCCCTACCCCTGAAAGATCCACATCTGGAATGAACACTGGGGGAGCAATGTGTCTCAGATCCGCAAGGAGAGAGACCAGCAACCAACAACTGCACATGTCACAGCAGCATGGGACAGGATGTAGTGTGAGAGAGGGGAGGAAGAAGCTGCCCGGCAATTGATTGGAGTAGAGTGGTGTGATAGTTGAAGATGTGTCAACTTGGCTGGACTTCACTTGTGAGTGGTGTTTCCCATGATGGATCACATGACTGCGTCCTAAGCGGCCGGTCAGTCTAGGGGGAGTTTCCCCAGGGGTGTGGCCTACCTGTAATACTATCCCAGGAACAAACTGGAAAAACGGCATTCCAGATAT
>NW_006921721.1:2206868-2215789 GCF_000298275.1 Orycteropus afer afer
ATATATATATATATATATATATATATACTTTGCTGGTTTTTGTGTTTCTCTAGAGAACCCAATCCAACACAAGTGGTGTGAGTGGCCAGCTGCTGGAAGGACAGTGATATGGAGCACACATCAATGAAGAGTTTCTGGGATATGGTCCTGGAGAGGTGGGAAAGGGTCTAATGATGAAGAACAACATATGTTATAATGAGGGAGCTGGATTCAGTGCTAATAATGTTTGGGAACCACTAACATGCTAAGCAGAGAAGTAACATGATTGACTTTTCATTTTAAGGAAATCAAGAGATAGTGTAAATAATGGGTAGAGGAGCTAGCTGAAGACAGGGAGACATCAGTAGGGTGCTGCAGTTACTTCGGTAAGATGTGATGTGAACCTGTATTACAAAGTATGCATGTACAGAGGGGACAAAAATGAAAACCTTGTAGGAGATGAACATCGAAGGAGAAATGACTCTTTGGGTGAAGCAGGAATTTTCAGGATCAGGACTTAGGGGATTATACAAGTGCCCTAAACAGAAATTAGAAAATGAAACTCAGAAAATTCTATCCTTGCTAGCCCACAGAATTTGGTCTTTGTATTGAGATGCTCTGCTGGCCACATTGCCCTCCCCACCCCACCCCCTTTGCCCTGACTTTTGCCCATCTAGCTCTCAAGTTGGCCCTGCACCTTCCCAGTGCCCTGGCCCTGGCTGTCACTCCTCTGAGCAAACTTAGTCACTGACTGGCTCTGTGATACAGAGCCATTCCATCATTATTCCAGATCCCAATAAATTGCAACAGTAGTACTACCTCCCAGGTTGTTATGAGGACTAACGGAGACAACATCTGTGAATGCACCTGATAATGTTTGTGCAGCATCCTGCAGTTGTGAGTATCTGGGTAAACAAATGGTTAAGCAGTGCCTACTAACATAAAAGGTGGTGGTTTACATCCACCCAGAGATGCCTCAGAAGGTCTGGAGATCTACTTCTGAAAGTTCACAGCTATTGACAACCCTATGGAGTACACATGGGCTTGCCATTAGCCAGAGTCAATTTAACAGCAACTGGTCTAGTTTTTGGTATTACTGACAAAGCAAACAAAGAAAGTAGATGAGAGAGGAAGACAGGAGGAGAGGGAGGGAGAGTGAATGCAGCAGCAATTCATAGAGCTGGTCACCGTGCCTAGTGACATGGCAAAAAGAAGAACTAAACACAGGTTGGGATCATAGTCTAGTAGTGGGATTAAAGCATTACAGACAGCATAGGGTGTAGTGGAGAGCACATGGGTTTGAGATTTAAACTGACCTGAGTTTGAATCCTGACTTCATCATTTTCTAACTCTCTGACCTGAAGCAAGTTATCTAACTCCTCTGAGCCCCTATTCATTTATAGGTTATGTAAAGGTAACTCCTCTTTTACAGTGTCTTTATGAGAATTAAATGAGTTAACACTTACAAGTTAAGTAGTACGTAGAAGGGATTCAACAGATGTCGATTTCCTTCTTCCATCCATACTTTTTTCCTGAAAAGTAATTAAATATAGTTGCACCAGAAGCTCAACTATTCTGAGATTTGCTTCCAGGAAGGAAAATGTGCTGGTCTGAATTTATATCCTCTCCCTTCCATTGCAGGGGCGGTTAACTACCAACCAGTGAAATCACCAGATGGCCCACGGGCCTAGATTACTCAGAAACATGTGAACTATTGATGAGAGCATGGTGACTCAAAAGAATAATGGACTTGAATAAGCCAACTATCTTTAAGTGTGGCTTTAAATACATATCTATAAACCTACAATCTCAATAATTTCTGGCACAGTTGTTATCCAAAGCATTTTCTCATTGTTCATAGAGTTGGCAGATTGACACAATGGATTGTCTTAGAGATGGAAGAGGCACAGTGTTACTTTCATTTAATTTGTGGAGGTAAATTTGGCCAAATTTCTTGGGTCCTCAAACCTAAGATATTGTGTTAAATACAGATAGACATATAATAATTCTCCATAAAATTCATGCATTCACTAATTAAAAATACAAAAGTATTACATCTATTAAAAATACTATGATGAAGTTGCTTTCATCCTGTAGAGGAGTTTTTCATTCAAAACTAAGAAGCACTACAGATGGGGGATTAATGGGAAATGAGAAACAGCTTTTACTACAATGACTTGTATAACACTGCACTATTAACATGAATAAGATGCTTCCACATAGAGGACTTGGGATGTGGCAAGAGAATTCCAAAGGGGACAAAGAAGGAAAAGAAAAAGACAATAGACTGATGAGCAGAAGAAAAAAGGAGAAAGAAGGGATAAGAAGAGAACGGAAGGAGAGGAGGGGAGGCCAAAGAAGAGTGATTGGAGGTGGTTGGAGGGATTTGCTTTCTTCATACTCCAGTTCCAAACTTTGTCCTCTTCTGGCAATAATTAGGTACTGGTGGCGAAAGGAGGAAAAGGCCTAAAGAAGGAAGAAGCAAAAAAGGGAAGAAAGGACTAGGAAACAAGAATAGGAGAAATTCAGTCAAAGTTAAGCTTAGTATGTTTAGCAAATGTACTGAACCCCTGCTATGTATCAGGCATGATGGTGGGAGCTAAGAATACAGAGATGAAAGAGACATCATCACTGCTGTGGCACTCAGGATCAAGGAAAGGATCAAGGATGAGAAGAAACTGAGTGAAGGACAAGAGAACTTGCATTGAATTGATTACTAAGAGACTCAAACATGGTCAAGGGCTTATTTTCTATATACTTCGGTGATGAATTCCCATGTTACCTAACTTTTGTATTTTCCAAGGAATTTCCAGATTTACTATGTAGTAGAGGGAATAGGGGAATAGATGTGTGTAGCTTTGTATCTCAGCAAGCTTCATTCCATTATCCAGACAGATATTGTTTGGCTAGAGTAACAAAAACTCACTGCTGTCAAGTCAATTCTGACTCATAGCACCCTGTAGGACAGAGTACAACTGCCCCATAGATTTACAAAGGTGCAAATCTTTACAGAAGCATACTGGCACATCTTTCTCCTGCAGAGTGGCTAGTGGATTCAAATGGCCAACATTTTGGTTATCAGCCAAGCACTTTAATCACTGCATCATCAGGGCTCCTTTGGCTAATGTAACAAAGCATAAAAGATGACTTAGAGTTGGCATAGAATGTTCCAATTAACCTGTTTGTTGAGTCATATAAAGGTAACAGGACTAAGTTACCATTGGATGCTGTTTAAAGGAGGATAATGTCAGCCCTGATTTCTCGTTCCTTGTCAAGAGGAGTTTTCAGCACAGCTGCAGTGGCTGCATTCCACCCTCTGCTCACTAACCCCTCAGTCTGCCTGGAGTCCTACAGGATCATGTGCCAAAGGAGAAACTCCCAAGATGAACCCAAGACTCAGTTGCTCCAAGTTTGTCTGCCTGAGACATGGAGTAATGATACTAAAGGGTCTTTTTACTCCTCCTCTCCCCTCCTCGCCCCACACCATTTACTAAAGCTTGGGAATCTCTTTCTTCCTTTGTCACTCCCTTCTCCTTTCAGGTACCTTCCACTTTGCTCAGCACCTTTTCTTTGTGCTTATGACATCAGCAGTTTCAACACTTTCTAAGTCAAAGGCAAAGGTTCTGTAGTTAGAATGTTCTTAAGAAACCCATGGAACAAAGAGTCAAGTACTCAGACAGCAGACCCCACTACTTATCATTCTAATTAAATAAGTTTGCAGTATGGGACAAGAATGTGTATTTTAAACACACTTCCCAGGTGATTCTGATGCAGGTGTTGAATGAATAAAACACTGAAAAACACTGAGCAAAGATATGCATAATTCAGAAGGGTGCTGGGATAGAGATCTGACACCATCTATCCTGGTTTTTCTCCTGCCTGTCTAGCCCCTCTGCTTTGTCTCCTCTTCCTTTGCTCACCACTTAAATGTTGATGATCCCCAGGGTTCTATTTTCAGTCCATGGCTCTTATTCTGCATATTTTCCCCAACTGATTTCTTCTAGTCCTGTGACTGGAAACAACACTTACAAGTTGAAGATTGAAATGTTTATTTCTAGCCCAGATCTCACTTCAAAGCCTCAGAAACATATTTGCAGCTGGATGTTCTACAAGTCCCTTAGAATGAACATGCTCAAAATTTAATTCACTTGGTTTGGGTTCTGGTTAAAATGGAGTAAACACACTCCACTCTGTCTCTCCCACTCATTGCACCACTAAAACCTGGGACAGCCATCTGGGGACTCTGAACAGTAATAGTGGTAGGTAGATTGGGGAAGACCGGAATTTAATGCACCACTAAACCAGTGGTGAGTTTCCCATGTTTGCTCCAGTATCCACCAGCATGGACTCAGGCATCCTGAAACGTGGAAGTGGGAACCAAAGTGCTCTCAGAAGAGGTGCCTCTGGCTCTGGGTTGAAGAGTAGATGAAGCAAGTAAATCCCCATTGTCTTTTCTTTCTTGGGTTCTCTAGCACACATTCCCCCCAGCAATCTTTTCACAATGAGAGTTGCAGCAGCAACAGGTCCCATAGGAGCAAATACCTTTTTTCACTACCCAGTGAATTGTTTTTGTTTTCTTGTTTGTGTGTTTTGTGGAGGAGACATTAAATTTGGACAAAATCTATGATTATTCAAACAGTTACCATTTTTAGTGTTCTTCGTTCTTCCTGAAGCTCTGAATTTCTGTCTGGTACATTCTAAAGAATATCTTTTAGAATTTCTTGTGGTGTTGGAAATCCTGGCAACAAATTCTCTTAGCTTTTTTTTTTTTTTTTAATCTAAAAATGTCTTTATTTCACTTGTATTTAAAAAAAAAAGTATATATATATATAATTCTCAGTGGGCAATTTTCTTTCTTTTCTTTTTTTTTTTTTAAATCACTGTAAAGATACCTTTTTCCATTTTCTTCCAGCTTTCATTTTTTTCTTATGAGAAGTTAGGCATTGTTCTTATTATTCCTACTTAGACAATGTGTCTTATTTTGTTGTTGTTGATGCATTTACGGTTTGGTCTTAATCTTTGATTTTCAGCAGTTTGACCATGATGTGGCTAGGTTTGCTTATTATTCTGCTTATGGCTTTTTAAACTTCATGGATCTGTGAGTTACTGTTTTGGATAAAATTTTGAAAATTGTGGGATAAATTTAGAAAATTTGGAGACATTGTACCACAGCTCAATAAAGCTCTATTTATTTTTAAGAATCTTTTCTCCATCTCTGCTTCAGTTTAGATGATTCTTATTAACCTATCTTCAAGTTCACTGATCCTTTTCCATTCTGTTCAATATGCTGTTAATCCCAGCCAATGATTTTTTTCCCCCATGTATTGTGCTTTTCAGTTGAGGGATTTCCATTTATTTATGTTTACAAATCACATATCACTTCTAACAATTCCTCATCTCTTCACCCATTAAACATGTGCTTCTCTCTAAATTCTTTAACATATTTATCATAATTTTGTTAAAATCTTTATCTGTTAATTTCAACATCTAGTTAGTCTACAGATTTATTTCTATTGATTGATTTTTTTGTGACTATGTGTCATATTTTCCTATATGTTTAGTAAATTTTTATTTTATACTTGACATTGTGGATAACAGTTTGCAGAGACTCTAGATTTTATTATCTTCCTCTGATGTGTTGACTTTTATTTTAGAAGACAATTAAATTATTTAATTTATGCAGGCCTTATTTTATGTTTTTCTAGGATGATTCTGTTTCATTTTGGTATTTAACATAGCACTACATTCTAAAGCATAGTTCTTTTGAAGCATTTTTCAAGTCACTCTAAACTGACAGGATCGGAATTCCAAAATCCTACTGCCTGTATTAGGCAGCTGTTGAAATCTGTGCTTACTCCTGTCAGCTTTCCGGATATTGTTTTCTCCCCGGGCTTCCTGGTGTGTCAACCCACGCATATGTTGTTTAGGGATTAGCCATTGACTTGAGAGTTTATACAGAGATTTGGAAGCTACCATATGTGATGATCTCCTTTCTTGAGTTTCTCCCCCTCCATTTCAGTCCTCTCTGGCATCCCTAAATTCTATTCTCTGATTCTCAGTCATATAAGATTGCCATTTTCTTCTTAGCTCTATCTGCTATACTCCGGTGGATTGAGGAGTACTTTCAGGTAGAAAAGCCATACAACTGTGGATATCACTGTCAGAGATTTAAATCCCTCCTGACTCAATGGCACATAACAACACTTTCTGCTGATTTTTGTTCTCCTCCCAGTTGTTCATCTCCTTCTTTGTTTTCCTTGGTTTATAATGGTTATCGGCAAGAGAGTGTGTCCAAACCACCTACTCTGCATTATCTTTTTTATACTTTTCATTTGTTATCCCTATATGTTGTTGTTATGTGCCATCAAGTGGACCCAACTCACAACAACCCCTACTTGGGTTTCCGGGGTGGTATCACTACAGAAGTAGAGTGCTCACCCTTCCTTCCTGGTGGGTTTGAACTGCCAGCCTTCTGGTTAGCAGTCAAGTGCCTTAGGCATTACACTACCAGAGCTCCTGTTATCCCTATATATTACATTCTAAATAATTTAATCCATATATGCATCAAATCTTTTTCTGGCTTTGTGTCAGCAAATGTTTAATCTGTCAATTGAATTTTTTCATTTGAATGATTGTGTTTTTTATTTCCACTATTATTTTTTGTTTGTTTTTTAGCATCATCATTTTCCCCCAAGTCACTTCTGTTTTTTCTTATATTTTTAAGCCTTTGACTTTTTAACCCTTTTGACCATATTTATAACCTCTATTTGGAAGTTCTATTATATGCATAGGAGCTCTAGTAGCATAGTGCCTAAGGCACCTGACTGCTAACCAGAAGGCTGGCAGTTCAAACCCACGAGCCACTCCTCAGAAGGAAGGTTGGGCAATCCTACTTCCGTAGTGATACTGCCTCGGAAACCCAAGGAGGGGTCGCTATGAGTCAGGGCTGACTCGACGGCACATAACAACAACAATTATATGCATATCTTGAGGACAAATACTAATATTTATTCAGTAAATTGACTTTTACTCATGGTTATTTGTATCATTGTGTGTTTCTAACTTTGGATTTTTAGTTCATCTTCAGCTGAGTTTTATCTGTAGAAATGCTTCACGGTCCTTGATGAAGAGTTTGGCCCTCCAGAGAAGTTTTGTTTTTAATTGTCATGTATCTCAGTGATATCACTGTCTTAGGAGCACTTGTAAGTAATTTGTAGCTTCAGGATTCCTTTACCTTAGCAAATTTTTCCAATTGAAGTCCATGTGAAAATCAACAATCTTCTTTGACATCACCTGATGGGTACATTTATTTCTAATATATCCTTATGATGAATTAGCCATTTTAAGGTTCTGGCTCAATAGCTGATTTTTGAGCCTTTTGTGGTTTTAAAACTTCAATTCCTACTCTTAACTGAGAATTAAAACCCAAGTCCCTTGATTACTAAGTTGGAAACTACTCCCAGGCCCCAAATCTAGGGCAATTTCACCATCAGCTCATATACTTACTATCCTAGGGATTTACCTTACTTTCCAAAGAGCTTAGCTAGACATTTAAAATAGAATATTTTGTTAAAGGAGGGTTTGTTGGTTTTCTGTGGATTATCTTTTTTGCCATATTGTAGGATATAGAAAACCCTGTTTACAAACCCTGTTTTGTTACAAACCTTGTCTGTAAGAAACTTAGTTCTTATTTGTAAGAAACCTAGTCAGGTGAGAGTTTGCAAATGGTGGATTATAGATTTTATTTGTTTGCTTGCTTAGTTTTGTCATATATTTGATCCAGATATCTCACACAAAAATCCTGATTTCTACCTTTTCTTGAAAATGTGGACCTTGAGGAACATTGGGCCACATTCTTACACAGCAACAATCAGTTGAAGTGAATGGCTTCCCCTTTGTGATGGAATTTATGCTCTGGTATTTGCTACTGTCACCACATCATCCTGGAGATTTAAAACTAGCCTGTGTTATTTTCCTGGCTACTGAAAGTATTAAAGTTCTAAGCCACTGATCTAACAGGGCTCTATCAAGTTTTTATGTGTAGCACCCAAGGAAATAATTTCTTCTTTTAGGAAGAATTTTAAAAAAATACATTACCAAAATCCATTCTTTAAAATAGTATCTTCCTCTTCTTATGTAACAGAAATAGAATCTAGAGAGAAGGGAGAGAATAAAGAAATAACTCTTAAAAAATAAATCTGGTTATGTAAAAAAAAAAAAAACAGGAGTTACTAGTGCTTTGCATCCTTGCTAGATATAGGAAAAAAAGAAAGAAAGAAAGTGAGGGAAATAGAATCTAATTGTAGATGCCCCTCAGAAGAGAGCTCTTATTATACTACCTCCAGCTTTCCAGTGACCTGTCTTCCACTTTTTAACTTTTTCCCTCCCGTGTATTAAGTGTTCACTAGAAGAAGCATGGCAAAGTATGAAGAATCTTCCATTGGGAACCAGAAAACTTGTTTTATAAATTGAATTGTGTCTTCCCAAAATATGCATTGAATTCCTGGTCCTATAGGACCTGTGAATGTGATCCTACTTGGAAATAACATTTCTTTTTTTGTTATATTAAAAATATAATACCAGTATAGGGTAGATTCTAAATCTAATTACTTCTAAGTTATACAAAGATCAGATTATACAAACACATACACACACACACACACACACAAGGTCAGAAAATTTTGAAATATGATGCCAAGAGTCTATTCATTAGAGACTTTAATTTATGGCTTTGTACAACATTAGTAAGAAGTCTTGGTGGTACAGTGATTAAAGTGCTCATGTGCTAACTGAAAGATTTGAACTTACCAGCCCCTCTGCAGAAGAAAGACATGGCAATCTGGTTCTGGAAAGATTTACAGTCTTGCAAAACCTATGGGGTAGTTCTACTCTGTCCTAAAGGGTTGCTAGGAGCTCTGGTAGCATAGTGCCTAAGGCACTTG
>NW_006921721.1:2216269-2230419 GCF_000298275.1 Orycteropus afer afer
GATACCACCTCAGAAACCCAAGGAGGGGATCTGACTCGATAGCAGTGAGTTTGGGTTTGTTTTGTTTTGTTTTGTTTTTGTATTTATTAATTAAAAAAAAAAAAAAAGCTGCTCAATTTTCATCTCTTTAAAAAGCTTTCCTTATCTCTCTTCCACCCCATCACAGAGTCTGTAAGCCCCTGGTGGACATAAACCAGTCTTTAGTCTTTGTAATTAGACTTTAGCACAGTGACTGGTGGGACTAGTAGGCTTTCTAAAAGTATTTGCTAATACAAGACTAATGAAAATCAGATCTGCATATATGCTATTGCTTTTCCATGATAATCATTTTCCCAACCTCCATACCTTCCTTCAACATAGCTCTTCTCCCTGCCATCCAAGATTATGTTCTTGACAACATGATAATCTCAAATAGCCTTTATCAAAATTTCAGTCATCTCTGAATCAACCCTAACTCTTGGCCCCCTCTTATGGATTGAATTGTGTACCCCTCGAAATATGTTTTGGAATCCTAACCCTTGTCCCTGTGGATGTAATTCTGTTTGGGAATAGGTTTTCTTTGTTGTTTAATGAAGCCAGATCATTGTAGGTATTGCCTAAAGCTTATCACTTCTCTAGTGGCTTACTGCCTAAGGCATTTGACTGCTAACCAGAAGGCTGGCAGTTCAAACCCACCAGCCACTCCTTGGAAGGAAGGTTGGGCAATCTATTTCCATAATGATACTGCCTTGGAAACCCAAGGAGGGGTCACTATGGGTCGGATCCAACTCGATGGTAGTGAGTTTTTCCAACAAGCTGCAGAGTCCTCTTCATAATTTACTTCCTAATTTGCTCACATTTGACCATTAGCATAGCCTCCTCATCTTCTGGCAGGAACAGGTCCAATTCCCAGAGTGTGAACTTCTTGAGGACAAAAGATTTATTTCTTAGTATACTTCTGGCATATTGCACAGTACTCAAAAAATGCTTGTGCATGTCCTGTATCATCTATACTGTCTCCAGAAAAGTTTTTCAAAGCAACGTCTAATCATGTTACCTATTCAAAACTTTCCTGTGTCTCTTCATTAGTTATCAAACATACAGATGCTATTGATCCTGGACCCATATCCCCTCCAACCCTTAAATTTTCCTCCTAGTTCACAGGACACTGATAAGTTTCCTGCTTTCCAACATGAAAGGTATAAACTATACTTGAGTAAAAGTCTATACTCAACAAATGGGGATTAGGAGTCACAGGATAAATGGCTCAGCTTCTTTATCTCCAGTGAATATACTTTAAAGCATGTTCCTCCTAGTTCCTTAGGGGGCCAACAGAATTGAGCTACCTTCACCCATAGCTGTAAATTCTCATTAACAAACACCTCATTGGCTTCTCTCCCTTGCCTGACTCACTTTCTCCACTTCTTTACCTGCACTGCTGGAGAGCATCTCTCCAATAAACTATCCAAACCCAAACAAAAACACTGAACAAAAGATAAACTCCTTGGACTATCACAAAAAGCACCCCATAATTTGATTCTAGTCTATCTTTGTAGGCTATGCTGTCCTCTGGTCTACCTTGTTCTGAAACCATCTCACCACAAGTTGTAATCATGTACTTTCATTCATTCAGTAAGGGAATGAGACTGTCATGATTGATTTAAACCAATTGAGCTTCACCCTTTAGGGTGAGAGATCTCAGCCTTCCTAAAGGACCTGGCCACTCAGAGAAAGGTGAATACATTGTGGTCATATAAGTAAAATAAAAAACAAACCAAAACCAAACTCACTGCCATTGAGTCAATTGCAACTCATAGTGACCCCTACTGGTTTTCTGAGGCTGTAAATCTTCACAGAAGTAGATAGCTTCATCTTCCTTCTGCAGAGCAGCTGGTGGGTTTGAATTGCTGAACTTCTGGATAGCAGCCAGATGCCTTATCCACTAAGCCACCAGAGCTCCTTATGCAAAATAAAGTGGAGTGTAATTGGTGGCTGAACAGACAATAGTGTCTACCACAAACAGATAGCAGAAAGGTAAAACAGAAACAAAGTAGGTAGATGCAAAATTCAACACATGTGCTGAAAGCATATTGGTAAGCTGAGGTGAGCATGCAGGCATTCACTTTGTGGATGCCCACAGACTCATTCCTATTAGCCTCCTTCCTGATTTCTGACATAGTCAGTGGTGGTTTATAACATGCCCAAGTGAGCATGTGTGGAGACTTTGCTGGGTTTCCAGATCCTCTGTTCCAACTGATTGTGCCAGACAAGGATTAGATACTTAACACTCTCTGTCTGTAAAAAGTTGTTGTGGTAGTTCAGTTTGTGTTTCAAGTTGGCTGGGCCTGGTTAAATGGCTGGGCAATGGGTGGTAGTTATTCTCCATGATGAGACTAGCAATCAAGTCCATGGTGGGATCCACCACAAGCAGCTGAGTAGCTGCCTTTGGGATGTGGTCTGCTTCCTGTATATAAGAAGAAACCTTGGGGATAGTCTCTAGCTTATGGCACACTTGGACCCTGCATGTAGCTGTGTCATTGTTCAGCAGCCTGCCATGCTTTGCCAACCTTGGGACTTACAATGAACTTAAATTAATGGCCTGCCATGTGGTTTGGTAATATTGGGACTGTGCCTTTTACTTGTCAACCTTGGGTTTGTCAGCCTCAGCAGCAAGCAGCTGTCTGAGTGAAGAAACGCCTCTAGCTCCAGTGGGCTGGGAGCAGGAGGCAGAGCTGGATCCCAAGGTTGAAGGGCTTTCACCCAGCCCCTAGAGCCTGGCACTTTGAACTTGGACTTAAAACCTCCAAACTCTAAGAGAATAAACTCCTATTTGTTAAGGCCATCCCATTTATGGTATATTCCTGTCAGAGCAGCACTAGGTAAACAGAACAGTTGTCAACCACTGTTCTAACGTCTTGTAAAGGCTCTAGTTTCGATTCAAAGACCCCTAGCATTTTGCTGGACATATGGGTGTTTGCTTGATTTGGATGCAGAGAATTTCCAAATGTGCTCTGGAACTAATGTGGCCTATAAAGTGTTAATCAAGCACTCACTTGAAGCACTTTGCAAGTCTCTCTGCTTTTTTGGTTTATTGACATGCTAATGTTGAATGAAGAAACAAAAATCCTCACAACTGGACTAATAAGTAACATAATGATAAATGGACAAAAGTTTGAAGTTGTCAAGGAATTCATTTTACTTGGGTCCACAATCAATGCCCACGAAAGCAGCAGTCAAGAAATTAAACAACATATTGCATTGGGCATATCTACTGCAAAAGATCTCTTTAAGTGTTGAAGAGCAAAGATGTCACTTTGAAGACTAAGGTGTTCATGACCTAAACTTTATATGCATGTGAAAGCTGGACAATGAATAAGGAAAACCACAGAAAAATTGATGCGTTTGAATTGTGGTTTTGGTGAAGAATATTGTATGTATTATGGATTGCGAGAAGAATCAACAAATCTGTCTTAGAAGAAGTATAGCCAGAATGCTATTTAGAAGCGAGAATGGGCAGACTTCATCTCTCATACTTTGGTCATTTTGTCAGAAGGGACCAGTCCCTGGAGAAGGATATTATGCTGGGTAGAGGGTCAGCAAAAAAAAAAAAAAAAAAAAAGGAAAGTCCCTCAATGAGATGGATTGACACAGTGGCTGCAACAATGTGTTCAAGCCTAGCAACAATTGTGAGAATGGTAAAGTACTGGGTAATGTTCCTTTCTGTTGTACATAGGGTCACAATGAGTCAGAAGCAATTTCACAGCAGCTAACCACAACAATAATGTTAACGGAAGATATATTTATGATCTACTCATGAACTCATTTCAAGACATTTAAAGAAGTATTTGTTTTCTAGCTGCTTACCACAGAATATTGGTCCCTAGAAAACAGGTGATTTCCACAGCTCTATAGAGGCTCATAAGATGTAGAAAATTGCAGCCAGGCACCTCATGAGGAAATCAAACATACTAGAGTCCGTTTGCATATCTGCCTTAACTTAGCTTGGTTATTGATTTTCCTGAGGTGTTCACATCACAATTTTCCTCCAGCTTGTTCCCATCTCAAAAGAGGAGGAGCAATGAGAATTTTCAAGTACATTACTCTTCAAGAAGATGTTTGTGTCCAAGAAAGTAATAGACATATACTTTTTTTTTTCCTTGCAGAGCGCATCACACTCAGGAGATATGTGTCAAATAAATTTACCTATAGGCACACTTGGCATCCAGTCCTAAGAAACACACAGATAGATTGGAGGTAAGGCTAAGGTAAACCCCAGGAGCTAGGCTTGTTCCAGAACCTTGGGCTGAAGGATGTCTTACTTGCAAGACTGGACAAACAAAATGACATTATATGAAGATTCCCTTCTACCACATCTTAACCACCCACTCTCTACTTCAAAATCACCTGATATAGAACAAAAGAGATTCTTACTCTTCTGGCTCCTCCCTTTACCTGTGACAAGGACATTGGTTCTCCAAAAGCATAGACAACCATAAGACTACAAGGGAAAGGGCCTGGCAAACTATGTGACTACCACCAGGACTCCTTGCTTAAACACATGAATAAGAGATTATTTTTAAACTTATACATACAAATTATCATGATGTAGACAGATACAGAACCTGCCACATTGTAATAGCTCAGTGACCATTAGTCAAATAAAATAAATAGCCCTTAGATTTAATCAGAAGATAAATCCAGAAAAGCCAGAAAGGGAGAAAAGTGTTCAATAATTACATAATTTCATTGGCCAATGAAAACCTTATGAATAGAAGTATAACACTGTCTGATATATTACTGGAAAACTTTATGGATAGCCATGAAACATAGTGCTATACAGTGCCAGAAGATGAGCCCCTTAGGTCAGAAGCTACTCAAAATATGACTGGAGAAGAGCTGCCTCAGAGTAGAGCCAACCTTAATGATATGGATAGAGTAAACCTTTTGGGACTTCCATTGGCTGGTATAGCATGTCTCAAGAAAAGAAGAAACAGCTGCCAACATCCATTAATAATTGTAACATGAAATGTACAAAGTATGGATCTAAGAAAATTTGAAGTTGTCAAAACTGAAATGGAACGTACGAAGATCAATATGCTAGGCATTACTGAAATGCAATGGACTGGTTTGGGCCATTTTGAATCAGACAATCATATTACCTACTATGTCAGGAATGACAAATTGTAGAAGAATAGTGTGGCATTCATCATCACAAAAAATACATCAAGATCTGTCCTGAAGTACAATTCTGTCAGTGATAGGCTAATATCCATACACCTATGAGGAAGATCAGTTAATACCACTATTATTCAAATTTACATACCAACCACCAAAGCCAAAGATGAGGAAATTGAAGACTTTTACCAACTTCTGCAGTCTGAAATTGACCAAATATGCAACTAAGACGTGTTAATTATCACTGGTGATTGGGATGCAAAAGTTGGAAACAAAGAAGAATCACCAGTAGTTGGAAAATATGTCCTTGGTGACAGAAATGATGTGGGAGATCTCATTAGAGAATTTTGCAAGACCAACAACTTACTCATTGCAAATACCTTTTATCAACAACACAAACTGTGGCTATACACATGGACTTCGCCAGACATAATACACAGGAATCAGTTTGACTACAACTGTGGAAAGAGGTGATGGAGAAGCTCAATACCTTCAGCCAAAACAAGGTCAGGAGCTGACTGTGGGACAGTTCATCAACTGCTCATATTCAAGTTCAAGATGAAGCTGAAGACAATTAAAAGAAGTCCATGAGAGCCAAAATATGACCTTGATTATATCCCTCCTGAATTTAGAAACCATCTAAAGAATAGATTTGATGCATTGAACACCAAAATGACCAAAACCCACAGGAATTGCAGGACGACATCACAAACATCATCCATGAAGAAAACAAAAGTTGATTCAAAAGACTGGAAAGGAAGAAAAGACCAAAAAGGATGTCAGAAGAGACTCTGAAACTTACCCTTGAACGGAGAGTAGCTAAAGCAGATGGAAGAATTGACAGGCTAGAAGAGCTGAATGGAAGAATTCAAAGAGCAGCTTGAGAAGACAAAGTCAATTATTATAATGAAATGTACAAAGACCTAGAGTTAGAAAACCAAAAGGGAAGAACACACTTGGCATTTCTCAAGTTGGAAGAACTAAGGAAAAAATTTAAGCCTTGAGTTGCAATATTCAAAGATCCCATGGGCAATGTGTTGAATGCTACAGGAAACATCAAAAGAAGGTGGATGGAATACAGAGTCACTATACCAGGTTGGGCAATCCTACTTCCGTAGTGATACTGCCTCGGAAACCCAAGGAGGGGTCGCTATGAGTCGGGATCGACTCGACGGCACATAACAACAACAACAACAACATACCAAAAAGAATTGGTAGATGATCATCCATTTCAGGAGGTGGCATATGATCAAGAACCAAAGGTACTGAATGAAGAAATTAAAGCTGCACTGAAGGAATTGGCAAAAACAACAAGGCTACAGGAATTGATGGAATACCCATTGAGATCTTTCAACAAATAGGTGCTGTGCTAGAGGTACTCACTCAGCTATGCCAAGAGATTTGGAAGACAGCTACCTGGCCAAGTGGCTGGAAGAGATCCATATTTGTACCCATTCCAAAGAAAGGTGATCCCACAGAATGTGGAAATTATCGAACAATATCATTAATATCACATGCAAGTAAAATCTTACTGAAGATAATTCAAAAACGCTTGCAGCAGTGTATCAACAGAGAACTTCCAGAAATGCAAGCTGGATTCAGAAGGGGGCAAGGAACAAGGGATATGATATCATAGCTGATGTCACATGGATCTTAGCCCAAAGCAAAGAATACCAGAAAGATGTTTAATTGTTCTTTATTGACTATGCAAAGGCATTCGATTGTGTGGATCATAACAAATTGTGGATAACATTGAGAATGGGAATTCCAGAATACTTAATTGTACTCATGAGGAACCCGTACATAGATCAGGAGGCTGTCGTTCAAACAGAACAAGGGGCTGCATGGTTTAAAATCAGGAAGGGAGTTCATCAGGGCTGTATCCTTTCACCAAATTTATTTAATCTGTATGCTGAGCAAATAATCTGACAAGCTGTACTATATGAAGAAGAATGTGGCATCAGGATTGAAGGAAGGCTCATTAACAACCTAAGATACTGAGACAACACAACTCTGCTTGCTGAAAGTGAACATGACTTGGAGCACTTACTGATGAAGATTAAAGACTACAGTCTGCAGTGTGGGTTACATCTCAATATAAAGAAAACAAAAATCCTCACAACTGGCCCAATAAGCAGTGTCACGATAGATGGAGAAAAATTGGAAATTGTCAAAGACTTCATATTACTTGGTTCTACAATGAACACCAATGGAAGCAGCAGTCAAGACATCAAAAGACCTATTGCATTGGGCAAATCTGACACAAAAAACCTCTTTCAAGTGCTGAAGAGCAAATATATCTCCTTGAAGACTGAGGTGCACCTAACCCAGGATGTGGTATTATCAATGCATATGAGAGCTGGACAATGAAAAAAGAAGACCAAAGAAGAGTTGATGCTTTTGAGTTGTGGTGTTGGAGAAGAATGCTGAAAGTACCGTGGACTGTTAAAAGAACTAACAAATCTGTCCTAGAAGAAGTACAGCCAGAATGCTCCTTGGAAATGAGAATGGTCAGACTTCATCTGACCTACTTTGGTCATGGTGTCAGAAGGGACCACTCTGGAGAAGGATATCATGCTTGGTAAAGTGGAGGGTCAACAAAAGAGGGGAAGGCCCTCAATAAGGCAGATTGACACGGTGGCTGCAGCAATGGGCTCAGGTATATTAGGGATTGTCAGACTGGCACAGGACCGGGCAGTGTTTTGTTCTGTTGTACGTAAGGTCACTATGAGTTGGAGACGACTTGACAGCACATGACAACAATTACATGGTTACTGAACACAGAGACTTCTTTGTGGTTTTGGAACCAAACTGCCTGAGTTCAAATCCTGACTCTACAAGTTGGATCTCTCTGACCTTGGGCAAGTCTTGTAATGCCTCTGTGCCTCAGTTTGCACATCTATAGAATAAGGATAATAATGTTCAAAACATAAAATATTTATTTATGCATTTTACTCAGTAATCAGGGAAAGAATTAGTAAGATCTTACAACCAGTTCAAAAAGCATCTGAGAAGCTAGAATATTTATAGACAATTTAGCAATGATATATTAGGGTAAGATTGCTGGGTTAGAAATAACCTGGCTGACAGTCTATAAATCATTGAAGTTTTCTGTTCTGCTAAGTAGAAGTTATTTGTAAATCTGACCAGTGTTTAGTTTAACAAGTGACTTTCCAAAGTCTGGGACATTTGATCCACAGTAAGCAGTGAGCAGAACCAAGAACATTCTTTGAGGCAAACCTCAGGAGGGCTTTTGCTCCATATGTTATAGAAAAGATATATGGCCCACCTTTTTGCCTTCGTTCCAAGTTTTGGACAACTTTTGGACAATACCTATCTTATTGGGTTACTATGTGGATTAAATGAGTTAATTCATATAAAGTCCTTAGAACAATATCTGGCACTTATTTTTTAGCTGTTCTGGTTTCAGCCTTTGATTCATGGCAACACCATGAACAATGGAACAAAACACTGTCCAGTTTTGTACCATCCCCATGACTGGATGCTCTATCCCCACATGGATCAGACTATTGTGACCAGTATGGTTTTTACTGGTTGACTTCTGAAAGTAGATTGCCAGGCCTTTCTTCTTAGTCTTAGTCTGAAAGCTTTACTGAAACTTTTTCAGCATCATAGCAACACTCAAGCCTCCAGTAACAGACAAGTAGGGGTTGCATATGAGGTGCATTGTCCAGAAATAGAACCCTGATCCTCCTCATGGAAGACAAAGAATTCTATCACCTGACTCACCACTGTCCTCTAAGCACTTAATTAGTAAATACTATTAAAGTTGTTCTGACTATAAAAAGGAATCATTTTCATCTTAGTGTATGTATGTTATTGTTGTTGTTGTTGTTGGGTCGCTTCTGACTCATAGCGACCCCATGCACAGCAGAACGAAATACTGCCTGATCCCGTGCCAGCTCCATGATTCTTGCTATACTTGAGCCCATTGTTGCAGCCACCATGTCAATCCATCTCACCGAAGGCCTTCCCCTCTTTCATCGACCCTCCACCTTACCAAGCATGACATCCTTCTCCAGGGAATGGTCCCCTCTGACAACATGACCAAAGTAGGTGAGACGAAGTCTGGCCATTCTCACTTCCAAGGAGCATTCTGGCTGCACTTCCTCCAGGACAGATCTGTTAGTTCTTTTAGCAGTCCATGGTACTTTCAGCATTCTTCCCCAGCATCACAACTCAAAAGCATCAACTCTTCTTCAGTCTTCCTTATTCATTGTCCAGCTCTCACATGCATACGAGGCAATTGGAAATATCATGGCCTGTGTCAGGCGCATGTTAGTCCTCAAGGAGACATCCTTGTTCCTCAGCACTTGAAAGAGTTCCTTCACAGCCAACCTGCCCAGTGCTACACGTTGTCTAATGTCCTGACTGCTGCTTCCATTGACGTCGATCGTAGAACCAAGCAATGTGAATTCTTTGACAACCTCAATCTTTTCTCCATTTATCGTGATGCTGCTTATTGGTCCAGTTGTGAGGATTTTTGTTTTCTTTGTATTGAGACATAATCCCCACTGCAGACTGTATTCTTCAATCTTCATCAGTACTAGTGCCTCAAGTCATTCTTACTTTCAGCAAGCAAAGTTGTATCATCAGCGTATTTTAGCATATCAGGTTGTTAATGATTCTTCCTCCAATCCTGATGCCACATTTTTCTTCATATTGTCCAGCTTCTCAGATTATTTGCTCAGCATATAGATTGAATAAGTATGGGGAAAGGATACAACCCGGCATGACTCCCTTATTGATTTTAAATTTTATATCTATTCTCACAGCTCTGTTCACACCACTACCAGGAATTCTCTATCACAGTGTATTCCATGCATTTAGAGGAATCAGTATCTGTCTCTTCCTTGAGATTTTGCCCTGTTAGAGGAAAGGAGCTGAGTCTCATGGATCCTCTTATTTCTCATCCTTCAGCCCAGAAGGAGTCCCTGGGTGGTTCAAATGGTTAAATGCTTGGCTGCTGACCTAAAGGTTGGAGCTTCAAGTCCACACAGATGTGCCTCAGAAGAAAGACATGGTGATCCACTCTTGAATAATAAGTCATTGAAGACCCTCTGGAGGACAGTTCTACTCTGACACACATGGGGTGCCATGAGTCAGTTTCAACCCAATGGCAACTGGTAAGCCCACAGTAGCTGGCACAGCTGCCAGCAAGCAATATGTGCTTTCTGAACTCTCTAACATTACCCCAACATTCTTCTAAGGGCAGAGCCTGGCTAGATGCTTAGCAAACCAATTTGTCCATCCTTCAGGGGGCACTAGACCACATTTTCTTGGCCTCTTCTTGGAATGCATCTAGAAATGTGTGCACCAATTTCAAGCCTGCTCATGGTCTTCCCCTTGTACATGTGTGAACACATTAAAAAATAATACCACAACAGTGTAAGGATGAAGGCAAGCAAAACAATCCCTAGCATTTACAAGGAGGAGTCCCTGGGTGTGGCCAAAGGTTAACACAGTGTGCTGCAACCTAAAAGGTGTAAGTTCAAGTCCACCCAGAGGCTCCTGGGAAGACCGTCCTGTAAGTCTACTTCCAAAAAATCAGGCACTGAAAACTCTGTAAGAGTGCCATTCTGCTTGGACACATACAGGGTCGCCCTGAATGAGAATCAACTCAACAGCAACTAGTATAGTATACGGTATGACAGCATTTGCTAGAAAGGATCTTATTGTCAAGTACAATCCTTAAGTATTTAGGCTCCACTGTCAACTGAGTTTCTACTTTTTTGGCTCCAATGCCTTGCTTTGAACACAGAACCACCACACAAACCGTTATGTGGTTCTCACTTAGGCAGAGTGAAATTACATCACTTTCAAGGGACCAAAAAGTGAAACTGTTATAAGGGGAAAATATTTCCTCAAAGGAAAATTGTGTTAAGGACCCTAGCCAGGATTTTCAGATGTGAATGTGATGCACAGGAAAATCCCGCAGCCAGGATGATAAGGGATGGTAGGCTAAGATGCTTAGTAATGTCCTTACTGTGAGAGATGTGAGGGGGTAATTTGCTTCAGCTTCTTCATTAGGCTCCTCACCAAGGGCTGAATTCAGCACAAAATAAACAAAGGACACATAAGTCCCAATCATCAATGACACCCTCTCACCGTTACACTTTGAGGGACTGTGGAGGAAGCCAACACACCAACTGCATCAATTTTCAACCATGAACCCAGAGA
This sequence comes from Orycteropus afer afer, assembly GCF_000298275.1. Lineage (NCBI taxonomy): Eukaryota > Metazoa > Chordata > Mammalia > Tubulidentata > Orycteropodidae > Orycteropus > Orycteropus afer. The sequence continues at coordinate 2,227,625 of NW_006921721.1, forward strand.
GGAGAGCCTGGGTTATATCACAGGAGAGAGTAACTACTCAGAAGTCTGAAGCAAAGTGAGGTTTATGTTTCCTTTCCTTGTGTGGCTGTAAATAAACAGTTTTAATTTTGGAAAACATACATCTGGAGTGTCATGGTTTGCTAAACAGCCAGAGCCTCATCATAGTATGACAACAGAATCCAGAAGGGTGTCCAAAACAGGTTGCTTCTTGGAGTAGAACTATAGAAGGACATGTGTGATACTGGGTCAGAAGGAGGTCCACAGTTTCAATAGTTCTTTTCTTAGTTCTTCTGCTATCCATGCTTCTCAGCAACCCATCTAGCCTCTCAGTATCTCAATGCCATCCTCTGGAAAATATGATTCAGTATAGTACAATCATCAGGTATTAATATATTCTCTTCTTTAAGAAGGAACCCCTAGGTGGTGCAAATGCCTAAAACTTAGCTACTAACTGAAAGTGTGGATGTTCAAGTCTACCCATAAGTGCCTTGGAAGAAAGGCGTGGTGATCTACCTCTGAAAAATCAAACCTCATCCATGTCACTTTGGTTTTGTGTATTTCACTGTACATAAATTATATTTCAATAAAATGTACTAAAAAAAATCAACCATTGAAAACCTATGGGTTCACCATGAATCAGAATCTACTTAATGGCAACTGATTTAGCTTTCGTCTGTCTGTTTTCTTTAAGAAAGCATAACTAACATAAATTGAACGTGACATAGTAGACAAATAAGCTGTACAAAAACCTTCATCATAGGATTCTTGAAAGCAGAGAACCCTGTAGTTTATTTAAAATATATCTCCATGCTTTTTAAAAATATATTTAATCACATTTTCAGGAACACACTTGTTTCTTATACATGATGTTGTTGTTCTTGTTGTTGTTATGTGCCGTCGAGTCGGACCCAACTCTTAGCGACCCCTCCTTGAGTTTCCGAGGCAGTATCACTACGGAAGTAGATTGCCCTATCTTCCTTCCGAGGAGTGGCTGGTGGGTTTGAACCACCAGCCTTCTGGTTAGCAGTCAAACACCTTAGGCACTATGTTACCAGAGCTCCTTACATGATGTTAGTGCACAGAAAAAAATGTTAACCGAAATAGAGTGCATCATTATCATGAATCATAATATATTAGCCCTAAAAAGAACATTGGAAATCACTTAGTTCTAACTCTTCATATGGCAGATAAAGAAATTAAATCCAAGAGGAAAATTACAGCCATTTCTAGTACAAGTAGTCCTTGACTTATGACAGGGTTCTGTCCCAACAACTCTGTCCTAAGTTGGTTCTGATATATGTTGAATGCCTTTTTTTTTTTCATTATCATTATTACTTTTATTATTGGTATATTTCTAAATCCAATATTTATTAGTAATTTGGGATTGGAAATATTACATATAAACCCACATAAAAAATACACAAAGCATAAAAATTTCCTCTAATGATGAAGATTTGGACCATGTTGGCATTTTGTCAGTTGTGCCAATAGCTCCACTTGTGGAAGGTTGTGGATCATCTGGTTTATCCCTGGGAGTGGGGATGGCACTTCTAGTCAGAAAATTAGTGAGAGTTGTCTCTTTGATACTTTTCTTTTTCCCTTCGTATATTTCATGGTAACTGAAGCCACTGGTTTAGTTTAGAAATCTATACTGCGGTATTTTGAACAGTAAATCATAAAATTGAACATCTGTGTGAACATCTGAGAATGGTAACATTTAAGGAGACATCTGCTGCTTTTTCTCTTATCCTTGAGGTATTCGCCATGGAATCTTACCACCATCCTTGCTCAGTGACAGCTCTGAGGAATTCCAGGTTCCTCAGAAAGGGTAGAGCAAAGTACAGTTGTGTCTGTCAGTGAGCATCCATACTTGCTCTCACTCTAAGAACACCTAGAACTGAGGTTCCAGCAAGATGGCAAAATGGACAGACGAGCTACATAGACCCTCTGTAACAAAGCAATGAGAAACCAATTGAAACTGGTACAGAAGATGATACTGGAACCATGAGCTTTGAAGTGAAGTCGAAAGATGTGGATTAAAGACCAATTACTAAAAGAACTTGAATGAAGACAGTGAGTAAGGAGACAAATGGAGCTGTGGACTGCTAGCTGTCCTAATGGCACAACTATTTTGAATATTTCCTGATAGCAACCTAAGAATTGACTCTGCTCGCTGAGGACTACATGGGCAAGGACTGCATTGGTGCCTGATAACCAGAAAAGAAAACAATGAAGAAGGAGACAAACAGACCCGTGGACTGCCAGCAGCTATCCATTTTGTGTATTTGCAAGCGGTGGGTGTGGCCATTTTGAATATATGCAAGTAGCATTCTTACCTGGACAGCGACCTAAGAATAGGCTCGGCTTGCTGAGGACAGCAAGGGCAACCACACTGGAAGCTTACTACTAGAAATGTTACTCTTATGCCCCACACCCTCTCAGTAAACAGAGGTGTAGCCATCCACTGCCTCCACCCACCTTCTTGACCAGCAGGAATTCCATCCTGTTCAGTGCGATGCTCCACACCGAACGTTCTATTTTTGTTTATTTGTTTTAAATTTATTCTTTTTAATCGTCCTCTTTTCTTCCTTTTTTCCCTCTTCCCTTCCTGTTTCACTTTTTTTTTCTTTTTTTTTTTTTTTACTTTTTTTTTAATTGAGACTTGGATGAAGATTTACAGAGCAAATTCACTTTCCATACAGCAGTTCACATACACTTTGTCTCATGACATTGACCACAACTTACCACAATGCAACAGCTCCCCTCCAACTTCCTCCCCACAGTTACCTCTTCCC
>NW_006921721.1:2232154-2260367 GCF_000298275.1 Orycteropus afer afer
TCTTTGGTTTTGATGAGTTTGATGATGATGTGTCTTGGTGATTTTCTTTTTGGGTCTATCCTGTTTGGGGTTCATTGGACTTCCTGAATGGATATATTTCACTCTTTCATCATATCAGGGAAGTTCTCCTCCAGCAAATCTTGGACAATTTTCTCAGTGGTTTTATCTTTCTGTTCCTGTTCTGGAATTCCAATGACATGTAAGTTATTCCTTTTGATGGTATCCATATGAACCTTAGGCTTTCTTCAGTTTGTTTTGATTTTTTTCTGATTGATCCCTTTCCAAAGAAGTATTCAGGTATTTGTCTTCCATCTCATTAATTTTGTCTTCCATCGCATCAATTCTACGCCTTTGCCCTTCCAATGTGTTATCTCTTTCTGACAATTTAGTATGAATCTTCTGGATTTCTATCTGTAGATTTAGAATCATTTTTAATTTTTCATTTATTTTGTGATTTTGTTCTTGTATTTTCTTCCAAAATTCCTCCAGGGTTTTTTCTGTGTATTCTTTGGTCTGTCTCTCAATCCTTTGAAGACACCTAAATAAAATTATTTTGAATTTCTTATCAGAGTCCCAATGCTACTTCTTTCTCAGAGATATGTTCTGGGTCTGTATCCTGCTCCCTTGTTTCTACCACTTTATCCTGCTTCTTTGTGTGGACTGTGATGGTCTGTTGTCTCTGAGGCATCGTGGGGTTGTTGGATTTAGATCTCTGTTAACTGTTTGTGAAGAGCAGCCAAGGGTGATTCAGGCTCTTCTTGGTGGTTTTTTTTTTTATCATTGGCCCATTGGTAGAGAATGAGGTAGTGGCTCTTGCTCAGTAAGTGAAGTTACAGGAGGTGTGGGTATAGTTGTGTCTTATGGGGACTGTTGCTGTCTCCCACTCAGTTAGACAAAAATTACAATTGAACAATGATCAAAAACTAAAAGCACCTGGACAAAAAACGCAACCATGTAATCACACAGGAACAGTAACCAAAAAACTACAAAAGGAAAAAGAAGAAGAAAAAAAAAAAAAAAGAGAACCTGCAATATCTTGGGATAGGGCACTAAGAGAAAAAAGGTAGAGAAGGAAGATAATGAAGAAAAACAATGGGAAAAATGGACAAAGAAAAACAAGGAATGGAGTTAACCATGAGAAAAAGGGGAAAAATAGAAAAAAGAAATTAAATTAAAAAAAAAAACATCCACAAACAGGGAAAAGAAAAAAAGCTGAAAACTAAGACCTAGAAGAGGAAGAATAAGAATAATAGTAAAAAGGACAAAATTATTAATAATAATAGTTGTTTTAAAACAGACACATACAAGCAAATGACTCACCAGAAAAAAAGAAAGCGAAAAAGGAAAAAAATAAAAAATTGGTGAAGGACAGGGCAGGGCACCCAGGCTCCGTCTGAGCACACAGACTGTGATGAAGTTCCTGTGGGCCCAAAAGGTAGGTGGGAGTGGGGGATGGCCGCACCTCCATTCACCAAGCGGGTATGGGGTATAAGAGTAACAAGAGGAATGTCGCACCTTTTCAGTCTTGCAAGTCAGGAGTGTCCTTGTGGTTGCTGGAAAGCTGAACCTCTTCTTAAGCCCCTGGAATCTTGGAGAGGACTGTCTCTTTAAATATCCAAAATGGTCAAGCCGCTTGTAACATTCAAAATGGCGGCACCTTCCAGACTGGCAAAAGTGCACAGCTCAGCCGCCTTTCTCTTCACCTTCTCTGTTTATTCCACAGCCACCAGAGTAGTGCTCTGTGCAGTCCCTGGCTAGCAGGGCTGATTTTTAGGTTAACTCTTAGGTCCTACCACCACTCGGGAATCTCCAAGCTGTCTGTGCTGTGCCGTCAGGATTGCTCAGGATTGCTGCCAGACTGGAGCTCCGTCTGTCTCCTTTTTTGTTATTTTCATGCAAATTCTTCTGCTAGTTGGGGTTTAGTCCACTTCTATAGCCTTCCCTTCAAGGCTCAGGGGTCCAGGATTATCTTCTGTGTCTGTGTTAGTTGGTTTCCCTTTTCTTTGTTGAAGAGGGTCTGCCTAGTCCGCCATCTTACCGGAACTCCACTTTTTTTTTCTTTCTTTTGGTTCTTCCCATCCCTTGTTTTTCCTTTTGCAGTTTTCCCATTTTACCTCTACTATTCTTTTACTTTTGTTCTTTTGTCTCATTCTTTCCATTCCATATATTGTGGCTTTTCTTCTTCTCTCTTTTTCTCATTATCTTTCTTTTATCCTTTTTAATAATATTTTTAAATGTTCCTCTCATTTATTCCATTTCCTTTTTTTTTTTTTTTTGGTGTGTGTGGGGTAGATGTTCTTGTTTGTTTATGCAGTTTGAGTTTTTTGTTCTCTTGCTTTCATTTTATTTATTTATTTATTTATTTATTTTTATTTTGTCTAACTGAGTGTGAGACATCAACCATTCCCATACAACCCAACCATACCTGTACCTCCTACAGCCCCACCCACTGAGTGAGGGCTATCACTTGCTTTTGCACCAACTGACTGATGATAGATTGTAGCAGATAACATCTCAACTCACTCTCAACTGCTCTTTAGGGACAGCTAACAGAGATATGTGCCCATGCTTTCATTCTCTATCACACTCACCAGGAGACAGGTGGTGAGTGTCTAAGTGTTAACAACTAGTGAATAAAGGAGCACAGTACTCTGCTCACACAGATACATCAAAAGAAAATAAAGGAAAAAAAATATTGGGCAATTCACGCTAAAACAAACCACAAATTAAACATGAATACAATGGCAACAAAATGTCTCAGAGACAACAGATCATCACAGTCCACACAAAAAGCAAGATAAAGTGTTAGAAACAAGGGACACCAGGGTACAAATCCAGATAGCATCCCTGAGGAAGAAGCAACATTGGAACTCCTTGAGAAGGAATTCAAAAGAACTATATTTGGATACTTCAGTGAATTGAGAGATAGATCAAAGGGAACACTTACAAAATTAATGAAAACATAGGCAAAACCCTAGAACAATTTAGGAAAACAATACAAGAACATATTGACAAAATAAACAAAAAATCTGAAACTATACCAAAATAACAAACAGAAATCCAGATGATTAATACTAAGATTTCAGAAATAGATAACACATTAAAGGAGCAAAGGAGTAGAATCAAATAAATGGAAAACAGAATTATTGAGACTGAAGACAAATACCTCAATACTGCTTCGTTAAGGGATCAATAAGAAAAAAAACTCAAAACAAAATGAACAAAGCCTAAGATTTATGTGGGATACCATCAAGAGGAATAACCTACGTGTAATTGGAATTCAGAACAGGAAGAGACAAATAAACCACAGAGAAAATTGTAGATTTGTTTGAAAAGAATTTCCCTAATATGATGAAATGTGAGAATATATCCATTCAAGAAGTTCAACAAACTCCAAACAGGATAAATTTCAAAACAAAATTACCAAAATATATCATCATCAAGCTCACCAAAACTGAAGACAAAGAATGAATCCTGAAAGCAGCATGGGAAAAATGAAAAGTTACCTACGAAAGGTAAACAATAAGACTAAGCTCTGACTTCTCAGCAAAAACTATGCAAATGAGAAGGCAAAGGGATCCTATATATATATATAAAACCTTGAAAGAAAAAGGATTCCACCCAAGAATTATAAACTCAACAAAACTGTCTCAAATATGAGGGTGAAATTAGGACATTTCCAGATAAGCATAAATTAAGATAATTTGGTAAAAGTAGATCAAACTTACAGGAGATGCTAAAGGGAATCTGTCAAACAAGGACACAACAGAAAACAACAACTGAAAATTAACACACATAATGACATAACCCAGAAATCAGCAAGTTATGCTGTTGTTGTTGTTAGGGGCTGTTGAGTCAGCTCTGACCCCATGTACAACAGAATGAAACACTGCCCAGTCCTGCACCAACCTCACAATCCTTGTTACCTGAACCCATTGTTGCAGCCACTGTGTCAATCCATGTTGTTGAGACCTTTCCTCCTTTTTGCTGACCCTCCACTTTATCCAGCATAACATTCTTCTCCAGGGAATGGTCCCTTCTGACAACATGACAAAAGTAGGTAAGACAAAGTCTGATCATTCTCATTTCCAAAGAGTATTCTGGTTGCACTTCTTCCAGGAAAGATTTGTTAATTCTTCTGGTAATCCATGGTACTTTCAGTATTCTTTGCCAAAACCACAACTCAAAAGCATCAACTCTTCTTCAAACTTCCTTATTCATTGTCTAGCTTTCACATGCATATGAGGTGATTGAAAATATCATGACTTGAGTTAGGCACACCTTAGTCTTCAAAGAGACATCTTTGCTTTTCAGCACTTTAAAGAGGTCGTTTGTAGAAGATTTGCCCAATACAATACAACATCTGATTTCTTAACTGCTGCTTCCATGGTGTTGATTGTGGATGCAAGTAATAAGAAATCTTTGACAACCTCAGTCTTTTCTCTGTTTATCAGGATGCTGCTTATTGGTCCAATTATGAGGATTTTCATTTTATTTATGTTGAGGTGCAATCCATACTGAAAACTGTAGTCTTTAATCTTCATCAGTAAGTACTTCAAGTCATTTTCACTTTCAGCAAGCAAGGTTGTATCATCTGCATATCACAAGTTGTTAATCAGTCTTCCTCCAAACCTGATCCCACATTCTTCTTCATACAGTCCAACTTCTTGGATTATTTTCTCAGCATATTGGTTGAATAAGTATAGTGAAACAATACAACCCTGACACACACCTTTCCTGATTTTAAACCATGCAGTATCCCCTTGCTCTGTTCAGATAACAGCCTTCTAGTCTGTGTACAAGTTCCTTATGAGCACAATTAAGTGTTCTGGAATTCCCATTATTCACAATGTTATCCACAATCTGTTATGACCTACACCATTGAATGCTTTTGCATAGTCAATAAAACACAAGTAAACACCTTTCTGGTACTCTTTGCTTTCAGCCAAGATCCATCCCTTGTTTCACATCCTCTTCTGAACCCAGCTTGCATTTCTGGAAGTTCCTTGTCAATATACTGCTGCAACCATTTTTTAATTATTTTCAGGAAAATTTTATTTGAGTGTGATATTAATGATATTGTTCCATATTTCAACATTCTATTGGATCACCTTTATTTGGAATGGGTACAAATATGGATCTTTTCCAGTCACTTGGCCATGTAACTATCTTCCAAATTTCCTGGCATAGACAAGCAAGTGCCCTTCGGTGCAGCATCCATTTGTTTAAACATCTCAATGGGTATTCTGTTGATTCCTGGAGCCTTGTCAATTCCTTCAGTGCAGCTTTGAATTCTCCTTTCCTATTTTACATTTTTTACTTCTTATTTTATTTTGGATACTTCTATAACCCCCAAAGTAAAATAAGCTTACAAGACTGTAAACAGGGAATCACAGACAACAATTGGTAAATAAGGAAAACTACAAACAAAAAAGAGGGAATAAATAGTATTACAGAATTTCTAAATGATAAGGAAGTCAAGACAACTGCAAGACAGAACAGACTGTTTTAAATTTGGGAAGAAAATTATAAATCACAGGGTAACCCCCCAAAAAATAAATAAACCTTAACATCAAAACAAAAAAGAGGACAAGCATAAATTTTAGCAAATACCAAAACAATAGCAATGGAGATGATAACATGATTTGTGAACAAAATGAGATCAGCACAAAAAATTATATGGAACAAAGAAATCAGTAATACCACACACACACACACAATATATATATATATATATATATATAACAAAATGACATCAATAAATTCATACTTGTTGATAATTACAAATGCAGTTGGCTTGAATGTACCACTCAAGAGACAGAGAGTTGCAGACTGGATAAGAAAACATAATCCATCAATATGCTGTCTACAAGAGATTCACCTTAGACACAAAGACAAAAATAGACTAAAAATGAAAGATTAGAAAAAGATATACCAAGCAAATGACAACAAAAAAGGGGCAGGAGTGGCAATATTAATTCCTGATAAAATAGATTTTAAGATAAAATAAAAAGACCATGAGAGACAAGGAAGAACATTATGTAATGATTAAAGAATCCATTGAACAAGAAAATTTAAAAAAAGAAAAAATGTGACTCATAGTGACTCCTTTTTGGGTTTCCAAGGTGGTATCTCTACAGAAGTAGATTGCTCAATCTTCCTTCCTAGGAATGGCTGATGGGTGTGAACCATCAGCTTTCTGTTAGCAGTCAAATGCCTTAGGCACTATACCACCAGAGCTCCTAAACAAGAAGATATAACCAGAATAAATATATATGCACCCAATGAAAGAGCCCAAGAATATATGTATTGGACATTAATAAAATTGAAAAGGCAAATAGATGATTCCACAGTAAAAGCTGGAGACTTTAATACACAACTTTCTATAAGAGATAGAACAACTGGAAAGAAACTCAACAAAGATGCAAAAGAACTAAACAATATGATCAACCAACTTGACTTTATAGACATCTATGGTTGTTGTTGGATGAAGTATCCTGTATACTTCACCCAATAACAGCAAAATATGGATTCTTTTCCAGCACACATGGAATAGTCTCCAGGATAGATCATATGTTAAGCCACAAAGCAAGCCTCAATAAATTTAAAAACATTGAAATGCTGCAAAACATCTTCTCAGACCACAATGCTGTAAATTTAGAAATCAATACAGGGAAGACTAATGGAAAAAAAAAAAAAATGCACAGAAACTGAATAACACCCTTCTCAGAAACAACTGAGTAATAGAAGAAATACAAAATGAAGTTAAAAAATTCCTTGAATAAAAGTGGAATGAAAACACAACATACCAAAATCTTTGGGACACAGTGTCAGAAGGTAATTTATAGCAATACATGCACACATCAAAAAAGAAGAAAGAGCAAAAATCAATAGCTTAAGCCAACATCTCCAACAATTACAAAGGAGCAGCAAAAAAAAAAAAAAAAAAAAAGCCTAAAGTCATCAAAAGAAAAGAAATGATAAAGATCAGAGACAAAATAAATGAAACAGAAAATAGAAAGACAATAGAAACTATCAATAAGACTAGAAATTGGTTCTTTGAAAAATTGGTAAAATTGACAAACCATTGTAAACTACACAAAGGAAAAGAAAGAAGATGCAAATAACTCAAATAAAAAATGAAACGAATAACACCACAACAGAACCAACAGAAATAAAAAGAACAATATCAAGATACTGTGAAGAACTGTAGTCCAACAAATTTAAAAATCTAGAAGAAACTGATAGATTTCTAGAAACATACTGCTTACCTAAACTATCATAGATTGAGGTAAAATATTTGAACAGACAAATAACAAAAGAAGAAATTGAACTGGTCATTAAAAAATTACCAACATCTCTGCTTCACACCCACCAGATCAGAATCTGACAGTGAGGCCCAGGAGTCTGCATTTTAAACAAACCTCTCTCCCCCTCCCCCACCAGGTGATTTCTGTGCCCCTAAAGCTTAGGCAAGTAGCCCTGGTGGCACCATGATTAAGCACTTGGCTGTTAACCAAAAGGTTGGTGGTTTGAACCAACCAGCCATTCCACGGGAACAAAGACCTGATTATCTGTTCCCATAGGGATTTCAGCCTTGGAAACCTTACTTTGTCATATAGAGTCACTGTGGGTCAGAGTTAACTCTATGGCACACAAGTTTGAGAATCACTGGGATAGGGTCTTGTTCACCCTGCAAGGCCCCTCCCTGGACTCTAGGCTAGCTCACTGCTCTCTGTACCTGGTGTCCCCTACCTTCCTCCAAGGCTGTGCTCTGTCCCATCTCCTCCATCTTGCTTTGCATCATCTTTTTGACCTGGAAAATGTCAGGCATTCAGAGAAGGGAAGGGAACAAACCACAGTATGTATTTAAAAAAAAATCTCACTGCCATCGAGTCAATTCTGACTCATAGCAACCCCCTTTGGGTTTCTGAGGCAGTAAATCTTTATGGAAGTAGATTGCCCAGTCTTTCTTCCACAGAGTGGCTGGGGGTTTTGAACCACCAACTGGTTAGCAGTTGAATGCCTTAGGCACTACACCACCAGAGCTCCTTACAGTATGTATTATTAGTTCTTGCTTATTGTCTGTTTCTTCTAGAGTGTCAGATTCATAAGAGTCATGATCTTATCTGTCAAACTCACTTTTAGTCCCCAGCACCTTGCAGTGCCTTGCACATAATAGGTGCTGAATAAATATTTGATTAAAAAATAATAATAATAACAACAAAAATAAGTCCTGGCTGAGATGGCTTCACTGAAAAATTCTACCAGTCATTCAGATAATTGACCACGATCCTACTCAAATTATTCCAAAACATTGAAAAGGATGGAATCCTCCTAAATACATTTTATGAAACAAGCACAAACCTGATAACAAAATCAGGCAAAGACATCACTAGAAAGGAAAACTACAGACCAGCATCCTTCATTAATATAGATGCAAAAATCTTGAATAAGATCTTTGCCAATAGACTCCAACCATGTATCAAAAAAATAATACATCACAACCAAGTATGATCCATACCAGGTATACAACAATGGTTCAACATTAGAAAAACAATCAACATATCCATCACATAAGGAAAATAATCACATGATTCTATCAATAGATGCAGAAAAGGCATTTGATAAAATCTGACATCCATTCCTGATAAAATAATAACTCTCAGAAAAACAGGAATAAAAGGAAATTCCTCAATAATAAAAGACATATATGCAAAATAAATAGTCAACATTTTTCTCAATTGTTGTTGTTGTTATATGCCATCGAATCGGACCCGACTCATAGAGACCCTTCCTGGGGTTTCCGAGGCAGTATCACTATGGAAGTAGATTGCCTCATCTTCCTTCCGAGGAGTGGCTGCTGGGTTTGAACCGCCAGTCTTCTGGTTGGCAGTCAAGTGCCTTAGGCACTATGCTACCAGAGCTCTCCAGTTTCTCAATGGAGAGAGACTGAAACCATTCACCTTACAAACAGGTATCAGACAAAAATGCCCTCCATCTCCACTTCTATTCAACATTGTATTGGAAGTCCTAGCCAGGGCAATAAGGCAAGAAAGGGATGTCAAAGGCATCCAAATTGGTAAGGAAGAGGTAAAAACCATCCTTACTTGCAGATGATAAAAAAAATCTCACTGCCGTTGAGTCTATTCAACTCATAATGACCCCTCCTTGGGTTTCCAAAGCAGTATTACTACAGAAGTAGGTCACCCAATCTTCCTTCCCAGGAGTGGCTGGTGGATTTGAACCACCAGCATTCTGGTTAGCAATCATATGATCCTATATATAGAAAACCCAAGAGATTCAGCAAGAAAACTACTGGAACTTATTGAAAGATTTAGTATAGTGGCAGGACATAAGATCAATATACAAAAATCAGTTGGATTCCTCTATACTAGCAAAGAGGTCTCTGAAAAAGAAATAAGGAAATCAATACCTTTTACAGTAGCTACCAAGAAGATAAAATATATGGAAATAAATCTTACTAGGAACACAAAAGACCTATACAAAGAAAACTACAAAACACTACTTCAAGAAACCATAAGAGATATACATAAATGGAAGAACATACCATGCTCATGGATAGAAACATTGAACATTGTGAAAATATCAATACTACCCAAAGCAATCTATACATTCAATGCAAACCTGATCCAGATTCCATCAACATTCTTTAAAGACATGGAAAAACTATTCACCAATTTTATGTGGAAAGGAAAGAGACCTCAAATAAGCAAAGTGCTACTGAAGAAGAACAAAGTAGAAGGTCTCACACTCCCAGATCTCAAAACCTACTATACAACCACAGTTGTCAAAAGAGACTGGTATTGGTACGACAGACACATAGACCAGTGAAACAGAATTGAGAACCCAAAATAGGTCCATCAACATATGGTCAACCGATCTTTGATAAAGGGCTGAAATCCACTAGATGGGGAAGAAATAGTCTCTTTCACAAATGGTGCTGGCAAAACTAGATATTCATTTGCAGAAAAATAAAACAAGATCCATACTTCACACCATGCACAAAAACTAATTCCAGATGGATCAAAGACTTACATGTAAAACCTAAAGCTATAAAGTTCATCATAGAAAAAATAGGGGTAAACTTAAGGGCCCTAGTGGCATAAACAGTCCATCAAGGATAACCCAAGATGCATAAACAACAGAAGATAAAATAGATGACTGGGACCTTCTGAAAATTAAATTCTTCTTTGCATCAAAAGACTTCTCCAAAAGAGTAAAAAGAGAACCTACAGATTGGGAAAAAATATTCAGCAATGAGATAACAGACAAGACTTATCCCTAAAATTTATAGAAATCTCAAGGGGGCTCTGGTAGCATAATGCCTAAGGCACTTGACTGCTAACCAGAAGACTGGCAGTTCAAACCCACCAGCCACTCCTTGGAAGGAAGATGTTGCAATCTACTTCCGTAGTGATACTGCTTTGGTAACCCAAGGAGGGGTCGCTATGAATTGAGTACAACTCAATGGCACATAACAACAACAACAACAACAACACATCAATATCATAAAGACAAAAATCCAATTGAAAAATGGGCAGAAGACATGAACAGACACCACCAAAGAAGATACTCAAGCAGCCAACAAACGAAGAAATGTTCATGATCATTAGCCATTAGAAAGATGCAAATCAAAAAAAACAGCATTAATAACAAAGTTCAATAAGACAGAAAATAACAAATGCTGATGAGGATGTGGAGACATTGGGACTCTCATACACTGCTGGTGGGACTGTAAAATGATACAACCATTGTGGAATACAGTATGACGATGCCTTAAAAAGTTGGAAATAGAAATACCATTTGATCCACCAATCCCATTACTAGGTATATACCCTAAAGAAGTGAGAGGCAGGACACAAATAGATACAAGTACACCCATGTTCATCACAGCACTATACACAAGTGCAAAGAGATGGAAACAATCAGTGCACATCAACTGAGGAATGTGTAAACAAACTTTGGTACATATGCGCAATGGAATACTATGCAATGCTAAAGAATAATGTAGAATCTGCAAAACAACACATAATATGGATGAACTTGGAGGACATTATGCTGAGTGAAATAAGCCAGTCACAGAAGGACAAATATTGTATTAGTACACTATTATAAAAAGTCAAGGAAAGGTTTATCCATGGAAGCAAATTTTCTATGTTGGTTACCATAGGGGAGGGGAGGGAAAAATTCCTAGATAGGTTGAAAATATATACATGTATATATATACATATATATTGAAACCAAAGATTATTAATGGTTACCACTAATAATAGGGAAGGGGAAAAGGATAGGCTTTGTTGCAGGGCATTGAGTTTATGCTGTTAGTGGTAGAATATTTTGAAAAAAGACAGCAATAATGGGGCACAACATACAATATCTTCAGTGTCCCTGAACTGCAAATGTGGAAGTTGTTATGTTGGTGAATGTCTTTTTGTGTATGTTTTCACCACAATAAAAGTAATAATTAAAAAAAAAAAAAAAAGGAACACTTAGAACACTCCCTCACCTAGGAACATCACAAGGAACTCACTTAGGAACAGTAGAATCTCCCCTCATCTTCTTGCAGGGCCAGCTACAGTGGCAGACCCAGGTTTTGTGGTGCCTGAAGCTTATACACAGTGGAAGTTTCCCTTTAAGGGAAAAATAAAATAAAATAGAATTATACACACACACACACACACACTCACACACACACACATACATATACCAATAACCAAACGCACTGCCATCAAGTCAATTCTGACTCATAAAGACCTCCATTGGGTTTCAAAGTGGTAAATCTTTACAGATTTACATAAATATGATTTACATAAATCTTTACAGATTTACCATGGAGCAGCTGGTGTGTTTGATCTGCCCACCTTCTGGTTACCAGTCCAATGCCTTAGGCACTGCCCCACCAAATAAATAGTTAGATGGATGGATGGATAGATGGGTAGATAGATAGATAGATAGATAGATAGATAGATAGATGTGGCAATAAATATTTATTTAAAATAATAAATCATCATAGATGACAAATTTAAAGATCTGATAAATACCAAAAACATTACAAATGTCTGCCTATATATTTTAAAACAACATATTTTTATTAGTTAACTGTCTGACCTTATGTTTTCTACTTTTTTTTTTTTTTTTTTTGGCTTCTCTTTGAACACCTTTTCTCTGGTGGTACAAATGGTCAGCACATTAGGATGATGACTTAAAGGTTGGAAGTTCAAGTCCATGAACTAAAAACTCTCTGCCCTGGAGTCAGATCCAACTTATAGAGACCCCCTCCTTGGGTTTCTGAGGCAGTTATCACTACAGAAGTAGATTGCCAATCTTCCTTCCGAGGAGTGGCTGGTGGGTTTGAACTACCAGCCTTCTGGGTAGCAGTCAAGTGCCTTAGGCACTATGCCACCACCCACAGGTGCCTTGAAAGAAAACCCTGGCAATCTATTTCTGAAAAATAAGCCATTGGAAACTCTACAGAGCACAGTTATACTCTGAAACAGTGTCACCTTGACAATAACTGATTTTGTTACCTATGACTATGGCACTATAGTAATATGTTCCATGCAGAGAGTAAGGAGCTCTGGTGGTGTAGTGGTTAAGGCATTTAGCTGCTAACCAAAAGTACTCTGGTTTGAAACCCCCAGCTGCTCCACAGAAGAAAGAGGCAGCAATCTGTTTCTGTAAAGATTTACATACTTGGAAACCCAGTGGGGATCTCTTTGAAACAGAATCGACTCTATAGCAGTGAGTTTGGTTTTTTGATTTATGCAGAGAGTACAAGGATAATTTGGTCTTTCCTTTCCAGCTGAAAATTTTCTTCCAGGGTCAAAACTTCTTATTGACAATATTTTACACATTTTTAAAGATTCATTTCAAATTTGAGAGAACTGTTATCAAGTTTCTCTCATAGATGAACTGCAGGTCTGAAGGGTATTTCAAGCTTTCTTACATAGTGAATAATCTTAATTAGTCTTTAAATTTACAGCACTCAATTCAGTTCACCACTTATCCTGTCACAATAGTGAATATAAGTTTTCTATTTTCTTCATCAAGGTCAATATTTTTTTTGTCAGATCATCAGGAAATTACAAAATCTTCCCAGTGCATTCATATAACTTGTTCCTTTTCATTAATTGTATTGTTGGATTATTTACTTCTGTAGAGATACTGCCTCAGAAACCCAAGGAGAGGGCACTATGAGTCAAGTTGAATTGACTCGGTGACAGTGAGTTTGGGTTTTGGTTTTGAACTTATTACTTCTGTTTGAAATTTATCCTAGAAGATATTTCTATATGGTAAATGTGAAAGATAAATAACTATAGAAAAGTGACTGTGAATTATATAAATATACATCATTAAACTCAAACTAAATGCATTCCCAATGCAACTTCCCTTTAGTTACTCCCAAAAATGTCCACAACCACTCCAGCAACATTCAACACAGGGAGAGGTGTGATGGATGGGAAGACAGCTTAGAAAAAGAAAGCAGTTTTTGTTTGTTTGTTTGTTTGTTTTCTTTTCGTCTGCACCTCCCATGTACCTTTCTATGTCTTCTTTTTCTTCCTCAATGCCACCATGTTGATCATTCACATTTGGTACATTGCCCTTCTCTTCACCCAAATCAATACTTATCTCTACCTAACAGTGTTCCCTACACTACCCTCCCACCCTTGGTAACCAAGAAAGAAAATTTTAGAAAGAGAAGGCAGTCTTAACTGATTGCAGGTTAAACTATCTCTCTTTTTCAAGCTTTACTAAAACATAACCAGATTATAGATAGCAAAATCATGAAGTAAGAAAAAGTTCTCCTTGGTACCCTCCTGCCTTCTTTCCCTTGGCCCATTTCTTTCTTTCACTGTCCCACCTTGTTTCTCTACCCAATTCCAAGCAGGGAATTGGTCAACTACATTTGCCTAAAATTTTTGAATTGTGCTTACACGATGTTTTATGTCATTATAAAAAATGAAATAAGGTGTCCAATAACCTAAATTTCCTTTGGATCTAGTTAAAACATCACCTCCTTTGAAGGTCTTCTTTAGCTAATCAATTTAAACCAGTCCTTTTCTCCCCCTGGAACTCTGGTAATGTAGCAGTTAAGGCATTTGTCTGCTAACCAGAGGGTTGGTGGTTCAAACCCCCCAGCTGTTCCATGTAAGAAAGATGAGACAGTCTGCTTCAGTAAAGATTTACAGCCTTGGAAACCCAATGAGATCTCTATGAGTCAACATGATGGTGGTGAGTTGGGTTTTTTTTTTTTTTTTTTTTTTTATTTCTCCCCCTACTCACTTCCTGTACATTGCTTAGTTTTTAAACTACTCATAGGTATTTTAAGTGACCTAGGGAGCTGGGGCACAACTGCCTCAGGAGGAGAAGGTCTGTGACACAGCATCAGTGTGAGGGATGTGTTCTTCACCTGCATCAGAGCTTGCTTCCACCAGACACGCATTGAGGTGACCTTTAAATGAAGAAAACCCACTGCAATCAAGCTGATTGCAACTCATAGTGCCTGTTTAGGACAGTGTAGCACTGCTTCATAGAATTTCTATGGGTGTATATCTTTACAGAAACCATCCAATTCATGTTTCTACTGTGGTGCTGCTGTTAGGTTCAAACCACAGACCTTTTGATTAAAAGCCAAATGCTTTAACCACTACATCACCAGAGCTCCATGAGGTTAACTCTATACAATTATGATGTGGTGGTTGCACAACATCCAAATCATCTAACGTCCTGTCTTGCAGAATGTATTGTAGTTGTTCACCAACACATAATCATATATTCGCATAGTAAAGAACCTACAATGAAAAGTCTTTTTCTCCCTCTTCACCTCACTCATCCTCCCCAGGAGAATCCTTGTCATCATTTCTTTGTGTATCCAGAGGTTTTCTATGAGAGAAAAAAAATTACTTTCTGCACAAATAGTAGACTAACATACAGATAATTTGCATCCCACATGAAGGGATTGGGATCTATCTCTGTAACAGTGTTATATAGTTAAGGCTGTGCATCAACTTGGCTGGGCCTGGTTTTGAGAGGCTGGGCAGCTAGATGTAGTTATTCCCTGTGATGAGACTGATCATCAACTCCATGATGGTATCTATGGGATTTGAGTAGCTGCCTTAGGGATGTGGTGTGCCTCCAGTATATAAGGAGAAGTTTTGAGAAAAATCTCTGAGCTTTTGGGTATGCTTGGACCCTGCATGAACCCCAGTCTTCATTCAGCAGCCTGCCATGTTTCCTGATGATCTTTGGACTTGAACTTGTAGCCTGCCATGTTGCTTGGTAATATTGGGAATATGCCATTTTATTTTTTAACCTTGGGCTTGTCAGCCTCAGCAGCCATCAGCTGCCTGAGTGAAGAGACACCTCCAGCTCCAGTGGACCAGGAGCCAGAGGCAGAGCTGAAGGCCAAGGTCTAGGGGCTTTCACCCAGTCCCTAGACCTTGGCACTTTAAACTTGGACTTCTAGTCTGCAAAACTGTAGAGAATAAACTCCTGTTTGTTAAAGCCATGTACCTGTGGAAAACAAATAGCTAATGATAGAAATTGCATAGATAGACCGTAATGCATTCTCCACTCTTCTAGTGAGGACTATTCCTTTTTTTTTTTTTCTATAGACAATGTTACAAGCCACATTCTTGCCTTTCATGTGAGTAATACCTGTAGGATAAATTCCTAATAGAGATATTTTCTTAGTGCAACAGATGTGTTTTAAAATATAAACTTCAATTTTTGATTTACACTACCAGTTGCCCTCAGTAAGAATTGTGCCAATATAAACCCTGACAGTAATAAATAAGAGTGCATATTTCCCTACACCATCAACAACATGGTGTTAAACAACTATGGTCTTTGCCAAACTGGAAGGTAAAATAGTATTCCACGGGAATTCCACTTTGGAAGACTGTCTGGAAGTCTGTTAAAATCTAAACCCAGGCCTACCATTCTGATGCAGGAATAGCACTCTTAAGCATTTACCTAAATGGGTCAAAAAATAAATTCATATAAAAAGCTGCACACAGTGTTTCTGGGAACTTTTTTAATTACCAAAACTTGGAAGGAGAGTGGCCGAAAATACAGATGTCCACGTTGCCATGATCTGGTTCTCATGCAAAGCATCTGAGCCAACTGCCAGTGAAAGATTTGCTGGTGGGTTTGAAAGAGGGATCTTTGGGTTATCAGCCCAACGCCATCATCACAGCCCTACCAGAGCTCCTTTATAAGAGTCTACCCACCAGCCACTCCTTGGAAGGAAGGTCAGGCAATCTAATTCTATAGTGATACTGCCTTGGAAACCCAAGGAGGGGTCGCTATGGGTCGGGTAGGACTGGGTGGCACATAACAGCAACAACAACAACAACAGGGAGCTCTGGTGGTGTAATGCCTAAGGCACTAACTGCTAACCAGAAGGCTCGTGGTTCAAACTAACCAGCCACTCCTCAGAAGGAAGATGGGGCAATCTACTCCCCTAGAATTATCACCTCGGAAACCTAAGGAGGGGTTGCTATGAGTCGAATTGATTCCGCGGCACTGAGTTTAGGATCTCTGGTAGTGCAGTGCCTAAGGCATTTGACTGCTAACTGGAAGGCTGGTGGTTCAAACCCACCAGCCACTCCTCAGAAGGAAGAGTGGGCCATCTACTTCCATAGTGATACCACCTTGGAAACCCAAGGAAGGGTAGCAATGAGTCAGATCTGACTCAACATCAGTGAGTTTTTGAAAGTTTATTTGCTGAACAGATCACCTTGGGCTCCAGTGGTCCTCCCCACAGAACTTCTGGCTATGGGACTAGAAGATACAGTCACAGGAAAGGAGCAAACTCACACTGCACTCATATCCACATCACCATGGTCTGCACTGCAGCCCCATGCCTACTTGCTCAGTCAACAAATGCAGTGTAACAGTAAAGGGAAAGAGTGGAAATGTATAGTCCCTCACTTTTGCTCTTGTCCTAGCTAACAGTTCTGCTCCTTGGAGGAGAGTATGGAGATGATGCTGCAGATAAGCTGAGGATAGACTGTAAAGGTTTTAAATACCATACTAGGAGTATGAAATTTATCCTGTTAAAATATTAAAATTCTCCACTGAATTGTTAAGTAATATGTATCTATGTCATACATACATGTGTGTGTTTTTATCAAATTCATCAATAAACAATAAAGAGTATTTAAATACTCCTTTATACATGATCTAAAATGTTAACTCACACTGAGATTACTTTTAAAACAAACTATAGAATTGAGATCAGGTACATGGACTGGAAATTGATAATCATTAATATGATTGTTATTGATCTCTAGTCATCCATTTTTCTATCTTTAAAGAAACGTGACTAGAAATGAGAGTTAGACTAGTTCACTGTGATCAGATGGAGTTGGAAGGTAACTTGTCTTATGCATCAAAAGAGTTTCAATCTAAAGATCTTAGGACCCATGTACATTTACTAGTGCAAGTTATGCAATTATGACTCAGTTTACTAGTGTTCACCAACATTCATGTTCTTTTTTTCTTCCTCAGTACACTACCAGATTACATATTCCAGTTTGGAGTTGTCATGTGACTAAATTATGGCCAATAGGAAGTGAGTGAAGTGAGGTCTGCTACTTCCTGGTCTGCTAATGAACACCTTCTATGCCCATTCCTTGCTCTTCCTCATCCTCTGGCTGAATGGAAAAGTCTATGAAGACGCAGAGCACAACAGAGCTACTAGATGGAAGGAAGCTGGTAAACCCCAATCAGCCCCCTTCTGACCTTCATTGAACTGTGTGTGAGCAAGAAATAAATACTTTTTGCATTAAGCCACTACAAATTTGGGATTGTTTGTTAACATAGTTAGCCTACCCTGACTAATACATTGAACAAAATGTACTACAGAAAGCAGATGAAAATTTGCAATTGAAAATAGAGATCTATTGCAAGTGTTGAAATATGCTTGGTATATATCATCAAATTGGATGAGGATGTAAGGCAGAGCACATTGGATAGGGTTAGCTGTTCTGGACGATCAGGGTAGGAATGTGAGTGCAGAGATTATGTCTAGAACCTAGATTCAGCCCAAGGGAAGCAGTTGGCATTGAAAGGGTGCTGGGACTCAGCCTCCAGGAAACTGGGGCCCAGTGATGTGAAGGAATCCCAGACTCGAGTCCAAGACATGAAGCTCAGTCACTGGGGAAGTGGGACACAAAGGAGGCCTCAGCCAAAGTCAATCTTGAAAGAAATCTAATGTTGGTTGATCTACTGCATAATGAGGGTTCCAGACACAAGCACTTGTGTCCCACTTTGAAAGCTTCAACCATGGAGTCACACTCACAGAAGTGGTATTTCTTTGCCAGTTCTTACGTTTAAAACAAAGAATCAAAAATATTTTCAAAGTAGGAATGAGGTACGGAAAAAGGATAGATGTGGTTTCTTTCTCTATATGATGAAAAAGGCATTACTGGTTCCTGTTAGACCTTAAGTGCAATAGCAATTATTCATTCTCCAGGCGAGAAAAGATATGACAGTTTTAATGGAGTTGTCTTGATTAGATTTTAGATAAATGACTAAAGAAAACTGATAGAGATGCAGTTCACTTTCCTCTGGAAAACTCTGACAACACTGAACATCCATTTAGTGATACATTTTTTATCTTTTATCTTTTTTTATTATTATTATTTTTTGTTCACTCAACAAGTGATTATTGAGCCCTGATTCTGTGCCCAAAAGCCTCCCAGAAGCTGAGAGGGACACAAAATAATTGTAAGAATGAATTACTGCCCTACCATTAGGAACATTCTTCAACTCATTTAGCAAACATTTGCAAAGCCCCTCTTCTGGGTCACATTATTTTGGCTTAGGGAAACAATGATGAATAAGGGGTTCACAGTCTGACAGATAAGTAGAAGAATTAAGCAATTGTACTAAACAAATTTCAAAGTGCCATTATAATACATGGCACCACCAACTAGGCCTGCTTCAGATGCCGTTATGTAAGTGATGTGCCCATTTGGGGCTCCAACATCTTGACAGCCATTGTCTGTTGAAACCACCTGCGTCTGGAACCTCTCATTAATATTAATAAAATATTAACAAATAAAATAATTAAAAATGACCTAATCCACATGGAATGAATTATGTATTTATACCAAAATAGAAAAAAAAAATACATCACTTAAAATAAATAGGTCACATGTGGGCATGTATGTGGACACAAAGCTGGCTACAATCTCAACAGTACTAAAAATAAGACTTTCTATTTTTTTGGTTAGGAGCTCTGGTAGCATAGTGCTTAAGGCACTTGACTGCTAACCAGAAGGCTGGCAGTTCAAACCCTCCAGCCACTCCTCGGAAGGAAGATGGGGCAATCTACTTCCGTAGTGATATTGCCTCAGAAACCCAAGGAGGGATCGTTATGAGTCGGGTCCGACTTGATGGCACATAACAACAACAACAACAGATATTTTTATATTGTTTTATTGTTTTGTGTCATTTGTTGATACTATTCTCTAGCTCACTTTGGTCCACATCCCAGTTTCACCCCACCATATTGGCTAGATTAATCACTACTTTATATCAAAGCTATTTCATTAACTACAAAAATTCTTTCTCTATGCAAGGTTTCAACATGATGGTTTTGATTCTAAACTTTAGATTCTTTAACAATTATATTTTTGTAACACTAGTTATTTCCATTCATAGTTTCTCCTGCATAGATCTGAGCAAATGCAGAAACTTTAGGAAGTTGGGCTCTCTTCTTCACATTGTAAAATGACTGCTACAAATTTTCTTGTCCTCTCTGGGGAGAAGGTGTTACAGACCTCTTTGACTTGGGGTTTAGTAGAGACTGAATTCCTAACCATGGGACACCAAGTCACAATAAGGCCTGAGCTGCTCATCATGAACTGGGTCTTGTCTGACCCACAGAGTCATAAAGTTGGGTATGCACAGCAGTACTCCATCATTAAATGGAAGTGGTATATCAGAGATCAGGCTCAAGCAGGACCTGGAGGCACAAGTAAGATGTATGAAGAAGTGGCCCAAATGCCTATGGCCTCCACTCCGGTCACATTACCTTCCTTCTCCCAGTCTGCACCTATGGCTTCATGGGGAGTTCCTCATGATCAGTTGACTGAGGAAGAGAAAACTCATGCCTGTGCAATATGCAGGCATCACTCAAAAGTGGACAGCAGCAGCACTGAAGGCCCTTTCTGGGACTTCCTTGAAGGACAGTGGTGAAGGGAAATCCTCCCAATGAGCAGAACTTTGAGCTATGCGTATGGCTGTTCACTTTGCATAGAATAAGAAATGGCCAGCTGTGTGATTATATACGGATTCATGGGCTGTGGCTAATGGCTTGGCTGGATGGACTGGGACTTTGGAAGGAGCATGACTGGAAAATTGGTGACAAGAATGTATGAGGAAGAGGTATGTGGATAAATCTCTCTGAATGGGCCAAAGGAGTTAAGATATTTGTGTTGCATGTGAATGCCCACCAAAAGGTGACCTCAGCAGAGGAAGACTTTAACAATCAGGTGGGTAGGATGACATGTTCAGTGGAAACCAGTCATCCTTTTTCCCAGCTACTCCTGTCATTGCCCAATGGGCTCATGAACAAAGTGGCCATGGTGACAGGGATGGAGGTTATGTATGGGCTCGGCAACATGGACTCCCACTTACCAAGGCTGATTTGGCTACTGCCACTGCTGAGTGCTCAATCTGCCAACAGCAGAGACTAACACTGAGTCCACGATATGGAACCATTCCTTGGGGTGATCAGCCAGCAACCTAGTGGGAAGTTGATTACATTGGACCACTTCCATCATGGAAAGGACAATGTTTTGCATAGATACTGAAATAGATATTTATTCTGGATATGGTTTTGCCTTCCCTGTACACAATGCTTCTGCCAAAACTACCATCCATGGACTTACAGAATGCCTCATCCACCATAATGGTATCCCACACAGCATTGCTTCAGATCAGTGGACTCACTTCACAGCAAATGAAGTGTGACAATAGGCCTATGTTCATGGAATTCACTGATCTTACCATGTTCCCATCATCCCAAAGCAGCTGGCTTAATAGAATGATGGAATGGCCTACTGAAAACACAATTATAGCACCAGCTAGGTGGCAATACTTTGAAGTATTGGGGGCAATGGGGGTTGGGGCAATGTTCTCCAGGAGGCTGCATATGCTCTAAACCAGCATCCAATATACTGTTCTGTTTCTCCAATAGCCAGGATTCACAGGTCCAGAGACAAAGGGGTAGAAACAGGAGTAAGACCACTCACTATTACCCCTAGTGACCCACTCAAAAAATTTTTGCTTCCTGTTGCTGCTACCCTATGCTCTGCAGGTCTGGAGATCTTAGTCCCAAAGGGAGGAACATTCCCACTTGGAGACACAATACTGATTGCATTGAACTGGAAATTAAGAATGCCACCAGCCATTTTGGCTTCCTCATGCCTCCGAATCAACAGACAAAGAAGGGCATTACTGTACTCTCTGATGTGATATATCCTGATTACCAAGGGGAAATTGGATTGACATTACACAATGGAAGTAAAGAAGAATATGTCTGGAATACAGAAGATTCTTTAGGACGTCTCTTAGTACTACCATGCCCTGTCATTAAAGCCAATGGAAAATTACAGCAACCCAATTCTGATATGACTGCTAACGGCCCAGGCCCTTCAGGAATGAAGGTTTGGGTCACCCAACCAGGCAAAGAACCACAACCAGCTGAGGTGCTTGCTGAGGGCAAGGGAAATACAGAATGGATGGTGGAAGAAGGTAGTTCTGAATATCAGCTATGGCCACATGACCAGTTGCAGAAAAGAAGACTGTGACTGTTATATTTCTTCATCATATATGTGCATCAAATATTTTTATTTCCTTCTGTTATGAACTGTGAAATGTAAATAAGGTTAATGCATTTTGCTTGTACTTGTGTTAGAGTATCATGTTAGGTGCAATTATGACTTTATAATTGTCCTTATTTAGAGATTATATATGGTTAAGAAGATGTGTACAACTGCCAAGTTGACAAGGGGTGGACTGTGATAGTTGGAGCTATGTGTCAACTTGCTTGGATCACAATTCTGTGTGGTTTAAACAATTGTGATGTGAGTCGTTCCAATGATGGGATCAGATGTATATGTTTTGAGCAGCCAATCCATTGAAAGGGAGTTTCCCTGGGGGTGTGGCCTCCTTCCAGTATATTTATGGATATCCTGGGAAAAGAGACACTCTTCTGTGGATTGGGATTCTGTTGTGCTGCTTACAACTGTCCATGAGTGAACAATCCACCATTCGGCCTGGAGATCTTGGATTTGTCATTTGTTGGAGTCAACAGCCAGTGTACTGCCTGCCAACCTTGAACTCCTCAGCCCCTGCAGCTGCATGAGTCCGGAAAAGCCTCCAGCTTGACATTTGATCCAAGAACTTTGGACTTGCCAGCTTCTGTGACGGTGAGAGCCATTTTCCTAAGATGAATTTCCCTTTCTCTCTCTATATATAAGCTTTATTGGTTTTGTTTCTCTAGAGAACCAAGTCTAACACAGAAGACAACAAGCCATGCACAGGATCCATAACAAAAGAGAGAACTTTGCCAGGGCATTCATATATATTGCATGCAGACCATACCCTCAGGGAAACTAAGGGTGGTAACTTGAGTTACATCTTGTAGTGAGTAATGTAGTGACTCAAGATAAATCCTACCCTAATCCTGCCTCATTGACATAATGGACAACTCACTCCAAAATGGAGCCATAACCACAGGCATAGGTGCTAGGATTTACTACACATCACAAAATGAAGGACTATGGCTAGAAGGGCCATAGTAAGTAATTCACTGCACCACAGGCCACCCACCCTCTGGTTCATCTAGCCATTGACATGTTCATACTTAAAGGATTAACTTCACCCTCCCAATCATTTTACCAGTCGAAAACAGCCATTAACAATTAGTCCTTCAGTAGAGTAAAGAGTCCTAAGGGTGAAGTTACTCAGGTACCAACCATTCAGATCTGCTGCAGGTACCCATCTGATCTGGTCAGGCTCTCCAAAAGTTTGTCTTAGCTTCACCCTTTCTGGCTTCTGATAATATTTTACTGAAAGATTATTCCCTTGCTATGAGCCACTCTTGAGGTATCAGCATAACGTTAGATTCCCCTACTGCATAACCCATTTAGTCATTCCTTTATTTTCAGCTATTATTTCTCCTTCCTTCCATTTGTCATTTATTTTTACACAAACTTTTCCACCATGGAAAAGATATCAGGTTCAGCTCCTGCACTAGCCCATGTTACTGATAACAAGACCAGTCTAGCAAGTACTTCTTCCTCAGTCCATTCCCATTCCTGTTGGGTAGGCCTTTACAGGTACAACACTAGTGAGCTGTCTCTACCACTCAGCAATACAGCAGTATTCACTGTCAATTACAATTTTACCAGATGAGGAAAGGTACAATCCATCCCATCAGGCCCTTGTGAATTCTGATGCCAGGGAATTCTGGTGTGCAGGGAAAGTGTTACAGCAGTCTCTTGCTTAAGGATCACCCCTGCTTCTGGTACCCTGCTTCTGGATGCATCCCTTATCCTGGGATTGCAGCATCCAGCAGGAATTAAAATCAAATTTTAAAAAAAAGCAGTTTTAGGTGATCCAGGGAAGAATTGTATAGTGACACCAGGATAACACCCTGTCTTCCCAGAGAAGTGTAGGAATCTATCCAGTGGTGATCCTCTCTTTGCCCCCTTCATGTTGAATGTGAGTAAATTCTTCATACCTTTATTTCCCCATTTCAGATGACAAATGTTTCAATTACCCGTTCCAACACTCTATCAAATCATTACTCTGAGGGCAGTATGCAACATGGTATGTCCACTTAATATGTTGATTCTTGGCCTGTTGCTGCAACCTGTGGGCTGTAAAGTGTGTTCCTTGGTCTGATGAAACATAACGTGGTGGCCCAAATTGGTATTGTATGTTTTGTTCCAGTCCCTCAATGGTGTTTTTGGCATTTCTATCTGTCATGGAATATGCAAAGCCCAGTTCAGAATAAGTATCTCTTCTTGTGAGGACCTATTGTAGCCACCTGGTGTCACTGGTGTCATTGGGCCAATATATGAACTTGCCACCTACACAAAGGGCCTTCCCCCCCAGGGTATCTGACCAATAGTGACCTGTAATCTCTGTCATTCTCACTGTTAGACCTTATTGGCATTTTATGCCCCAGACGGTGCAAAAGGGATGTGTCTAGCTTCAGCCTATTTCTGTATTGTTGCAGCAATCCCACGACTGCTCATTTCATTGACCCAATAGATTACTTCAAGGGAGCATACCAACATGGTCACATGCTTATTCTGGTCACCTTTCGATATACGAAGGGTGTTCTTCTGATGGGCTTAGACATGTCCTACTCTAATGCACCCCCTTAATTCTCAGAGTGCTTTCCATAGTTCCAGGTACCACATGAGGGTCCCCTTAATAGTCCAATTTTCTATCTTTTATTTGCCTGATCATATAATTAGGCTATTGGCCATAGTCTATGATTTGATACCAATCTAAACCCATGGGCTCCACAGTTGTGCAATTATTTCATTGTGTCTAGGAAGACAACATGCAGTTCAGTCTATTGAAAAACCTGTTTTTACCTTCTTCAATCAGGGTATTTCCATCTGCTGATCTTTATGAAGCACCTTTCCATGTCAAATATTGTCCACGTACCCTGTGAACAAAGTAGCCATCTCCTGGTCAGCAGAAAGTTGTTCATAGGGCACAGTCCAGGTGGCAATAGGTTCTAGCAGCTTCTCAGGTGGTTCAAGGGTAGGACCTGTGGGAAAACAGGCTAAGTTCTCTTGGATATAATGGGTCTCTCCCTGCATTTCCTCCAGTAGTTTATTCCATTTCCATTTTATTATGGAACTATTTTGGGCACCATTTTCTGTATTAGAGTGCTTCTCTGATATCACACAAGACTTTATCATTATTTCAGGCCTCATGATGATTTTCTGTCCTTCTGTCATTGAGGCAGTCTCAATCAACACCCAAAAGGAGGTGACTAGTTGCCTTTCAAATGGTGTATATTGTGCTGCAGCATCTGAAAATTTTCTAGCCCAGAATCCTTGTGGTTGTCATAGGGAGGTGTTCTCAGCTTTTTGCCATAAGCATCAGTCTTCATAAGTACATGTGGCAGACATCTCCAAAATCATGTCTTAATGTTGATCATAAGGGTCTAGAGACAAGGAGAGTAAGAACCACTTTTTGTAAATCAGAGCCTGCTGTTGCTTGGGCCCCCATTCGAATACAGTTTTCTTCCAAAGGGTTTTATGAATGGGAGCAGCAATATCCCCAGATGTAGAGTGTGCATTCTCCAAAATCCAAACAGACTAACTAACTAAACATTGCACCTCCTATTTAGTCTTGGGGGTAGGTAACAGCAGCAACTTATTCTTGGTTGCCTGTGGAATATCATGGGTGGCTCCTGCCCAAGATATTCCCAAGATTTCACCATTTGGGCAGAACCCTGAATTTTTGCTAGATTTATCAACCAGCTTTTGTTAATCACATAGGGCACCACAGTTTTCAAATCTTCCCTAGCCTGTTCTTCCATGTTTGATATTAACATAATATTATCAATGCAATGTATCCCTATACTTGAGATCAGCACCAAGTCTAAGTCTCTTCAAACCAAACTATGACAGTAAGCCAGTGAATTCAAGCAGTTCTCTTATAAAACATTGAAAGTAAATTGGGATCTTCCCCATAGGCAAGCAAACTGTGGTTGGATTTTTCTGAGATTGGGATTGCAAGATCAATCACTGAGTAGCAGTCTCCTTTAGCCTGCTGTATTTCCACACCATCAATACATGCCTGGAACTGCTGAAGCCATAAGTTGTTGTTGCCGACAAGCCATCTCTGACTCACAGCAACCCTATGCACAGCAGAATGAAGCATGGCCTGGTCCTGTGCCAGCCTCACAATCCTAGCTATACCTGAGCCTATCATTGTTCCCATTGTGTCAATCCATCTCATTGAGAGCCTTCCCCTTTTTCATTGACCATCCACTTTACCAAGCGTGATATCCTTCTCCAAGGTATGGTTCCTTGTGATAACATGACCAAAGTAGATGAGACGGTGTCTGGCCATTCTCTCTTCCAAGGAGCATTGTGGCTGCAGTTCTTCCAGGACAGATTTGTTAATCCTTTTAGAAATCCATGGTACTCTTAGCATTCTTCTCCAACACCACAACTCAAAAACATCAATTCTTTAGTCTTCCTTATTCATTGTCCAGCTTTCACATGCATAAGAGGTGATTGAAAATACCACGGCTTGGATTAGGCATACCTTACTCTTCAAGAAGACATCTTTGCTCTTCATCACTTGAAAACTGTTGTTAGCAGCAGATTTGCCCAATGCAATACATTGTCTGATGTCTTGACTGTGGCTTCCATTGGTGTTAATTGTTGTTGTTGTTGTTATGTGCCATCGAGTCGAGAACCAAGTAATATGAAGTCCTTGACAAATTCAATCTTTTCTCCATCCATTGTGAAGCTGTTTACTGGACCATTTGTGAGGATTTTTATTTTCTTTATAGTGAGGTGTAATCCATACTGCAGACTGTAGTCTTTAGTTTTCATCACTAAGTGCTTCATGTCATCCTAACTTTCAGCAAGCAAAGTTGTGTCATCTGTATATCACAGATTGTTAATGAGTCTTCCTGCAATGCTGATCCACATTCTTCTTCATATAATCTAGCTTCTCTGATTATTTGCTCAGCATACAAATTGAATAAGTATGGGGAAAGAATACAACCCTGAAGCACTTTCTTCATTTTAAACCATGCAGTATCCTCTTGTTCTGTTTGAATGATAGCTTCCTGATCTATGTACAGGTTCCTCATGAGCTCAATCAAGTGTTCTGGAATTCCCATTCTTCTCAATGTCATTAATAATTTGTTATGATCCACACAATCAAATGCTTTAGCATAGTCAATAAAACATAAGTAAACATCTTTCTGGTATTGTTTGCTTTCAGCTAAGATCCATCTGACATCAGCAATGATATCCTTCACTCAACATCCTCTTCTGAATCCAGCTTGTATTTCTGCAAGCTCTCTCTCAATACACTGCTGCAACTGCCTTTGAATTTTCTTCAGTAAGATTTTATTTGCATGTGATATTGATATTGTTTGATAATTTCCACATTCTGTGGGATCACCTTTCTTTGGAATGGTACAAATATGGATCTCTTCCAGTCAGTTGGTCAGGTAGCAGTCTTCCAAATCTCTTGACATAACCGAGTGAGTGCCTCCAGTGGGGCATCTGTTAGTTAAAACATCTCAATGGGTATTTCATCAATTCCTAGAGCCTTGTTCCTCACCAATACCGTCTGTGCAGCTTTGACTTCTTCCTTCAATACCATTGGTTCTTCATCATATGTCACTTCCCAAAATGGATGAACGTTGACCAATTATTTTTGGTACAGTAATTCTGTGCATTCTTTCCATCTTCTTTTGATGTTTCCTGAATCATTCAGTATTTTTCCCATAGACTCTTTCAATTTTGAAACTTGAGGCTTAAATTTTTTTTGCTAGTTCTTTCAGCTTGAGAAATGCCAAGTGTGTTCTTCCCTTTTGGTTTTCTAACTCCAAGTCTTTTCATATTTCATTATAGTAATTGACTTGGTCTACTCGAGCTGCTCTTTGAAATCTTCAGTTCAGTTCTTTTGTCATTTCTTCCATTTGCTTTAGCTATCTCCACTCAAGGGCAAGTTTCAGAGTCTCATCTGACATTCAGTTTGGTCTTTTCTTCCTTTCTTGTCTTTTTATTGACTTCTTGCTTTCCTCATGGATGATATTCTTGATGTCATCCCACAATTCCTCTGGTTCTCAGTCATTAGTGTTCAAAGGGAGATCAAATGGTGTAATGCCTAAAGCATTTGACTGCTAACCAGAAGGCTGGCTGTTCAACGCCCCCAGCTATTCCTAAAAGGAAGATTGGGCAATCTACTTCTGTAGAGATACCACCTCAGAAACCCAAGGAGTGGTCGCTGTAGGTCTAATCAACTCAAGGGCAGTTAATTTGGTTTGCTTTGGCCTGGTGTTCTATGCATCAAATCTATTCTACAGATGTTTTCTAAATTCAGGACGGATATTATCAAGGTCTTATTTTGGCTCTCATGGACTTTATTTATTTATTTATTTATTTAT
>NW_006921721.1:2263406-2280005 GCF_000298275.1 Orycteropus afer afer
GTTGTCTCCCACTCAATTAGACACAAATTACAATCAAATAACCTTCAAAAAACTTGTCAGTCTTGCAGGTCCTGAGTGTCCTTGGGGTTGCTGGAAAGCAGAACATGTTCTTAAGCCCCAAGAATCTGCAAGAGCGCTGTCTCTTTAAATATCCAAAAAAAGTCAAGCCGCTTTTTAAACCTTCAAAATGGGTGCACCCTCCGGACCAGCAAAAGTCCACAGCTCAGTCCACCTTTCTCTTCACCTTCTCTGTGTTTCCCCAGCCACTGTGCACAGTCCTCCCTGCAGTCCCTGGCTAGTTGGTTGATTTTTACATTAATTCTTAGGTCCTACCACCACAGGAATCTGCAAGAACGCTGTCTCTTTAAGTATCCAAAATAGTCAAGCTGCTTTTTAAGCCTGCAAAATGGCGGCACCCTCTGGACCGGCAAAAGTCCACAGCTCAGCCCACCTTTCTCTTCACCTTCTCTGTTCGTTCCCCAGCCACTGTTCACAGTCCTCCGTGCAGTTCCTGGCTAGCAGGGTGATTTTTAGGTTAATTCTTAAGTCCTACCACCACTCGGGAATCTCCAAGGGTCTGTGCCATCAGGATCGCTCAGGATCGCTGCCACACCACAGCTCTGTATGTCTCCTTTTTTGGTATTTTCATGCAAATTCTTCTGCTAGCTGGGGTTCAGTCCACTTCTACATCCTTCCCTTCAAGGCTCAGGTTCCAGGATTATCTTCTGTGTCTGTGTTAATTGGTTTCCCTTTTCTTTGTTGAAGAGGGTCTGTGCAGTCTTTCTGCCTAGTCTGCCATCTTGCCGGAACCCCCCATGGACTTGTTTTAATTTGTCTTCAACTTCAACTTGAACATGCATATGAGTAGTTGATGGTCTGTTCCTTGTTTTGGCTGAAGATATTGAACTTTTCTATTGCTTCTTGCTACAGATGTAGTCAATCTGATTCCTGTGTATTCCATCTGGTGAAGTCCATGTGTATAACCATCAATTATGTTGTTGAAAAAAGGTATTTGCAATGAATAAGTCATCAGTCTTGCAAAATTCTATCATGCAATCTCCAGGCTATTATTTCTATCACCAAAGCCATATTTTCCAGCTACCAGTAACTTTTCTTTGTTTCCAACTTTTGCATTCCAGTCACCAGTCATAATCAACACATCTTGATTGCATGTTTGGTCAATTTCAGACTGCAGAAGTTGGTGGAAATCTTCAATTTCCTCATCTTTGGCTTTGGTGGTTGGTGCATATATTTGAATAATAGTAGTATTAACTAGTCTTCCTTGTAGGCATATGGATATTATCATATCACTGACAACATTGTACTTCAGGACAGATCTTGAAACATTCTTTGTGGTGATGAATGCCACACCATTCTTTAATTTGTTATTCACAGCATAGTAGATCATATGGTTGTCTGATTCAAAATGGCCAAAACCAGTCCAATTCAGCTCACTAATGCCTAGGATATCACTCTTTATGCATTCCATTTCATTTTTGACAACTTCCAATTTTCTTAGATTCTTGCTTTGTACCTTCCATGTTCCCATTATTAATGAATGTTTGCATCTCTTTCCACTCATTTTGAGTCAGGCCACATCAGCCAATGAAGGTCCCAAAAGCTTTACTCTATCTGTATCATTAAGATCATCTCTACTCTAAGGAGTCATCTCTTCCCAGTCAAATTTTGAGTGCCTTCCAATCTCATCTTCCAGCATTATATTGGCCAATGTTTCAGGGCTATTCATAACGTTTTCCAGTGATATATCAGACAGTGTTTCACTGCTATTCATAAGGTTTTCACTGATCAATTGTTTGAGAAAGTCGATGGCCTCTTCTTCCAAGGCTGTTTAGCCCAAAAGCTCAGTTGAAAGCTGAGTAGTAACTCTGCTGGCATTTTGCAACACTGGTGGCATAGCCTCTAGCTTCACAGCAGTATGTAAGCCACCACAGGATGACAAACTGACAGACAAGTTCATCTCCCTTAGTTGTTCCTAACCACTCTGCACCCACCTACCTCAGGCCCCAGCCTTAAAATAGAGCTGATCCCAGTGAAAGTGGCCCCCAGACCTGTGCCCATTTACCTCAGGCCCAGGCTTAAAATAGAGCCACCCCCAAGCAAAAACAGCCCTGAGACCCGTGCCCACCTACCTTGGGCTCTGGCCTTAAAAACTCAGCCAGCAGGGGTTAAGCCTGTGAGGAGCTCTCCTGCTAGATGTGGGAAAGCTGCTTCCAGTCTGTAGGGCCAGCCCCCTAGCCCAGCCTGTTGTCCCTTCAGACCAGGCCAAGGAGAACTTGAGTGGCCATGATTGTGAAGAAAGCCACAGGGGTATTCCAGCCAGTGGGCTCCGGGCCTTGCTGCTGGCTATTTTCCTCTGTGTTCTCTGGATTTCTTCCCTGGGCAGGTCCCCTATCCCTTACTTCCTGGAGGACACCCCTGCCCAGCCCAGTGCAGCCCTTCCAGGCCCTCCTCTGCTTCCAGAGCAGAGAATGTTCCTAGGATAGGAGAAGGAGCTGCCAAGCTTCTCCCACCTCTGCTCCTTTGCTGGACCTGAGCTCTTGGACTGGGCTGAGGCTGGCAGGCAGGTGGGCTCCTCAGACTTTCTGACCACTGCCGACTCAGAAGTTGGTTGAGTTGGTGGAGCTGTCCACACCATCAACCACACCACCTGACATAGACCCCCAAGCTTGCTGTGGTCTCCATGCCTCCAGAGAAAGGACACTACTTTATTTAGGCCTTGACAGCCTACTGTCAGCCTCCATGATCAATCTGCCTTTTTCATGGGCCATACAGGGCTATTATAAAGAGAATTTCTTGGCAACAACAGTCCAGCCTTTATGTTATCTTTAATTAAAGAAATAATGTCCCTTTGTCCATCAGTTATCCTATACTACTTCAAATAAACAACCTGAGTGGGTTTGGGCAATTCTAATGGTTCCTATTTAGCACATCTAATCAATAGTGGCCCACAGGCAGACTTATATACCTCAGTTTTACAATATCAGTAGAAGAGTATTCCACAATTAGACATAATACCCATACCAATAATACATCCAGGTAAGAGAAATACAACTAGTTTATAGAAGTTCTATATAAATTTTCCACTTCTCATTCAGACTTTTACCTAAGTCCCATCAACCATTGCTTTCCATATCTCCCAAGTCTAAGCTTAGGCCTCTTCAAGATTTTATTGACAATTTTTAGGATTACAGTACATTGGGCTTCTGGATATACTCTTTCCCACACTCAGGCTACATGTGCATAATGCTTCAGGTCTCCCACTGGAGGCTGACCAGAAGACCCTGGATCCCTTGTAAATCCTTTTCTTGACCTATTCTTCTTCAAATGGTCCCAGGTGGGACTTCCCATCATTAAATTCCTCTCATTGGGGTGAATAGAAAGGACTTCTCTAGACTTCTTTAACGTTGGAAGACCAGCAGGAATTTCTGTTGCTCCACCCAGCCTCCTGTAGTGTTGCCTTAGAACCTTTGTCTCAACTCCATCAATGTCTGCTTTATTCATCCCATTTCTTAGTAATCATCTAAAAATCTCCATCCTGTTGGCTAAGTTCTTTTCCCATTGCCTCTTCCCCTTCTTCTATGAATCACCCTTATTTTTTTTTGCATATGTAAGACCCATGCAGGAGCTCTGGTAGTGTAGTGCCTAAGGCTCTTGACTACTAACCAGAGGCTGACAGTTCAAACCCACCAGCCACTCCTTGGAATGAATGTTGGGCAATCTACTTCCATAGTGATACTGCCTTGGAAACCCAAGGAGAGATCACTGTGAGTCAAGTCTGACTTGACGGCACATAACAGCAACAAAGACCCATACAGGAAAGCTGTGACAACAGATCTGACAGGGCTTCTTACTGTTGTTTGTTTTGCAATAGCAAGGTTAACATGGGTGCCCACATGCACTATGGCTTCCTTGATTACTATATCTGCCATGACCTATGTTTGTATGTAAGGGGCATGCTCATTGGATGAATATCCTGATCACCAAAAAACCACTCCAGCATGGTTTGCATAAGCAGCATATTAGCTGCTTCCTTTGGAGTGTTCCATTGGATATTTAGATGGAAAGAAGAGCAGTTTCCCTTCTCAGGGTGAACAGACCTTGCTACAAATTTTATCCAGTCCATGAGGCTGAATGTACTCACCAGGTTAACCTGCTGTGTAAATAGATCTTGTAGCATCATTTGTGACTATCACATAGTGAGTTTTGGGTCTTGCATCAACCCAAACATATTCTTCCATTCTATAGCATTCAAAACTAAAGACACTGCACCTAAATTAGTTGCTCTCACAATCCATTTTAGTAACAGTTGCTTTAGAAAGCTGATGATACCAGTCTACAGATTGAAGCAACTCCTTTACACTATACCCTCTGATTTAAATAGTTTCCTGATTTTGTCCATTCTCCTCCTGGACTACCTTTTTGGTGACCAGTGGTTGCAGGGATACTTCCTATTGTTCTAACACTATTTGTCCTCCAGGTCATGCCTGAAACAATCAGTTGTCACTCTGATAGTGCCAGATCTGGGCTTGGTTCAATGCTACAATATGCCATATATTCTTTTTTTCCTGCTATAGCTACTACTGATAACAGATAGCAACCAAAAAACAAAACAAACAGACAAACAAAACCTCACTGCCATCAAGTCTATTTGACTCACAACAACCTCTCCTTGGGTTTCCGAGACAGTATCTCTACGGAATAGGAAGTAGATTGACCAATTCAAGGAGTGGCTGGTGGGTTTGAACTGCCAGTCTTCTGGTTAGCAGTAAAATGCCTTAGGCATTGTATATCTCACCCTTTCCTTATCACATTGAATTTCCATAGTGCAAAAATGGGGTGGGGGTGACTTCATCTGACCTCCTCCAGCTTCATGAGGTATAGAGAAAATCACCATCAGCAACATCAGCCCAAGGCTGATTCCTATGAAGTTAGACCCCAACTTTTTTTTTTACCAATGCTGCACCAACCATCTGTTCCTCCCATGGCATCCTTCCATATTACAATTCAAGGCTTTGAATTTCTTCTTCAGTTCTTTCAGTTTGAGAAATGCTGAGCATATTCTTCCTTTTTGGTTTCCTAATTCCAGGATCACAGAGGCTAGGATTTACAATACATCACAAAATAGAGAACTATGTCTAGAAGGGCCATAGTAAGTTATTCACTGTATCACAACTTCAAAGAGCTTAAGTATTTGACTTGGACAAAGACTCCACTCAGTTACTTATACCCTTAAATGCTCAAACTATGGAGAGAAAGCAACTTGTGGAAGGATAGAGCAGAGAAAGAAAGGAGATAGTAGATGAGGTGAAAATGTAGAAAGCTATCAACAGCGCTTGAGTTTTCTATCTCCTGATATTTTCCTTACTGGGTTCCTTTGGGAGCCCACAGCCCTAGCCTTCTCCTTCACACTTCCCTTGCTTGTTTTCTCTAATTGTGGAGCAAATATACACAAGAAAACAGTTACCATTCAACAGTTTCAACATATACAATGCAACGATATTGACTGTAATTTTCATGTTCTTAATTATTCTACCACCATTATTGTAAACACAGTGTTAGCAATAGTTCCCCTTTTCCTCTTCCTCTCACCTCTGTTGTTGTTGTTGTTGTTATTTGCCGTGGAGTTAGGCCCCGACTCATAACGACCCCTCCTTGGGTTTCCGAGGCAGTATCACTACGGAAGTAGGATTGCCCAACCTTCCTTCCGAGGAGTGGCTGGTGGGTTTGAACCACCAGCCTTCTGGTTAGTAGTCAAGTGCCTTAGGCACTATGCTACCAGAGCTCCTCCTCTCACCTCTAGTAACCACTAATAAGCTTTTTTTTAAATATTTGCTTTTGCATATAAGTGAGGCCATACAGTACTTATTCTTTAGTGACTTTTTTCACTCAATATAATGTTTTCACAGTTCATCCATGTTGCTTTGTCCAGTTTTTAAATTTTAAATTTTCCCACTTCTGCAGGCACCTAGAGATTAACAAGGAAGGTGTCCACTACTGAGCCAGCAATGGGGATGATTCTCAGTTTGAAATGAATGTTTGAGGAAGTGTTTGAAACTTTATAGAAATAGGACTTGTGACCCTGAAAAAGATGTTGCTTAGAAGACAGCCCTTTTCTCTTGGGAAGCAACTTCAAAACTCTATGTGCTTAAAAATTCACATAGATAATGAGGAGCCCAGCATGCACTCTTTGGGTTTCAAAGACTATAAGTGAAAGTCATTTGATGAAGTGGTCATTAGGCCAGCTCTGGAAGCTGAGCCTCATATAAATACATATACACACCATCACTCCCATCCACCTTCTCACTACAGCAACACTTCATGAGGATGCAGCAAATGTTATTAGTTACTCCCTGAGATCATTCTTCAGCAGCAATGACCTCTCAACCATATTAAGTTCTGCAACCAGTTAAAACAACAGATCAGTGACTTAATACTGCCCTCCACTGGCTAGCATAGAAATTGTTGTTGTTAGTTGCCATTGAGTCGGCTTCAACACCTGGCAATCCCATGTGCAATGAATCAAATGTTGCAAAGTCCTGCACCAGCTTCACAACTATTAGTATGCTGGAGTCCATTGTTGCCAACCAAACCCAACACACTGCTATCAATTCCAACTCATAATGACCCTATAGGATAGAGTAGAACTGCCCCATGAGGTTGAAAATGTGGAGTTTCCAATCTTTATGGAAGATTTTTTTTCTGTGGAGCAGCTGACCCAACCTTTCAGTTAGTACCCAAGTGCTTAACCACTACAATTTTTCAATTTTTCATGGATATATTGAGAGGAATTTCTATCAAGACACTTCTGGGTGGACTCAAACTTCCAATCTTTTGTTTAGCAGCAGGAGTTGTTAGTTATTTTCACCACCAAGGACATCACAGTGGGCAGTATTTACCTGATAACTGTCTTTTTTCCCCTTCCCCCTAAAAATTCCTAGACTGAATTCCAGGAGAATAGAAACCATGCTTTTCTGTATACCACTGTATACCTAGCACTAAGCATAGGCCTGGCATAGGGGCAGAGCACCTGCTGGTTTGAAAAGAACCAGAGAGTAAGTTCTAGACTTGGGGAATTCACAAACTATAAAGTACAGTGCAGTGAGCTGCATTTCCCAAAGAGTGCTATACATCATTTGTGGTGGAGGAAAAAAAAGATGCCAATCCAATTGATACTGACTTGTGGTGCCCCAATGTGTGTCAGAGTAGAATTGTGTTTCAGAGGGTTTTCAATGGCTGATTTTTCAGAGGTAGATCACCACACCTTTCTTCTGAGGTGCTTCTAGATGAACTCAAACTTCCAACCTTTCAGTTAGCAGTTCAGTGTGTTAACCGTTTGTACCACAAAAGATTGCTAGGCCATGATGTGCAGACATGCAGGTACACAATAAGGATTAGGGTCCCAAAGGTAAGGGAATTCATGCTGTTAGAGTCAAACCTGGGTACTTGATGGGCAAAATAAGATGCCTCCTTTGTTAGTTATCTATTGCTGAATAACACATTGCCTCCTAGCAACTAAAAACAATACTCACAGCTATTATCTCAGTTTCTCTGGATCAAAAGTCTGGCTTAGCTGGATCCTCTAGCTCATCATCTCTCTTAATGATACAAAAAGGTGTCAACCATGATTGAGGTAAAAAAAAAAAAAAAAAAAAAGGGTGGGGGGAAGATATTATAAATTCACCTTCCAAGTGTATGCATGAAGATTCTGGAAATCTGTGATGCAACATTGAGCTCTAGAACTACAGACCTTGGAGTATTTCAAGGTTGCACTGCCATAAAGCAAAATAGGATGTGGGCTTGATTTGCTTATGCAAAGTATAGAAGTTCAATGGACAATTTATGGGTTGGAAGATGGCTTCATACCTGTAGTCCACACATTTGTTCCTTCTAGCATCTTAATTCCTGAATAACTAAGTAAAGCAGATAGAAAGTGTGATACTGGATTTATGAGCAACTAAGGAGAAGATAAGGTACAAGATTTAGTGAAGGCAGAGAAAAAGACCAGATTGAACTACAATGAAAAATAAACACACCTGCATACCAGTGGAGAAATAGAGAAGTGGAGGCCTCATTAGCATTACAAAAGAGAATGATGGACCAAAGGAGGAAAAAAAAAAAAAATCACAGAGCCCACAGAGTCATGGGGTACTAGGAATACCCACACCAGGAGTTTTTGATGGAGACCTTGGGAGCTGAGCTGAAAGGAACACATTAAGCCACGATGACATCTGCTCATCCCCACTCCAAATCTCCTTCATAACAAACAGAGACCTGCATCCACATCCTCACCAGTAATTTCACTAACACAAAGAGAACTGGAGAGAAAACCAGTATAGCTGAATTATAACCAAAAAAGTATACTTGCTCCACACTTTCAGATATAGTGAAACATAATATCAGGGTGAAATAAATAAATACATAACTAACTGTTAAAGACAACAACTTCAAAATGTCTGGGGAAATTACAGACAACCTCAAATCAAACAAATAAAATAACATACAGTACAAGACATTAGAAACAAAACCCAAGGCTAAAGAATGATCTATCAGGGAAGAACAGACAATAGAATTATCTGAGAAGGAATTCAGAAGCTATGTATATAAGACTCTCCAAAAGCTCAAGGAAACCACAAATAGAATCAAGGAGAAGACAGACAGTACCCAGGAAGAATTCAGGAAAACCATTCAAGAGCAAAATAACAAGATAAATACACAATTAAAACTTGTACAAAACAGCAGTTAGAAATCCAAAAGATAAACACTAAAATTACAGAGTTTTACAGCACAGTGGAAGGACAAAAGAGCAGACTAGAACTTGCTGAAGAATGCATTTCCCAACTAGAAGACAAATTCCTTGGTGTCAGCCTGTATGAAGAAATATCAGAATAAAAATTTAAGGGAAATGAAGAGAACCTAAGGAGCTCTGGTAGCATAGTGCCTGAGGCACTTGACTGCTAACCAAAAGGCTGGCAGTTCAAACCCACCAGCCACTCCTCAGAAGGAAAGTTAGGTAATCTATTTCCATAGTGATACTTTCTCAGAAACCCAAGGAGGGGTCCCTATGAGTCAGGCCTGACTCAACGGCACATAACAACAACAACAACAACAACAACAAGAGTTTTATGGGATGACATGAAAAGAAACAACATGTGCCTCATTGGAATACCAGAACAAGAAGAGGCAAAAAAAAAAAAAAACCTGAGAAAATTGTGGAAGACTTGCTAACAGAAAACTTCCCCCATATCATGAAGAAGGAAAAGATATCTGTCCAAGAAGCTCAATGAACACCAGGCAAGATAGACCCTCAAGAGAAAGTCACCAAGATATAACATAATCAAACTCTCCAAAACCAAAGATAAAGAAAGAATCCTGGGAGCAGCCTGGGAAAAATGAAGTGTCACCTACAATGAACAACAAATAAGACTAAGTTATGAACACTAAGCAGAAACCATGCAGGCAAGAAGGCAATAGAATGGCATATATAAAACACTGAAGGAAAAGAACTTCCAAGCAATAATTCTATATCAAGCCAAAGTGTCCTTCAAATATAAGAGTGAAATCAAGAGATTCTCACACAAACAGAAATTAAGGGAATTTGTGAAAAGCAGACCAACCCTACAAGAAATGCTAAAGGGAGTCCTTCCAATAGAGAACCTACACCAAAGAACAACAAATTAAAACGAGGACATTTGACATAACCACTGAGAAACCAAACCAGAAATAGATGCTCAAAATAATCTCATAAAATAATATGCACAAAGAAATAAGGGAGTCAATATGTAGACAACCCCAGCAACAAAGCAAATAGAGAGAATAAAAGTTCTAATTACAAAACTTCCAAATAGAGAGGAAGACAGAACAATGTCTTTATGGAATTACCTGTTCCAACTTTAAGGAGATAAGAATTTACTTCAGGGTAACCACAAAGAAAGTAACAATTCCCCTAAGCCAACTCAGAAAGAAGAAAAACACAGGGGCTTAGTAAGCACAAAAACAACAATAATGAAGAAAAGAGAAGAAACACCTGATAACAAATGGGCTCAGCACAGAAAAATATTTGGAACAAGGAAATCACCAACAACACAACAAAAAACACAATAAAATGACAGCAATCAATTCATACCTATCACTAATTATACTCAATGTGAATGGACTAAATGCACCAGTCAAGAGAAAGAGAGTGGCAGATTGGATAAGAAAAGAAGACCCAACAATATGCTGCCTACAAGAGACCCACCTTAGACAAATATATATATATATATATATATATATATGGAAGTAGGTTGCCCTAGACACAAAGATAAAGACAAATTAAAAATTAAGGGGTGGAAAAAAATTTACCAAGCTAATGGCAACCAAAAAAGAGCAGAAGTGTCAATATTAATTCTTGATAAAATAGACTTCAAGGTGAGAAGCAGCATAAGGGACAAAGAAGGACATTATATGGTGTTAAAAGGATCAATTGACCAAGAAGACATCACCATAATTAATATCTATGCACCCAATGAAAGTGCTCCAAAACATGTAAAGCAAATATTAACTGAATTGAAAGGAAAAATAGACAACTCTACAATAGTAGTAGGAGATTTTAACACACCATTTTCAAGGAGGGACAGACCAACTAGAAAAAAAAACTCAACAAAGATACAGAAGAACTCAACAGCACAATCAATCAACTTGACCTCAAAGGTGTATACAGAGCACTCCACCCAACAAAAGAACAATATACATTCTTCTCCAGTGCACATGGGTCATTCTTCAGAATAGACCATATGTTAAGAAACAAAACAAGCCTTAATAAATTCAAAAACATTGAAATATTACAAAGCATCTTCTCAGACCACAATTCTATAAAGTTAGAGATCAAAATAGGAAAATCAAGCAAAAAAATATCAAATATGTGGAAACTGAATAATACACTGTTCAAAACTTACTGGTTAACAGAAGAGCTAAAGTGTGAAAGAAAGAAAGAAAGAAAAATCCTAGAAACAAAGGAGAATGAAGATACATATTACCAAAACCTATGGGACACAGTGAAAGCAGTACTTAGAGGTCAATTTGTAGCAATAAATCCACAGATCAAAAAAGAGGAAAGAAACAAAATCAACACTCTAACTCAACAATTCCAATAATTAGAAAAAGAGCAACAAAAGAAACCTAAAGTATCCAGAAATAAGGACATAATAAAGATCAGAGCAGAAATAAATGAAACAGAAAAAAGAAGAGAGAGAGAGAGAGAAAATCTACAAAACAAGAAGTGAATCTTCAAAAAGATTAGCAAATTTGACAAATCCCTGGTAAATATAACAAAGAAAAAGAAAGATAAGATGCATATAACATGAATAATAAATGAAAACGGTGACATCACAACAGAACCAACTGAAATAAAAAAAAATACTGGCAGAATATTATGAAGAACTGTACTCCAACAGATTTGAAAACCTAGAAGAGATGGACAACTTTCTAGAAACACAAGACCTACCTAAACTATCCCAGTCAGAGACAGAATACTTGAACAGATGCAAAACAAAAGAAGAAACTGAACAGGTCATTAAAAAAAAAAAAAAAAATTTCCACAAGAAAAATCTTGGCCCAGATGGCGTCACTGGAGAATTTTACCAAACATTCAGGGAAGAGTTAACAACTATACTACTCAAACTATTCTAGAATATAAAAAAGATAGAATACTCCCGAATTCATTTTATGAAGCAAGCATAAAACTGGTACCAAAACCAGGGAAAGACAGCACTAAAAAGGAAAACTACAGATCTATATCCCTCATGAATATAGAGGCAAAAATCTTCAACAAAATCCTAGCCAACAGAATCCAACAGCAGATCAAAAAAAATAATAATAATACATCCTGCCTAAGTGAGATTCATACCAGGTATGCAAGGATGGTTCAACATCAGAAAAACAATCAATGTAATCCACCACATAAACAAAACAAAAGAATCATATGATCATATCAGTTGACACAGAAAAGGCATGTGATAAAATCCAACACTTGTTCCTGTTCAGAACTCTCAGCAAAATAGGGATAGAAGGGAAATTCCTCAACATAATAAAGGGCGTATATGCAAAGCAAACAGCCAGCATTATTGTTAATGGAGAAAGACTAAAAGCGTTCCCCTTGCCAACAGAACTGACAAAGAAGCCCTCTATCACCACTTCTATTTAACATTGAATTGAAAGTCTTAGCCAGGGCAATAAGGCAAGAAAGAGAAAAAAAGGCATTCAAATTTGCAAAGAGGAAGTAAAGCTATCTCTATTTGCAAATGACATGATCCTATATGTAGAAAACCCAAGAGACTCAGCAAAACAACTACTGGTAGAGAGGTTCAGCAAAGTGGCTGGTTACAAGGTCAACATATAAATATCAGTTGGATTCTTCTACATTAACAAAGAGGCCTCTGAAAAGGAAATAAGGAAGACAACACCATTTAATATTGCTACCAAAAAGATAAAATATCTAGGAATAAATATTACGAGAGACACAAAAGACCTATACAAAAGGCTACTACAAGAAACTAC
Organism: Orycteropus afer afer; assembly: GCF_000298275.1. Taxonomy (NCBI): domain Eukaryota; kingdom Metazoa; phylum Chordata; class Mammalia; order Tubulidentata; family Orycteropodidae; genus Orycteropus; species Orycteropus afer. The sequence continues at coordinate 2,275,962 of NW_006921721.1, forward strand.
AAAGGATCTACATAAATGGAAGAACCTACCTTGTTCATGGATAGGAAAACTGAATATTGTGAAAATGTCAGTATTACCCAAAGCAATCTATACATTCAATGGAAACTCAATCCAGATACCATCAACACTTTTTAAGGATATGGAAAAACAAATTGTTAATTTCATATGGAAAGGAAAGAGACCTCAGATAAGCAAAGCACTGCTGAAGAGGAAAACAAAGTAGGAGGTCTCAAAGTCCAGGATCTCAAAACACACTATACAACTACAGTGGTTAAAACAGCATGGTACAATGATAGAAAAATAGACCAAAGGAAAAGAATTGAAAACCCAGAAACAGACCCATCCATGGACAGTGGATCTTTGACAAAGGCCCAAAACCCATTAAATGAGGGAGAGATAGCCTCTTTAACAAATGGTGCTGGCAAAATTGGATATCCATTTTCAGAAAAAGGAAACAAGACTCATACCTTACCCCATATACTAAAACAAACTCAAGTTGGATCAAAGATTTAAATGTAAAACCCAAAACTATAAAGTTCTCATCAAAGATAAAATAGGGGTAAATCTAGGTGTCCTAGTATACAGCATAAATAGACTATCAAGCATAACCCAAAATGCACAGAAAATGGAGGGGAAACTAGATAGCTGAGACATTTTAAAATTAAATTCCTATGCTCATCAAAAGACTTCCCCAAAAGGGTAAAAAGAGAAATTATAGACTGGGAAAAAATATTTGGCTATGACCTATCTGACAAAGGACTTATATCCAGAATTTATAGAAAACTTCAACACATCCACACCAAAAAGACAAAGAATTCAATTCAAAGATGGGCAAGGGACATGAACAGACACTTCACTAAAGATGATATGCTGGCGCCCAACAAACACACGAGGAAATGCTCACAATCATTAGCCATTAGAGATATGCAAATCAAAACAACAATGAGATGTCATCTCACCCCAGCAATAATAGTAAAATTCAACAAGACAGAAAACAACAAATGCTGGTAGGTTGCGGAGAGATTGTACAAATGTACACTGGCAGGTGGAACTCCATTGTCAGTTGATGTGATAACCACAGTGGGCGTTAGTGGTCCAGTGATAAAATTCTCATCTTCCACCCTGGCTCAAATCCAACAAATGAACCTCAAGGGCAGCCATTACCTCTTTGTTAGTGGAGGCTTGCATGCTATTGATTCTGAACAGGTTTCCACAGAGCTTCTAGATTAAGATGGACTAGGAAAGAAAACCTGAGCAAAAAAAAAAAAATCCTTCCAAAATTCAGCCAATGAAAACCCTATAGATTACAATGTTTCAGTCTCATTGTGTACAGGGTCACCATGAGTTGGGGACCTATTGCATGGCAGCTAACAGCACAAACAACATAAAAATCCACCTGCACCAGATGTCATGTTGCCAATGCCTTTCCTGTCTGCCAGGAGGCAAGAAAGGCAGACCCACTTGAACCATGCTGCTTCACGGGACTTATCTGGATTTGAAACAAGCCAGGTGTTCTGTAGGTGTAGAGGAAGGCAAAGTCAATAAGAAGACTTCTGCACCCAGAAAAAACACAAGCCTATTACATTTCCTGGAAATGGCCCAATGCATTTAAATCCAGAGAAGCCCCAAAGGATTTCCAGCATTTCTTGATTATGATAGAAGCCTAACTGGGACTTCCCTGCCCCAGAGTGAGGTTAGGGAGCAATTGGTAGAAGAGATTATGATTTGGAAATACCTGTCATTTGGTCTCATTTAACAGCGTAGGTTATAAAGGTCTAAGCAGAATAATTTAACAGGTGTTCCTGATTCTGTTGAGAGAACTAGAGCCAAAAATAAAAAGCTGTGGAAAATGAGCAGATATCAAAACTATATCCTTGGTGTTGGTGCCTATATTTCATGTAGGACACTGCCTTAATCAAGCTATTTGGAGCTGAATATTAAACAGAAATTAAATATATTGCCATAAAAACCAAACCACTGCTACTGAGTCATTTCTAACTCATAACATCCCTATACGACAGAGTAGAACTGCCCCATAGGATTTCCAAGGTTAAAAATCTTTATGAAAGCATACTGCCTTATCTTTCTCCCTTAGAGTGGCTAGTGGGTTCATATCATGGACCTCTTGCTTAGCAGCCCAACACTTTAACCACAGCACCACCAGAGCTCCTCCATACTTGCCACAGACACCAAAAATTGAATGAGACTGTCTCAATAGATATTCTTATGGCTCCAATGTCTTTTAAATGTATTAAAGGATTTTGTTTAGTTTTTGAATAGGTAATACATATTCATGTTACTAACCACAAAAGGCATGTACAAAAGAGTATATAGCAAAACCCAAGGACCCTGTCCTAGGGCTGACCAGCTCCACTTGTAGCAGGCAACTTCTCTTAAATGATGTAATGGACCCTTCCAGACATATTCTGTATGTCAGTATATATACCATATGTTGTTATATAGTATATATGTATACTTGTATATAGTATGCATGAGCCCTGGAGCTTAACAGCTAAGGGCTCACCTGAAAGGTTCACAATTCAAACCATCCAGTGGCTCCACTGGAGAAAGACCTGGTGATCTGCTTCTGTAAAGATTACAGGCAAGAAAACCCTAGGGTGAGATTCAAAATGGAGTCTCATCAGTAAGCACCACACTATTTCCCTTTAGCATCTAAGTGCTTGAAAAACTCAGTACAGTAGTTTGAATTATGGATTTTGGTGCTCTGAACAGCTCACTGAATCAGAGTACACCAAACACAGAAGAGCAGAATCAGAGGAAAGGCACAGGGAGTTTATTTAAGAAAGAGCTACCTGGCACAGGACTGAAGGGCAGCCAAGACAGATGATTGGAAACTTCCCTGGGGCAGTCACTGACTGGTAGGCGAGGGTGGCCACCTGAGATCTCTGTGAGCCAAGAAAGAAGACACCCTATATCAGCATACCAGCAACCACTCCAACATCCCAGCAGGCAGCCCCAGGGATCTGCCTCCAGCACCTGATTTTGTTGGTAATTTGGGTCACCTGGGTGCAGGCAGGCACACACACCACGGCTGAGACTCAAGCAGAGAGATCACTATTGTGCCAGGAGGGCAAGCCCCCTCCTCTCTGAGTGGGTCACTGAGTGGGCTTGGGTCAGCCTGGGAGACATTGTGCTTATCTTTGTCACAGATATCAGGACCACAGTTTACTAGCAAGTACTCCCTTGACTCCAACACAGCTGAAATCTTGCACATATTTGGTGCCACGGGTGGACAGTATCATAGATAAACTCCAGAGCTATTAGCACTCTGGCGGGATTGTGCCAGTGCCACAGGCAGATGGGACAGGGAGAGAGAGGAAGCCGTGGCTAAGTGCGGTCCCGGGAATTAGCCTTGGATCAGTTCTTTGGCGCCGAGGGGCCTCAGAAGCAGGGTCTTTGAGTGTGCCTGAGCCTGGCAGAAAGTGGTGACTCCCTAACAACAGGAATCTTTCCTGAGATTGAGAAGCAGTCTTATAAATAGCTATGTCATCAATAATAGCCTGTGCATAGTCCTAGAAACCAACCCTAGCAACACTAAGCTTTCCTTCTTCTGCTCCCACCTTCTCAGCCAATAACTTCACTCATTCAATAGAAGAAACCATATTCAGCCAATTACCATAAAAACTCCCACTTCAAACTCTAAACTCTTTACGACAAACAGAAACACATATCCGTATTCCACACAATGATTCCACCATCACAAAGAAAACAGCAGAGCGACCCAACATACCTGAATCAATAATAAAATAAAATACACTAGCTTCACCTTTTCAAAATATTAAACCATAAAACCAAGACAAAACAAATGAACACATAACCAGCAGCTAGAGACAACCTAAAGAGACAGCATTCTACCAGATTCCAGGGGCTTAAGAAGAGGTTCTGTTTTCCAGTAAGCCCAAGACCTCTCCAGACCTGCATGACTGAAAAGGTCTTAGTTTACACCTTTTTTTTTCCTTTCCCAGTTTCTAATTAAAAAAATATTTTTCCCTTTTTTTTCCCTCATGGTTAACCCCATTCCTT
>NW_006921721.1:2286634-2302071 GCF_000298275.1 Orycteropus afer afer
AAAAAAAAAAAAAAACCTATGGGACCGTTCTACTCTGTCACATGAGTTACATGAGTCAGAAAATGATTCAACATCACCTAACAACACAGCAAAGACAACATCTATACTTGAATAGAGTATATATTCATACTACCCATACTTGTCTGTATCTTGCTTTTTTTTTTTTCCAATTAAAAATATAGGTTGAATATCCTTCCACATCATTACATAAACTATTTCCTTATTAACTTTATTGCAATAGTTTTTCATTGCATGGTGTTATAATAATTTATTTAACCAATGCCCTGATGATAGACATTTGGGTAATTTCAACTAAATACATCTCCATTTAATGCCTCAATATTATTTGTACATAAATCATTTTACACATTTGAAGGTGTATCTGTAGGAAATATTCCTGAATTTGGATTTGCTAGGTCAAAGATGTGTGCGTTGGTCACTTTGATAGAATTGTTAAATTTCCCTCCACTGAGATTGTACCAATTTATACTCTTACCATCAATGTTAGAGTGCTTAGGGAGATCTGAGTGGAGTGGGCAAAGAACTGTAACAGCTTGGGGCTGCAGCAGCACCAGAGGCCACTGAGACCACACGTAGACTCTGGCAGCCTCAAGTAGGCCAGGTAGCAGCAGACACCCTGGCCGACAGTGAGAGGCCCACAGGTAGCACAGGTGGCCTGACTCTCCTCTTCTTCATGGAGTCAAGGTGTTATAAAACTTATGGATCTTTGTCAATCTGAGATGAAATGGTATATTCTTATAGTTTAACTTTAAATCATATTTTTAGTAAATAAATAATGTTTTACTCTTTTTTTTTTTTTTTGGTCTTTCAGGTTGTATGAGCTATGCAGCTCCTTTGCAGCAGATGATTTGGCCTTTGGTCCTGTTTCTGGGAATGATCATATTTGAAGTCAAAGAGTGAGGGACAACTTAACTAAAATGGGTTACTTGGGGTTCAATACTGACTGAGCTCAAGAGGACCCTCGTGAGGCCAATAAAACCCTGGGAGACAGAAGCTCATTGGAGCTTCCCAGGCTGGAGAGTGTGAATATTCTGCTCTGGGAAGGGTTAGCACATACTCTGGGGACACAGAAGCTCTGTGCTGAAGAACACCCTTGTCTCTCACCATCTTTGTCTCAGGGTGGAGACATCAGCCCAGGGGATAAGAGATTGGAAGATTCATCAGCAGGGACTGGCACAAGAAGCACCAGAAACCCTGCATCTAGCAGAAGACAGGGCCATGAGAAATAACAGCAGAATCCAGTAGAAGCTGACAGTCAACGTGTGCTGAGCAGAGAACTGGCAGCACGGCAATCTGAGCAGAATGAGCAAAGAACTATAACAGCTTGGGGCTGCAGCAGCACCAGTGGCAGCTGAGACCACAAGCAGACTCTGGAAGCCACAAGTAGGCCAGGTAGCTGCAGACACCCTGGCTGATAGCGAGAGGTCCAGAGGAGGCACCGGGGTGAACTGTGCAAGGCCCTATTAAGGGGGTCTGTCTGAGGTGTTAGTGGTGGAGCCCATCTGAAGCACTATGGGGGACTGTCCAAGGTGCTACAGGAGGTCCTACATGACAGGAGGGCCTGCTGAGCCTGGGTACACAATGTGTCAAGGTTGCCCTCAGAGAAGTTCTGCTTTGAGAAATACTAGTCTAGGAATCTCCCCAGGCTGCTGATTGGAGCTGGGTCAGCAGTGAAGGGGACAGAGCCAAAAGATATTGCTAACCTAGTGACATAAGAATGAATGCTGATTCCTCACCATGAAACTGTCATTTAAGGGTGAATACTTATTTCTATGTATTGTTTTCTATCTACTTTCTCTGGGAAGGAGCTCTGATGATGTAATGGTTAAGGTATTAGACTGCTAACCAAAAGGTGGGTAGTTTGAACCCATGAGCCACTGCATGGAAGAAAGATAAGGCAGTCTGCTTCTGTAAAGATTTACAGTCTTGGAAACCCAATGGGAGTCACTATGAGTTGGAATCAACTTGATGGCAGTGATTTTTTTTTTTTTTTTTTTTTCCTTTCAGGAGTATCTTTTGTGTTCTGGCTCTGATCTGATCAGATGGATGTGATATTTATGAACAACCTGTGATTCACTCACAGGTTGTTAGCTTTTTCTTATTGATTTATGAAAACTCTTTCTATATTATGATATTCTGTATTCAGGAAGTTAACTAATTAAAGTGTTATGCTGTTGTTGTTATTAAGTGTCATCAAGTCAGCTCCAACTTATAGTGACCCTATGTACAACAAAGATAACACTACCCAGTCCTGCACCATGTTTGCAATAGTTGCTTTGCTTGCACCAATAGTCTGAGACATTGTGTCAATCCATCTCCTTGAGGGTATTCCCCTTTTTTGGTGACCCTCTACTTTACAAGGGAGCTCTGGTAGCATAGTGGCTAAGGCACTTGACTGCTCACCAGATGGCTGGTGGTTCAAACCCATCAGCCACTCCTCGGAAGGAAGGTGGGGCAATCCTACTTCCGTAGTGATACTGCCTCGGAAACCCAAGGAGGGGTCGCTATGAGTCAGGGCTGACTCGACGGCACATAACAACAACAACAACTACTACTACTTTACAAGCATGATATCCTTCTCCACGACCAATCCCTTCTGACAACCAAAGTATGTGAGATGGAGTCTGGCCATTCTTGCTTCCATGAGCAATTCCAGCTGTACTTCTTCCAAGACAGATTTGTTCATTCTTCTGGCAGTCCACGGTGGTTTCAGTATTCTTTACAAATCACAATTCAAATGCATCAATTCTTCTTTGGTCTTCCACAAACATATGATGCTATTGAAAATATGCCTTGGGTCAGGTGCACCTTAGTCTTCAAAGTAACACCTTAGCTCTTTAACACTTTAAAGAGTCTTTTGTAACAGATTTTCCCAGTGCAACATGTCATCTGATTTCTTGACTGCTGCTTCCGTAAGTGTTGATTGTGGATCCAAGTAAGATGAAATCCCTGACAACTTCAATATTTTCTCCATTTATCATGATGTTGCTTATTGGTGCAGTTGTGAGGATTTTTGTTTTCTTTATGTTGAGGTGAAATCTATACTGAAGGCTGTAGTCTTTGATCTTTATCAGTGCTTGAAGAACTCTTCACTTTCTGCAAGCAGATTGTGCGCATTTCACAGGTTGTTAGTGAGTCTTGCTCCAATCCTGATACAATGTTCTTCTTCATATAGTCCAGCTTTTAGGATTATTTCCTCAGCATATAGATTAAGTAAGTATGGTGTTCTGGTTACCTAGTGCCGCTCTGACAAGAAAATACCACAAATGGGATGGCCTTAATAAACAGGAGTTTATTCTTACATTTTGAAGGCTTTAAGTCCAAGTGCAAAGTGCCAGGCTCTAGGGGCTGGGTGAAAGCCCCTCAACCTTGGGGTCCAGCTCTGCCTCCTGTTCCCAGCCCACTGGAGCTAGAGGCATTTCTTCATTCAGACAGCTGCTGGCTGCTGAGGCTGAGAAGCTCCAAGTTTGACAAGTAAAAAGGCACAGTCCTGATGTTACCAAACCACATGGCAGGCCATTAACTTAAGTCCATTGTAAGTCCCAAGGTCAGCAGAGTATAGCAGGCTGCTGAGCAACGACATAGGCTCGAGACCATTCTCAAAGCTTCTCTTTATATACAGGAAGCAGACCATGTACCCAAAGCAGCTACTCAGCTGCTCCCAATAGATTCCACCATGGAGTTGATTACCAGTCTCATCATGGGAAATACTACATCCAACTGCCCAGCCACTCAACCAGACCTAACCAAGTTGACATACAAACATAACCATCACATATGGTGAAAGGATTCAACCTTGACACACACCCTTCCTGACTTTAAATCACGCAATATCCCCTTGTTCTGTTTGAACAACAGCCTCTTGGTCTATGTAGAGCTTCCTCATGACAACAATTAAGTGTTCTGGAATTACCATTCTTCTCAACGTTACCCATAATTTGTTATTCACATGTTGTTGTTGTTGTTGTTATGTGCCGTCGAGTCGGCCCCGACTCATAGCGACCCCTCCTTGGGTTTCCGAGGCAGTATCACTACGGAAGTAGGATTGCCCAACCTTCCTTCCGAGGAGTGGCCGGTGGGTCCGCATAGTTGAATGTATTTCCATAGACAATAAAAAGCAGGTAAACATCTTTCTGGTATTCTCTACTTTCAGCCAAGATCCATCTGACATCAGCAATGATATCCCTTGTTCTATAACCTCTTCTTAATTCATCCTGAATTTCTGGTAGTTCCCTGTCAATATACTGCTGCAACCATTTTAAATCATCTTCAGTAAAATTTTACTTGTGTGTGATATTAATGATATTGTTTGATAATTTCTGCATTCTGTTGGATCACCTTTCTTTTGAATGGGTGTAAATATTGATCTCTTCTATTCTGTTGGCCAGATAAGTCTTTTCCAACTTTATTGGTAATAGAATATAATAACCACAGCCACATATCACTCCTGAGCATGTGAAATGCAACTAGTCAAAACTGAGGTATATGATAAAGGTAAGGTACACAACAGATTTCTAGTAACAACAACAACGAAAAGAATGGAAAGTATGTCATTTGTACTATTTCATATTAATTGCTTGTTGAAAATGCAGAATTAAGCAAAATATATTAGCATAATTAATTTCACCTATTTCTTTTTCCTTTTTTAATGTACTCCTAGAAAATTTAAAAGTACTCATATATCTTGTATTATATTTCTATTGGACAGAACTAGTCTACAGTATGATTTGCAAATTATTTTGTTCAGTGTTATATTGAAGACCTGGTTAAATGCTTGGCTGGTAACTGAAAGGTTGGTAGTTCAAACCCACCCAGCACTCTGTGGGAAAACGACTTGATGATCTGCTTGCATAAAGATTACAGTCTAGAAAACCTGATTGTGCAATTCTACTCTGTTACACAGAGCACTATGAGTTGGAATCAATTCAGTGGCACCTAACAATGTATTCATATTGTCAAATTAATCAGTCTTTTTTTGTAATGGATTCTGAGTTTATGATATATTTAGAAAGGCCTTTCTCACTACAATATATTTTAAGTTTTCCGCATGAGGTTCTACCACTTTTCTTTCTTTCTTTCTTTCTTTTTTTTGTCTTTTGTTATTTGTATAGTAATCTTTGTCTAATCAGGAAATAATTTTGATGTAAGGTGTGAGGTTAGAATCCAGTATTTTTTCCCAAAAAACCAACCCAGTTAACTTAACATTTGTTGTTTAATATCAACTTTTTTCCCACTGATTTGAAAGGACACACTTATTATACATTATATATTTTAACATCTAGTAGGGATATTAATTCCATTAATGATGCCATAAATGATAGAAGCTTTTGGACCTTCATTTGCTAATGTCATGACTCTAAATGAGAAGAAATAGCTGCTAACATCCATTAAAAATCAGAACATGGAATGTATGAAGTATGATCTAGGAAAATTAGAAAATGTTAAACAGTAAATGCAATGCATAAAGATTAATATCCCAGGTATAAATGAGCTGAAATAGACTGATATGGCCATTTTGAATCAGACATTCATCAACAAAAAGAACATTTCAAGATCTATCCTGGAGTACAATGATGTCAGTGATAGGATAATATCCATATGTCTATAATGAAGAACAGTTAATACCACTATTATTCAAATTCATGCACCAACTTCCAAAGCCAAAGGTAAAGAAATTACATATTTTTACTAACTTCTGCAGTCCAAAATTGACCAAACATGCAATCAAAGATGCATTGATAATTACTAGTGATTGGAATGAAAAAGTTGGAAACACGGAAGAATTATCAGTAGTTGGAAAATACGGTGTTGGTGTTAGAAACAATACTAGATATCATATGATAGAATTTCACAAGATCTATAACTAATTCATTATAAACACCTTTTTGAACAACATAAATGGTGACTATAGACATGGACATCACCAGATGGAATATACAGGAATCAAATCAACTACATCTGTAGAAAGAAACTATGGGAAAGCTCAATATCATCAGTCAGAAGAAGGCCAAGAGCTGATTGTGGAATAGACAATCAATTGCAAGTTTAAGTTGAAGCTGAAGAAAATTTTTTAAAGTCCATAAGAGCCAAAATATGACCTTGAGTATATCCCACCTGAATTGAGAGACCATCTGAAAAATAGATCTAACTAATTGAACACCAATGACCAAAGACCCAGTTGTGGTATGAAATCATGAAGAAAGCAAAAGATCATTAAAAGAAATGACCAAAATGGATGTCAGAAGAGACTCTGAAGCTTGCTCTTGAATGGAGTATAGCTACAATGAATGGCAGAAATGATGAAGTCAAAGAGATAAGCAGATTTCAAAAGGCAGTTTGAGAAGACAAAGTAAAGTATAATGAAATGTCCAAAGACCTAGAGTTAGAAAACTAAAAGGGAAGAACTGAAGAAAAAAATAAAGCCTCAAGTAACAATGTTGAAGAATTATATGGACAAAATATTAAATGATGCAGGAAGCATCAAGAGAAGATGGAAGGAATGCACAGGCATTGTACCAAAAAGAATTGATCAAAACTCAATCATTTCAAGAGACAACATATGATCAAGAACCAATGGTATTAAAGGAAGAAGTTCAAGCTCCACTGAAGGAATTGGCAAAAAACAAGCCTTCAAGAATTGACAGAATATCCATTGAAATGTTTTTAAAAAATGGATGTAATGCTGGAAGCACTCACTCATTTATGACAAATTTAGAAGACTGCTATCTGGCCAATCAACTAGAAGATTTCCGTATTTGTATGCATTGCAAAGAAAGGTGATCCAACAGAATGCAGAAACTATCGAACAATATCATTAATATCACATGCAAGTAAAGCTATGCTGAAAATAATTCAAAAACAGTTGCAGCTGTATATAGACAAGGAACTGCCAGAAATTCAAGCCAGACTCAGAAGAGGAATAAGGGATATCATAGCTGATGTCAGATGGATGTTGGCTGAAAGCAAAGAATACCAGAAAGACGTTTACTTGTGTTTTTTGACTGTGCAAAGGCATTTGACTGTGTGGAAAATAACAAATTATAGATAATGTTGCAAAGAATGGGAATTCCAGAACACTGAATTGTGCTCATGAGGAAACTGTCCATAGAACAAGAGGCAGTAGTTCAAACAGAACAAGGGGATACTGAACGGTTTAAAATCAAGAAAGATGTGCCCAAAGGTTGTGTCCATTCACCATACTTATTCAATCTGTATGCTGAGTAAATAATCTAAGAAGTTGGACTACATGAAGAAGAACGTGGCATCAGGATTAGAGCAAGACTCATTAACAACCTGTGATATGCAGATGACACAACCTTGCTTGCTGAAAGTGAAGATGACTTGAAGCACTTACTGATGGAGACAAAAGACTTGCAGTATGGCTTACACCTCAGCATAAAAGAAAACAAAAATCCTCATAACTGGACTAACAGGCAATATCAGAATGAATGGAGAAAGGTTGAATTTGTCAGGAATTTCATTTTACTTGGGTCCATAATCAACACACATGGAAGCAGCAGACAAGAAATCAAAAGACATATTGTACTGGGAAAATCTGCTGTAAAAGACCTCTTTAAAGTGTTAAAGAGCAAAGATGTCATAAAGACTATGGTGCACCTGACCCAAGCCATGGTATTTTCAACAATAGCCTCATATGCATGTGAAAACTGGACAATGAGTAAGGAAGACCGAAGAAGAATTGATGCATTTGAATTGTGGTATTAGCAAAGAATATGAATGTACCGTAGACTGCTAGAAGAATAAACAGGTCTGTCTTGAAGGACGTACAGCCAGAATGTTCCTTAAAAGAGAGGATAGCCAGACTCCATCCATGCACTTTGGCCATGTGATCAGAAGGGACTGGTCCTTGGAGAATTAATCATGCTGATAAAGTGCATGGTCAGCAAAAAAGAAGACCCTCAACAAGATGGATTGACACAGTGGCTATAACAATGAGCTCAAGCATAGCAATGTTTGTAAGGATGGTGCATACCAGGCAGTGTTTCGTTCTGCTGTACATGAGGTAACTATAACTTGAAACCAGCTTGACAGCACCTAACAACAAGGCTACTATCATATATTTTCTGTTTTTTCTTGGAATTTTTTGGATTATTTTGCTTATTTTTTCATGTTAACTTTACAATCATATATAGTACCCAATATTTTATTGCTATTTTAATGGAGATTATGTTAAATTGTCATATTAATTTAAAAAGAGTTGAAAGCTATATGAAACTGAGTTTCTTCTGCCACTATAATAATGTAATAATTATTCCATTTGTTCAATTGTTCTTTTGTGCCCATCAGAAGCATTTTGAAGATCTCTTCATATAGATCTTGCACATCTGAAAAATTTATTTTTAAATATTTTCTAGTATTATTAAAATTGAAGTCTTTTCTTCCATTATGTTGTTGTTGTTAGGTGCCATTGAGTTGTCACCGACTGTGGTGGTTATGTTTGTGTGTCACCTTGTCTGGTCCTGGTTGAATGGCTGGGCAGCTGGTGGTAGTTATTTCCCATGATGAGACTGGCAGTCAGCACCATGGTAGGATCTACCACAAGCAGCTGAGTAGCTGCTTTGGGTATGTGGTCTGCTTCCTTGAACCCTGCATGTAGCTGTGTTGTAGTTCAGCAGCCTGCCATGCTCTGCCAACACTGGGGCTTACAATGGACTTGAATTAATGGCCTGCCATGTGATTTGGTAATATTGGGACTGTGCCTTTTTACTTGTCAGACTTGGGCTTGACAGCCTCAGCAGCCAGTGCTGTCTGAGTGATGAAAATCTTCTAGCTTCTCTGGGCCGGGAGCAGGAGGCTTAGCTGAACCCCAAGGCTGAAAGGCTTTCACCCAGCCCCTAGAGCCTGGCACTTTGAACTTGGACTTAAAGCCTCCAAATTTTAAGAATAAACTCCTGTTTGTTAAGGCCATTCCATTTGTGGTATATTCCTGTCAGAGCGGCACTAGGTATCCAGAACACAATTTGGTACCAAGAGAATGGGGTGTTGCTCTGACAGATACCTAAAATATGGAAACAGGAGTCAAATGCATCCTTGACCCAAGACCCTGGCAGAGTGATCCCAGCATACAGCATGAGAGACAGCAGGAGCAGAGCCAAGTCATTGGCAGAAAGGTACAGGCAGAGAGACCAGCATGAGAGAAGGCAGTAGCAAAGCCCAGAGACTGGCATTAAACAACAGGCTTACCAGCCCACAGAAGAGAAAGCCAGGTACCATTCGGTAGGCAGCTTCCTGGTAGAGTGCATTGCCTTCGGTTGTTAATTGGTAGAGAAGACCGGAATAAAATGGAGTATCAGATTGGCCGGCCCAAGGAGCAAAAAAGCTGAGTACTTTTTTGGGGGGCAGGAAGATTTCTGGCAGAGTGGGTTGCCCTTGGGCATTAATTGGCAGAAGTGGAGAGACCAAGGGAATGGAAGCAGAGCTACATCAGCCTGAAAGGGTAGGAACATGGCCTTTGGGGGTGGAACTACCACAGCCCTCTAGGTTTCAAAGAGCCAGGCCTTCACTTGGTTCTGGAGTGTGGGGCTGCTCATTTATGTGAGCCAGTGGGATGTAGCCATTGCTGCTGCCCAAGAGAGAGGGGGCGGGGCTGCCATGCCCAAAAGGGAGAGGAACAGGGCCCACCAGGCCAAGGGGGGGAGGTCGCCACTTAGAGGAACTAGAGGACTGGAGCCACCCAGTGGAGGAGACCTGTACAGATACCACTCATTGAAGATCTGTACAGGCGTCAAGTTGACCAGGGGTGGAATTGTGGTGGTTATGTTTGTGTGTCAACTTGACTGGGCCTGGTTTGGTGGCTGGGCAGCTGGTGGTAGTTATTCCCCATGATGAGACTGGCAATCAACTCCATGGTGGGATCTAACACAAGCAGCTGAGTAACTGCTTTGGGTATGTGGTCTTCTTCCTGTATACAAGGAGAAGCCTTGGGAATAGTCTCTAGCTTAGGACACCTTGGGCCCTGCATGTAACCATGTTGTTGTTCAGCAGCCTGCCATACTCTGGCGACATTGGGACTTACAATGGACTTGAATTAATGGTCTGCCATGTGATTTGGTAATATCAGGACTGTGCCTTTATACTTGTCAGCCTTGGGCTTGGCAGCCTCAGCAGACAGAGCTGTCTGAGTGAAGAAAAGCCTCTAGCTTCTGTGGGCTGGGAGCAGGAAGCAGAGCTGAACCCCAAAGTTGAGGGGCTTTCCCCCAGCCCCTTGAAACGCCTGTTTGTTCAATATACTATTGCGGTATATTCATGTCTGAGCGGCGTTAGGTAACCAGAATACCGACTCATAGCAACCCTATGCACAGCAGAACAAAACACTGCCTGGTCCTGCTCCACCTCCATGATCCCTGCTATACTTGAGCCCTTCACCACAGCCACTGTGTCAATCCATCTCATCGAGGGCCTTCCCCTCCTTCATCCACCCTCCACCTTAAGTAAGGAAAATTGAAGAAGAATTGATACATTTAAATTGTAGTATGACAATTCAAACACATGGCATTCTTCTGCAGGGAATGGTCCCTTCTGACAACATGATCAAAGTAAGTGAGACAAAGTCTGGCCATTCTTGCCTCCAAGGAGCATTCCAGCTGCACTTCCTCCAGGACAGATTTGTTAGATCTTTTAGCAGTCCATGGCACTTTCAGCATTCTTTGCCAACACCACAACTCAAAAGCATCAACTTTTTTCTTCGGACTTCCTTTTACATCGTCCAGCTCTCACATGCATATGAGGTAATTGAAAATACCATGTCTTGTGTCAGGTGCACTTTGGTCCTCAAGGAGATATTTTTGCTCTTCAGCACTTGAAAGAGATCCTTTGCAACTGATATGTCAGTGCTATACGTCATCTGCTGTCCTGACTGCTGCTTCCATTGCCATCAATTACAGAACCAAGCAATGTGAAGTCTTTGACGACATCAATCTTTTCTCCATTTATTGTTATGCTGCTTATTGGTCCAGTTGTGAGGGTTTTTGTTCTCTTTGTATTGAGATGTAATCCATACTGTAGACTGTATTCTTTAATCTTCATCAGTAACTGCTTCAAGTCTTCCTCTCTTTCAGCAATCAAAGTTGTGTTGTCAGCATATTGTAGGTTGTTAATGATTCTTCCTCCAATCTTGATGCCACGTTCCTCTTCATATAGTCCAGCTTCTCAGGTTATTTGTTCAGCATGCAGATTGAATAGGTATGGTGAAAGGATGCAACCCTCATGCACTCCCTTCCTGATTTTAACCCATTCTGTGTCCCCTTGTTCTGTTCGAATGACAGCCTCCTAGTCTATGTACAGGTCCCTCGTGAGTAAAATTCAGTGTCCTGGAATTCCCATTCTTCTCAGTGTTACCCATAATTAGTTATGATCCACACAATCAAATGCCTTTGTATAGTCAATAAAACACAAGTAAACATCTTTTTGGTATTCTTTGCTTGGAGCCAAGATGCATCTGACATCAGCAATGATATCCCTCACTCCATATCCTCCTCTGAATGCAGCTTGCATTTCTGGAAGTTCTCTGTCAATATACTGCTGCAACTGTTTTTGAATTATTTTCAGTAAGATTTTACTTGCATGAGATATTAATGATATTGTTCAATAATTTCCACATTTTGTGGGATCACCTTTCCTTGGAATGGGTACAAATATGGATCTCTTCCAGTCGGTTGGCCAGGTAGCTGTTTTCCAAATCTCTTGACATAAGCAAGTAAGTCTCTCCATCAGGACATCAGTTTGTTGAAACATCTCAATGGGTATTCCGTCAATTCCTAGAGCCTTATTCTTTGCTATTTCCTTCAGTGCAGCTTTGACTTCTTCTTTCGATACCATTGGTTCTTGATCATACACCATCTCCTTAAATGGATGAATATCTGCCAGCTCTTTTTGGTACAATGACTCTGTGTATTCCTTCCATCTTCTTTTGATGCTTCCTGCATCATTCAATATTTTGCCCATAGAATCCTTCAGTATTGCAACTCAAGGCTTAAATTTTTTCCTCAGTTCTTTCGGCTTGAGAAATGCTGAGCGTGTTCTTCCCTTTTGGTTTTCTAACTCCAGGTCTTTGCACATTTTATTATAATAATTGGCTTTGTCTGCTCAAGCTGCTCTTTGAAATCGTCTGTTCAGCTCTTTTATCTTGTCATTTCTTCCATTTCATTTAGCTACTCTCTGCTCAATGGCAAGTTTCTTCCATTATACCTTTTATTATTTTAATTTATGAAGAATAATGATTTTATACATAAATTTTATAACCAAAGACCTAACTAAAATCCAATATTACTTATAATAATTTTTCAATTTGATCAGTTTTTATTGTAATTTAGATATTAAATCATATCATCTCTAAGCAATTATTGTATGTCTTTTTTCTTTCCAATTTTTATATATCTTATTGCTTGCTATTGTATAATTGCATTGGTTAGGACTGTTAGAACATAGTTTTTTAATTATGGTGATAGTGAATGACTTTGTCTTGTTCCTGGATTTAATACGAATATTTCTGGCATTCAGTATTAAACATCATGCTGAATTTTAGATTGAGATAAATATATTTCATTACATTAAAACCACCAAGTGTCATTAAGTTGATTGTATCTCATGGCAATCCCAATTTTGTCAGAATAGAATTGTCCTTCATAGCGTTTTCAGTGGCTGATTTTTCTGAAGTAGATCACCAGGCCTTCTTTTGAAGTGTCTCTGGGTGACCTTGAACCTACAAACTTTTGTTAGCAGCTGACCACATTAACCATTTGCACCATCCAAGACCTCCTTCATTCATTAGGTATATATTATTGTTTTATTGAGAGGCTAAACATGAGAATAGATGTTGGATTTTATCAAATTTCTCTCAATAGCTAGAAACATGACTTAATCTATTATTGTGATAAAAATATATTAATAGATTTCCCAATACTGAACCATCCTTGCATTTCTAGAATAAATACCACCTTGTCAGGGTGTGTTGGCTTTTTAATATGCTACTGGACTTTGCTTATTCATGTTTTACATTTTGAAAATGTTGTGTAATATTACTAAGGGAGATTGTTATATTATTTTGGTTTTCTCTTTGTGGGACACCA
Source organism: Orycteropus afer afer (assembly GCF_000298275.1). NCBI lineage: Eukaryota > Metazoa > Chordata > Mammalia > Tubulidentata > Orycteropodidae > Orycteropus > Orycteropus afer. The sequence goes on from NW_006921721.1 coordinate 2,299,744, forward strand.
ATTATGTATATGTTTAATTTATTTTGTCTGTACTACATATCTATTATGCTGTCTCCAATCCTCTTAAACTTCTTGACTATTTATTTTTTACTTACTGTCTTACAATTCTGTCTTCTAGATGCCTGGCTCTGCTTTCAGCAAGCTTTATTTCATTTGTGCAGCTTGCAATTTAAAATTCATTTAATCTTCTTCTGTTGTTTTGTCATTATTCCCTTTGAAATTGCACATAAACAACTACTTCAATCATTTTTTAAATTTCTAGGAATGTATTTGGTCACATTTTTCATCTGCCCCATAAGAGTATTTCTGGGGAGTGTTTCTTGATATCATTTAGTTTTCCTTTTTTCTTTCCTCCTTTTTCCTTATTTTAATATCTTTGTATCATTCCTAAGGTGATCTGTATTTTAATTATTTATCTTTTACTGATATTAAGTTCTTCCTGAACCTGAGATCATTGAAAAACTTCTGTGAAAGAAAGACATGAACCATGTTACAGCTAGAAGAAGTTTTTTTTTTTCCCCCCCCATGAAAAAGGGTTGGATTTAATTGAGTTATTTTAACCTTTACTTTTCCCCAGGCAACTGACATTAGCAGCTTTTAGCCATTCATAAAGTAAAGCCATTTGCCTGCTCACCGTGTCACCAACAGGCTGCTTCCAGCAAATATGACTTGTTCGTATGACTTTACATTCACACTTACCTCCTTTCCTTCTTCTAGAAACCTTACCTGTTTCAGGTCTAAGGAGTCTCTTACCCAAGTTGATACACCCTTATTGCTTTATAACAGTGGTTTAAAAACTATAGCTCAAGCTAGCTACCTGTATTTGTTAATAAAGTGTTACTGAAGAAAGGATCCATGATGGTGGACTAGACAAATATAAAATCCAGACCCTCTACAACCAAGTCTTCAGAAACCAAGTGAAATGGACATGGTTCATAATCTTGGAACACAGATCTTCAAAGGAAAAAATAAAAAAGTAGATAAAATACTGATTAGAGGAAAAAACTGAATGAAAACAATAGAAAAAGAGGCATATGGAGAAGTGAATTGCCAACTGACACACTGTGACCATGTTGAATTATTGCAAGCAGAAGCCAATCAGGATAAGAAACAGATAACCAGCTCCACTCACCCAAGACTATGTCAGCACCTGTATTGGTGATCAGCAACCAGAGAGGTGTTTTTCCCCATCCTTAACTTGCACAACTACCCACTGACCAGAGGGGCAGACCCCCACCCCACCCACCCAGCAGCCATTCAAAACCTCTCCTCCTCCACAGCCTGTGCTATGCCACATTTTTTTCTTTTTCTTTTTTTCTCTTTCTTTTCAGGCTTCTTTACCTTTCATCATAATTCTTCCTTCTTCCACCCTCCTTTTTCTTTCATTCTTTTCTTCTTCCTCTTTCTCCCCCTTCTTGTGTCTCATATGACCCTGTCCAGTTGGTTTTGCACACTCCCATGGAGTGAGCACTGCGTTCCCACTTCAGCCGTGTTTGGCAGCTAGCACTTTCACCAATAATGTGCTACCTTGTTTTCACTTTTTTCTTTCTTCTTCCCTCACCCTCCACTTGTTTTTCTTTTTTTCCTTTTCTTCCTCATTCTTCCCTTTATTTGGTTTTATTTTACATAGGGTCTGTGGTCAACAGTGCCTGCCACTGCTCCTCTGTGGATAATGGTGCACCCTCCATGGAGTGAGCTCCATGTTCCCACTGCAGCCATTTTTAGTGACTAATGCTTGTATCAGCACTTGTCCATTTTTCTTTCCCCCTTTTTTTTTTCTTCTTAATTTTCCCTCTTCCTCCCTCTTTTAAAATTTTTATTCTTTTTTTTATTCCTCCTCCCCTCAGTTTTCTTTCTTTAATTAATCCCATGGAGTGAGTGCCTTTCCCCCACCATTCTGCCTTAGGCACTGTGTGAACACATGGAATTGTTGTCGTAGGTGCCGTCGAGTCACTTCCAACTCATAGCGACCCCTGTACAGCAGAACGAAACCCTGCCCGATCAGCTCCATGATTCCTGCTATACTTGAGCCCATCATCACAGCCACCGTGTCAATCCATCTCATTGACAGCCTCCCCCTCTTTCGTCGACCCTCCACCCTACCAAGCATGACATCCTTCTCCTGGGAATGGTCCCTTCTGACAACATGACCAAGGTAGGTGAGAAGAAGTCTGGCCATTCTCGCTACCAAGGAGATTTTCGGGTGCACTTCCTCCAGGACAGATCTTTTAGCAGTCCATAGTACTTTCAGCATTCTTCACCAGCACCACAACTCAAAAGCATCAACTCTTCTTCGGTCTTCCTTATTCATTGCCCAACTCTCACATG
>NW_006921721.1:2304516-2317925 GCF_000298275.1 Orycteropus afer afer
GCTATTCATAAGGTTTTCCCTGGCCAATTCTTTGAGAAGTGGATGGCCTCTTCCTTCTTCCTAGTCTGTCTCAGTCTGTAAGCTGGGTTGATACCTGTGCACCATGTGCATCCTGCTGGGTTTGAAACACCAGTGGCTCAGCCTCAAAACTCACATCAACACATCACCATCGTAGGACAAACCAACAGACAAGTTTGTCTCCCTGTTGGAAACCTCTCCCACCACCCTTACCTGGGTCCCTGTGGCTTACTCCTCCTCTGTCCCAGTTCCTGGGCCTTTTAATCCTCTTTCTCCCACTCTCCCACCCTGCTGCTTTGGGTGTGCCTGGGTTCCCTCTCCTCACCTGGATCCCTGCAGCTGACACACTTATAGAAGCTGGCAAGTCCAAAGTTCCTGGATCAAACATCAAGCTAGAGGCTTTTCCCCATCAAGCCAGAGGCTTTTCCCAACTCTTGCAGCAGCAGTGGCTGAGGATCTCAAGGCTAGCAGGTCATATACCGGCTGTTGACTTCAACAAATGATGAATCTAAGATCTCCAGGCCGAATTGTGGATTGTTCACTCATGGAAAAGCACAACAGAATCCCAATCCACAGAAGAATGAACACAATGGAATAAGCACCACATTATCACCATAGCTATGTTTGGCAGCTAGTATTTGCACCAATACCATACCATTTTTTAATTCTTTTTTCCTTTTTCTTTTCTTCCTAGGTCTTCCCTCCCCCCTTTTTTGAATTCCTTTTTTCCCCTGATACTTGGGAGCCAATGACCCTATCCAACTGTACTCACTATGCCTGCCTTGCTGCCCACTGGGCAAGTGCTACCACCTGCTCCGGCACCACCATATCAGTAACAGACAACAGCCGACACTCACCAGCCTGCTCTCAGCTGTTCAACATGAGCTATGATCAGAGACTCACATCTACACTCTCACAAACTACCAAATCTCTCCAGAGGCAGATGATGAGCATCCCAATTCTGCCAAACTAGCTCATAGAGTGCATGTCCAACATGTTTCATGAATTAAACAAAACAATACCAAGAAACAAGGTGAAGCAAATAAACATACAATAAATCAATAAATATAACATCAACACAATATCTCAGAGACTACAGACAACTTAAATCACACACAAGAAAATACAAGACAAAATGGTTCAAGCAAGTGACCAAACTACAAGACCAGAAAACTTTCTGGAAGAAGAAATGCCATTGGTAGTACAAAATAAGGAATTAAAAAAAATAAATAAATAAAAGTGTGTGTAGCATGTAGCTACCTTCAATGAATTGAGAGAGAAAGATCAAGAAAACCACAGATGAAATCAAGAAAAACACAGACAAAACTCTAGAAGAATTGAAAAAAAACATACAAAAACAAATTGACATAATAAATGGAAAATTAGGAACCATAATAAAACAGCAAATAGAAATCCATAAGATTAATACTAAAATTTCAGAAATAGATAACACAGTAGAAGGACAAGGAGTATAATTGAATCAATGGAAGACAGAATTAGTGAAAATGAAGACAGATCTCTTCTTACTAAACTGTTAGAGGACTGATACAGAAAAAAAAAAAAAATGGAAAAAATGAAGAAAGCCTAAGAATTATGTGAGATAAAATCAAGAGGAAGAACTTGAAGAACTTACATGTGGTCAGAATTCCAGAAGAAGAAGAGACAACAACAACAAAAAAGCACCAAGAAAATTTCAAGGATTTTTTGGAAAAAAAAAAAATTCCTAATATCATGAAAAATAAAAATATATTTAACAATCTCAACAAACCCCAAATAGTATAGGCCTCAAAAGAAAATCACTAAGAGATATCATAATCAAAATTTCCAAAACTAAAGACAAAGAATCCTGACAGCAGTTCAAGAAAAACAGAAAATTACCTACAAAGAAGACTAAGCTCTGATTTCTTGGCAGAAACCACACAGGCAAGAGAACAATGGGAGGACATATATAAAACCCTGAAAGAAAAAAAATGCCAATAAGAATTGTACATCAAGCAAAATTGTCTCCCAAATACAATGGTGAAATTAGGACATTTTCAGATAAACAGAAGTTAAGGGAATTTGTAAAAACCACACCAACCTTACAAGAGATGCTAAAGAGAATTCTTTTGACAGAGATTGAGACACATGACAACATCACCTGGAAATCAATTGAGATACAGAAGTAGCACAAATAAAATAAACCTAGAAGACTGAAAATATGGAACGAGAGATATTAATTTGTAAATGATGACAACTACAAAGCAAAAAAAGGGAATAAGTGGTGTAGTTACAGAACTTCCAAATGGAGATGAAGTTAAGGTGGTATCAATATAGGATGGACTGCTTTAAACTTGGGAAGATAATAATAAATTACAGGGTAATCTCAAAGAAAATTAATAAGCTTTCTCACCAAAATAAAAAGAAAATCATAAAGACTCAGCAAACATTAAAACAAAAGCAAGAAAGGAAATAGTAAGAAAATTCATAAACAAAATGAACTCAGCACAAAAAAATATATGGGGAAAAAAAACAACCAACACTACAAACACACACACACACACACTCACAAATCACAACCCAACAATGACAGTCAATAGTGTATTCATACCTACTGAAAGTAAATAGATTAAATATACCAGTCAAGAGACAGAGAGTAACAAAATAGATAAGAAAACATGACCCATCAATATGCTGTTTATAAAAGACACACCTTAGACACAAAGACAAATAAAAACTAAAATTCAAAGGAAGGTAAAATATATATTAAGCAAATGGCAATCAAAAAAGATGAGAAGTGGTAATAATAATTTCTGATAAAATAGACTTTAAGGCAAAACCAGCATAAAAGACAAGGAAAGACATTATACAATGATGTTAAAGAGCAAATCCAACAAGAGGACATAATCATAGTATGTATGGATCCAATGAAAGAGCCCTGAAATACTAAAATCAAACCATAACAGAATGGAAAAGTGAAAGAGACAACTCCCCACTAATAGCAGTAGACATTAATACTCCACTTTTGATGAAGGAAGACCAATTACAAAGAAACTTAGCAAAGATACAGCCAACCTGAACAACACTATCAAATAACTAGACATCACAGACTATATAGAACACTCCATCCAAGAACAGCATAATATACATTCTATTCCAACACACATGGAGTATTCTCCACAATAGACCATATGTTAGGCCACAAAGCAAGCCTTAGTAAATTTAGAAAATATTGAAATACAAAATAAAGTTAGAAATCAATAACAGGAAGATGACGGGAAAAAATCAAATACAGGGAAAGTGAATAACATACTGTCTAAAAACTACTAGGTAGAAGAAGAAATAAGAAGTGAAATTAAAACTTCCTTGAATCAAATGAGACTGAAAATACAAGATACCAAATCTTTGGGACACACCAAAAGCAGTGCTCAGAAGATAATTTATTTATAACACAATCATATGTATCAAAAATGAAAAAAGAACCAAAATCAACACCTTAACCCAACATCTCCAACAATTACAAAAAGAATAGCAAAAATGCCTACAGTCACCAAAAGAAGGGAAGTAATAAAGATTTAAGCAGAAAGAAATAAAATAGAAAACAGAAAACAATGGAGTAATTAACATGATTAGAAATTGGTTTTTTTTTTTAAAGAAAAATAAAATTGATACACCACTGGCAAATTTAACAAAAGAAAAGGAAAAAAAATGCAAATAGAAAGGAAAGAGGCATTATCACAATAGAACCAAGTGAAATTAAAAGGATAATAACAATACTACAAAGAACTGTACTGCAACAAATTTGAAAGGCTAGAAGAAATGGACAAATTTCGAGTAACACACTACCTATCCAAACCAAAACAATCTGAGGTAGAAAATTTTGAACAGCCTCCTCAGTAATTGAACAAGTCATTAAAAAAAAAGTAAAAAGAAAAGAAACTCCCCAAAACAATAACAAAAACGTCCTGGCCCAAATGGCTTCCTTCACTGGTCAATTCTACCAACATTCAGAAAAGAGATGGCACCAATTCTATTCTACTAAAACTGCTCCGGAACATAGAAAAGGGTGGAATACTCCTGAACTCATTTTATGAAGTGGCATAACTCTGATACCAAAACCAGGCAAAGAAAAATAAAATTGCAGAACAATATCCCCCATGGCAATGATTGTGAACATGGTGCAGGATGAGGCAGTGTTTCATGCTGTTGTATGTAGGGTCACTATGAGTCAAAACCTATTTGACAGCACATAACAACAGCAACAACAACTACTTCCATTAACATAGACACAAGAATGTTTAACAAAACCCTAGACAATAAAGTGCAACAACATATCAAAAAAGTAATAGATTATAACTATGTAGGCTGCATGCCAGGTATGAAAGGATGGTTCAACATTAGAAAAACAATCAGCATAATCCACCACATAACTAAAACAAAGGGGGGAAAATGATCATATTAATAGATGCAGAAAAGGTATTTGACCAAAGTCAACACCCATTCTTGATAAAAACAGCAAAATAGGAATACAAGAGAAATTCCTCAACTTAATTAACATCATATACATAAAACCAATGGCCAACATTATTCTCAATGGAGATAAACTGAAAACATTCCTCCTGTGAATGGGAACCAGACAACAATGCTCTTTATCACCATTGCCATTCAATATTGTATTGAAAGTCCCAAACAAAGCAAAAAGACAAAAAAGGAAAATAAAAGGCATCCAAATTGGCAAAGAAGTAAAACTATTTTATTTGAAGATCACACAATTCTATACATAGAAAATCCCAGAGACTCAATAAGAAAACTACTGGTATTAATAAGATTCAGGAAAGTGGCAGGGTACAAGATCAACATACAAAAATCAGTCAGATTCCTGTATACTGACAAATAGAACTCTGAAAAGGAAATCAGGAAAACAATACCATTGACAATAGCTACCCAAAAGATGAAGTACTTAAGAATAAATTTAACTAGGGATACAAAAGACATAAACAAAGAAAACTAGAAAATACTCAACAAGAGACCTACATAAAAGGAAGAATATATCACGTTCATGGATAGGAAGATTTAACATTGTTAAAAGTCAATGCTACCAAAGCAATCTACAGATATAATGCAGTCTTCATCTATATTCCATTATCATTCTAGAAAGAGATGAAAAAAGTAGTCACCAAGTTTACATGGGAAGGACAGGGATTCTGGATAAGCAAAGCACTGCTAAAGAAGAAGAAATGTTCACAATAAATACCATTAGAGAAATGTAAATCAAAGTAACAGTGAGATACCATCTCACCACAGCATTAATAGCAATGTCAAATAAAATAAACTGAAAACAACAAATGCTGGTGAGGGTGTGGGGAGACTGGAACTTTTATACAATGTTGGTGGGACTGCAAAATAGTGCAAGCACTGTGAAAAATGGAAAATTGGAAATAAAAATACCATTATGATCCAGAAATCCCAATACTAAGAATATATTACATAGAAATAAGAGTTGTGACATGAACAGATATATATGCACATTCATGTTCATCATAGCATTATCCGCAATAGCAAAAAGGTCGAAACAACCTAAGTACCGGTAAACAGATGGATAGATAAACAGCTATGATACATACATACAATGGAATACTACACAATATTAAAGAATTACAATGAATCTTTGAAACACCTCACAACATGGATGAATCTAGAAGACACTATGCTGAGTGAAATTAGTCAGTCACGAAAGGACAAATATTATATGAGACCACTGTTGTAAAAAGGCTGAAACACAGAAAGAAACATTCTTTGATGGTTACCAGGAGTGTGAGGGTAAATCACTAATAGAATGTAGACATGTATTAACTTGGGTGAAGTGAAAGGCAATATGCAATAAGGGGTAGATCAGCACAAAATGATCAAGATGAAGGGAAACACTGGGAGGAGTACAAGAGTTAAAAGTAATTCACTTGCATACACAATCCTACGATAACAGTAGCAGCAATAACCTACCAGTGGATACAAAAGCTGAACAAGTGTGGGAAAGCAAACAGACTATACCCATGAATATATATAGGTTTGACAGAGTGCATTTTTACATATATATTATCTATATGGGCTGCAAATATATCCATGAATACAGTAGAGCATACAGGAGGCAAAGTTATGGAAACTTCTTAGCCATAACCAAACACCTTGAGGGAGTGTGTCGGAGGCATGAGGGCTAAGGGCTGTAGTCTTGAGGGATATCAAGGTCAACTGACATAACATAATCCATGAAGACAGTGTTCTATATCCTACATTGATGGGTGGCAACCAGGGTCTTAAAAAGCTTATAAGCAGCCATCTAAGGTGCAACTAATAATTTCTCTTCATCTAGAGCAAAGAGTGAAGAAAATAAAAGACATAAAGAAACAATTGGAAGCTCTGGTAGCATAGTGCCTGAGGCACTTGACTGCTAACCAGAAGCCTGCCGGTTCAAACCCACCAGCCACTCCTCGGAAGGAAGATGGGTCAATCTACTTCCGTAGTGATACTGCCTCAGAAACCCAAGGGTCGCTATGAGTCGGGTCCGACTCAACAGCACATAACAACAACAACAAATGGTGCTTGGCTGCCACTGCTGACCACTTTTGTCACAATAGGAGGTCCTGGATAGAATCAGAGAAAAATGTGGAACAAAACTCAAAATCATAAATAAGACTATGCTTACTAATCTGATATAGACTGGTGGAATACCCAAGACTATGACCTTAGACACCCTTAAAGCCTGGAACTGAAGTCATTCCTATGGTTTAACTGTCAGTGAAACAATAGACAGGCTTATAAAGTAAATGTCAGGGAAGTCCTCACTTCTTAGAATAGTCAACAATACAAGATCAAAAGGGCAGCATTTGTCTAGGGATAAAGCTCAGAAAGTAAGAAGGGATAGGAAAGAAAGAGAAATGGAAACGGAAACCACAGGGAGGAAGTGAGGGGAGTGAGAATTGCAATCAATGTCACAAAACAAAATGTGTACAAATTGTTGAATGGAAAACCAATTTACTATGTGAACTTTCACACAAATCACAATAAAAAGTTTAAATAAGCATTTATATATTTAAAAAAGGTATTGGAAGACAGCCATGTTCATTTCTCTGTGGTTGTTTTTGCATTACATTGGCAGAGTTAGGTGGTTGTCTCTGTTGCAACAGAGATTATATGGCCCACAAAGCCTAAAACATTTCCTATTTGGCTGTTTAGGAAAAAGTTTACTGATCCCTGCTGTAAAGAAGGAAAATAAAGGACTTACATCACAATATGTGCAAGTAGGAACTGTGTTCCTACAATTTTTTCTAAGCTCAACAGACATCTTCACTCTGCAAATTGCAATACCCATATTTGATTTTGGAAGTCTTTTATTTTTTTGTTTTGAGGTCTCAGTTGTTTCCTAATTTCACTGGGTGAAGGCTTGTATTACTGTTTTCCTTGTTGCTTTTGAGTGTTTTTCTCTGAAAACTGAATGAGAAAATGCTGGCTTTATTCTGTATATTAAAATGGGAAGTTCTCAAATGGTTCTTCAAGAAATTGTTTCATTTTTGTTTGCTTCTTTGGTTGGTTGTCTTCCGGTCATTGGAGAGAAACCTGGACTACTAAATATTCTTCTCCTAGATATATGTAGATTGCTTCGTCTTTTACTTAATAATTTTTATAATTCTCTTGGGTGTAATTTAGTTCTCAAAAAGAATATAAACACAAAATTTTAAAAATATATAAATCAGTAAGGGAAAATCCCAGTTTTATATTTTCTGTTGCCTTAAATTCTGACCCATATTAAAATAGAAAGATCAGAGTAGTATTGGGCACTTAAAACTTTACAAGTTAGTATAAATAAATATGTGCCAAAAATATTCAAAACTAGAAAAGAATAAGGTGCTTTTAAACACTGCCAAACTTTACCCTTTAATTCTTATGCTATCTGTATTGTATTTAGCTGTATTTAGGCTTATTTTTAAATTAAAACGAATTTAAAATTAAACTCATTAGAACATCGTATCTACCAAAACCATAGTATCCAAACAACTTTGCAAAGTTTAAGTACATTTTTACCTAAAGGTACAATTTTAAAAATGAAGTGAAATTCTAATTGTCATTATACTACTCAATATTTTATTTCTGTCTGTTCTGTCTTCTTTTTCTACTTTTTAAGAGTTGTCTGCTTCTGTAAAATTTATTGCAATACTAAATAGTGTTAAGATATATGTTAAAAGTAATTTATAGGTTAGGCTGCTGTCTTAAGACAAAATGTCCATTTTAATACATTTTCTGAAATGTATATTGTGGTGCAGTGAATTACTTGGTATGGCTTTTCTAACCAGTCTTTGTGACTCCTACTAGATTACTGTGTCAGACCATGGAAATAAGGTGTATGGAACTCTATTGTGGGCATTGGTTAGTTTTGTCATTCTGCTAGGGTTAAAATGAGCCTTTCTAGGGACTCTGGTGGCGTAGTGCCTAAGGCATTTGACTGCTAACCAGAAGGCTGGATGTTCAAATCCACCAGCCTCTCCTTGGGAGAAAGGTTGGGAAATCTATTTCTATAGTGATAGTGCCTCAGAAAACCAAGGAGGGGTCACTATGAGTTGGTTCTGACTTGATGGCAAAACACAACAACAACAGAGACAGGAAGGGGGAATCTCACTATCATCAAGAGAAAAGTGTAGCAGAGCATGTCGTTGGACCTGAGATCCCCACCTGGACCTCCTTGGCAAAGATGACCAACTGAGGAACCAAGAGGCATAAGACAGAGCGACAGGCTTGTCTGCCCACAGAGCAAGAAAGCTGAGTGCCTTTGGGCAAGAGGCTTGCTGGTAGAGTGGGGTACACCTAAGTACACCTATAAAAACTAAACCAAACTCACTACCATAGTGAACCCTCCTCGGGTTTCCGAAGTGGTATCTCTACAGAAATAGATTGCCCAATCTTCCTTCCAAGGAGTGGCTGGTGGGTTTGAACCATCGGCCTTCTGGTTAGCAGTCACATAAGCATAGGCATAGGCATAGGTAAAGCTAACAGGGATTTGCAACACTTGCCTGAGGAGGGCAGAGGCCAGACCAAGAGGCCAAGGGCCAGAGAGGTATGCCTGAGAACATAGCAGAGGGAAGACTGACCTGATCAAAGAATAATATCCTGAATGGGTTCCTGAATCTGAATTGTAGCCTGTTACTTTCCTAATAAACCCCATAATCATATGTATTGTGAGTTCTGTGTGGCCACTGCAACGAATTATTGAACCCAGAAGTGAAGTCGTGAGGACTGCTGGAGGGATGGTTTGTGTCAGAATTGGTGGGGGGAGGGGAAGAAAAAAAAAAGATGGATGGAAGCAGCATGTTTGGTCCCATAGCAATAAGTCTTGGGCTGCTGATGGTGATTCTGTTTCCCCCTCCTAAGTTTGGAGGAGGTCAGAGGATGCCGCCTCCACATCTTTTTTGCATATATATTCTCTGATTGTTAATAGATTTCAATGGGTTTTGGTATATGGAAAGAAATGTCAATGATATAAAATAATACTATACTAACTTCCTCAAGAAGCTTTCTATCTTAAGTGATATTGAGTTTATGCTAATGGTAGTGGAATGATTTTGAAAAGGACAGCAAGAATGGCTGCACAAGTTGAAGATGGTAACCAGTGTCACTGAATTGTACGTGTAGCAATAGTTGAAATGGTGTAAATCTTTTAGTATCTTTCCACAACAATAAATTTTTTCAGAAAAAGAAATTTTCTGTTCATTTTAGAATCACACTTTTGTCTTTTTCTTGAATTCTTGTGTAATGTTTATAAACTTTCTAAAATGGCTACCAAAAACAAAATAAATATTAAAAAAAAAAAAATGAAGAGATGGGCTTTGACGTTTTCCCAGAGGTGTATCTAAGGTATGACAGGTACAGTACAAGCCCTGGGTGTCACTTGAAAGGGGTGCCACAGAGCAGTTTCTGTTAACCATTGTAGTTTCCATCACCAGCTTTGAGGGATCATTCAGCAAGTTAAACTAATACTTTCATATTTGAGAGCCTCCATGGGTCAAGGCAGACTGTATGCTCTTGCTCTGCTGAATATAGAAAGTAAAGAAACTGAAAAACAAATGAGCACATTATAGATGAATTTCCATCATTGAGAGCAAGGAAGATGCAGCTGTAATTTCCACGTAGTGCCATAATGTGTTCTATAAAAAGTTAATGAGTTTGCACTATTAAGCCAATGCAATGGTAAAGTTATCTGAAAGAAGGATGTCAGATGTTTGCACAGGGATGCAATTTTAGTTCTTGACAAAGGCACTATTTTCCATAGATACACCTCTGTATCTTCCTTCCTGCCGCTCACCCCTCCCGAGAACCAGCTCCCGACTACCAGTGCATACAAAGACTTTTACCAGAAGCAAGCTTCCTTTTTGAGTGTTGAATAATTTTTTTAAAATATTTAATATATTATTCTTCTCAAGAGTACTGACAGTTGGATTGAGAAATCCTGAAATCAGATACATCTATGAGAAAAATAAAAATATCAGAGCTCTTCTTTGATGGAAATTTCAGGAAGTTTGAAAGCTAAATCAAATGGATGAAAAAGAAATGTTTGGGTAAGGTGCTTTCTCACTACATACCTTTAAAGCTGGACTAAGCATCACATAAGTTAGTCATATATTTTACCCTGCACCTTACTGTTCTCCAGTTTGGAGGGAAGGAAAAGTGCTATCCCAAACCCTTGGCAATTCTAACTTATAGTTACCCTATAAGGACAAAGTAGAACTACTCCATAAGGTTTACAAGACTGTAATCTTTATGGAAGCAGATAGCTACATCTTTCTCCCACGGAGTGGCTAGTGGGTTCAAACTGCTGACATTTTGGTTTGCAACCAAGCGCTTTAAGCAATCAGGGTTCCTGGTAAAAGCTATAATAGAGATAAAACAATGTCTAGCCTAGACCAAAGAAGTCAGTGGAGGTTTCCCAAAGGAGATGTGGGACTTCCTTTCTAAGAAAAGAGATAAGCATGTGTAAAGGCTAGGAGGCATAAACAGACACGTGGATCACACTACTTAGCCATTAAAAGTTTATTGCTGACCTCCAATAGAAGACTTTCCACTGAATGGGGGGACTATCCATACTACCATGGATCAAACTGTGAGTGATTTAATTTTTCAGACTCATTAGGAACTCAGGACATCAAGAAGGCAAGGTCAAACATTAATTAGGGCCTTATAAGAAAGGCAATTTTCCAAAGCAAAGAGGACTACGCAGTAAGGAGGAAGTTTGACTGCACATTCCTCATCTAAATCAGAAAGCAGCAGTTTCCAAGAATCAAACCTCCTCTGATATGGCCATAAGCACTACTAACTTGTTCAACATATCTAGTTCCATCCAATGGGTATCTGAAGCAATTGAAAGGAACTGGGTCATTCCTATGAGAATGAGTTTCCATTCTGTGTCTTAATTTAGTTAAATATATAACATACCAAACCATCCTATATACATTTAAATATATACACTTATGAGATTGAGGGTTCCCGGAAAAGAGTATTTCTGAATGAAATGGGCTTTAGTGTTACCCCTGTGAGAGCAGAGTTTCATGTCCATCTTGTACATGGCTATATCTGGCACATAACAGGCATCCAATATATACATGTGGAGTGAATGAATGAGAGACTTTCTGACCACAAGGTTTCAAGCTTCTGCTATTGAGTAGGTTATTGTTCTTAGCTGTTGCCAGTTAGCCTCGAACTCACGGAGACTCTATGAACAATGGAACAAAATGCTGCCCAGTCCTGTGTCATCCCCATGATCAGTTGCAGATCGGACTGTTACAACTCAGGGTATCCACTGGCTGATTTTCAGTAGTAGATGGTAAAGCTTTTCCTGCTAGTCTGTTTCAGTCTAGAGGTTCCACTGAAACCTATTCAGCATCATAACAATACTGCTCTGCATGAGGTACATTGGCCTAGAATAGAACTCAGGTCCTTCACATTGTAAAAATGGCAGCATCTGACCTCCTTTAACCTCACAAAGCTGGAGGAGGATCAACATCAACATCAACATAAGGTAGAGATCAGACATGCTTCCACCCTCCAATCTTTTTCAAATTCTGACACCAACTGTGCTTCCCATGGCAATCTCTACTTCTCTGCAGAGTTTGATAATCCATTGCAATAGCCACACAGAACTCACAGACAATACTTATGATTATGAGGTTTATTGTTGTTGTTGTTATTATGTGCCGTTGAGTCAGACCCGACTCATAGCGACCCCTCCTTGGGTTTTCGAGGCGGTATCACTACGGAAGTAGATTGCCCAACCTTCTTTCCGAGGAGTGGCTGGTGGATTTGAACCACCAGCCTTCTGGTTAACAGTCAGGTGCCTTAGGCACTATGCTACCAGAGCTCCCATGAGGTTTATTAGGGAAGTAAAATGTTACAACTCAGGGTCAGGAACACCTAGGATACAATTCTATCAGGGCAGCCTCTCCTTAGTTATGTCCAAATGTTGGTCTTTCTATGGCCTTTGACCCCTTATCCTGGCCTCTGCCCTGATCAGGCAAGTGTTACAAAGCTCTTTAAGCTCTGCCAATAAACTCTTAGAGGCACGCTACTCTGCCAGCAAGCCTCCTGCCCGAAGTAACTCAGCTTTCTCACTCTGTTTCATGCCAGTCTGTTTGTTCTGCTGGTATTTGGTGCTGCCATTTCTCTGTCACTGTTTCTTATGATCTCTCACTGTCTCTGATGTCACAGTTCTCTGTCTCCTCGATTGAGGAGGTTCAGCCCAGGGATCTCGGATGCAAAGAACATGCTCCACTCCTGGCTCTTCTTTCTTGATAGTAATGAGATCCCCTCTTTCCACCTTTGGGAGTTCTCAATTTAATCCAAGCAAGATGAAAAACTGACCAATGCCCACATTAAGGTTACATAAACTTTAATTGCATGGTCACATCCCTACATTATTTACATTATTAACAAATCCTTGGTGGGTCACAAGCATCTAATATCTGCACAGTCCTGCCTAGTCATCCTGTGGGAGTCACAAAGACCATGAATAGAAGGGCGATATCAAGCTCACTGCACCAAATTCATTTAAGGCAAGAATTCTACCACTGAGCCATCACTTCTCGCATTAAAGAAGGTGTATTTGAGTAGAATTCTAGGAAAATGAGTCAATTTGAAGGAGTTAGGGCTTAAGACCACCACTAGTCTGTCAGTTTGTCATACTGTGATGGCTTGCATGTTGCTGTGAGGCTGGAGGCTATGCCATATCTCAGTGGAGCTTCCAGACTAAGACAGACTCAGAAGGAAAAATGAGCCATCCACTTCTCAAAAAATTGGCCAGTGAAAACCTTACGAATAGCAGTGAAACACTGTTTGATATATTACTAGAAAGCTTTATGAATGTTGTTGTTGTTGTT
>NW_006921721.1:2318025-2319504 GCF_000298275.1 Orycteropus afer afer
TGCCCAACCTTCCTTCCGAGGAGTGGCTGGTGGGTTTGAACCGCCAGCCTTCTGGTTAGCAGTCAAGTGCCTTAGGCACTATGCTACCAGAGAGTTGGGGCTGACTTGACGGCAAACAACAACAGCTTTATGAATAGCCCTGAAACATTGTCCAATACAGAGCTGGAAGATGAGCTTCTCAGGTTGAAAGGCACTCAAAACAAACTGGAGAAGAGCTGCCTCCTCAGAGTAGAGACGACCTTAATGACGTGGTTGGAGTAAAGCTTTCAGGATCTCTATTTGCTGATGTGGCATGACTCAAAATGAAAATAAATAAATAAATAAAAACAGCTGCAAACATCCATTGACAATCAGAATATAGAATGTACAAAGTATGAATCTAGGAAAATTGAAAGTTGTCAAAAATGAAATAGAACATGAAAAGATTGATATACTATGCATTTGTTGTTGTTGTTGTTATGTGCTGTCGAGTCGGACCCGACTCATAGCAACCCCTCTTTGGGTTTCCAAGGCAGTATCACTATGGAAGTAGATTGCCCCATCTTCCTTCCAAGGAGTGGCTGGTGAGTTTGAACTGCCAGTCTTCTGGTTAGCAGTCAAGTGCCTTAGGCATGTATTAGTGAGCTAAAATGGACTGGGTTTGGCCATTTTGAAACAGACAATCATACTATGCCTGGAATAACAAATTGAAGAGCAAAGTGTAGCATTCATTGTCAGAATGTTTCAAGATATATCCTGAAGTACATTGCTGTCAATGATAGGATAATATCCATATGCCTGCAAAGAAGACCAGTTAATACAAGTATTATTCAAATTTACTCACCAACCACCAAAGCCAAAGATGAGGAAAGTGAAGATTTATACCAACTTCTGCAGTCTGAAATTGACTGAACATTCAATCAAGACATGTTGATTATTACTGGGATTGGAATGCAAAAGTTGGAAACAAAGAAGAATCACCACTAGTTGGAAAATATGGCTTTGATGATAGAAATGACACTGGAAAGAATGAATTTTGCAAGACCAATGACTTATTCATTGCAAATACCTTTTTTTCAGCAATATAAACAATGGCTATGCACATGGACTTTGCCAGATGGAGTACACAGGAATCAGATCAGCTACATCTATGGAAAGAGCCAATGGAGAAGATCAATATCCTCAGCCAAAACAAGGCCAGGAGCTGACAGTGGAACAGACCATCAACTGCTCCTATGTAAGTGCAAGTTGAAGCTGAAGACAGTTAAAATGAGTTCACAAGAGCCAAAGTAGATTAGAGGCGTTAAATACAGATAACCAAAAACCAGATAAATGGTGGGATGACATCAAGAACATCATTCATGAAGAAAGCAAAAGGTCATTAAAAAGACAGGAAATGGAGAAAAGACCAAAATGGATGTCAGAAGAGACTCTGAAACTTGCTCTTGAATAGAGAGTAGCTAAAACAAATGGAAGAAATGACAAGATAAAAGAGCTGAA
>NW_006921721.1:2320279-2323391 GCF_000298275.1 Orycteropus afer afer
TATTACTTGTGTTTTATTGACTATGCAAAAGCATTTGATTGTGTGGATCATAACAAATTGTGGATAACATTGAGAAGAATGGGAATTCCGGAACACTTAACTGTGCTCATGAGGAACCTGTACAGAGACCAGGAGGCTGTCATTTGAACAGAGCAAGAGGATACTGCATGGTTTAAAATCAGGAAGGAAGTGCATCATGGTTATTTCCTTTCATCATACTTATTCAATATGTATGTTGAACAAATAATCCGAGAAGCTGGACTATATGAAGAAGAGCATGGCATCAGGATTGGAGGAAGACTCTTTATCAACCTATGATTTGCAGACAACACAACTTTGCTTGCTGAAACTGAAGATGACTTGGAGCACTTAATGATAAAGATTAAAGAATACAGTCTGTAATATGGATTACACCTCAACATAAAGAGAACAAAAATCCTCACAACTGGACCAATAAAGAGCATCACGATAAATGGAGAAAAGATTGAAATTGTCAAAAAATTTCATATTCCTTGTTTCCACAATCAACATTATTGGAAGTAGCAGTCATAAAATCAGATGCCATATTGCACTGGGCAAATCTGCTGTAAAAGACCTCTTTCAAGTGCTGAAGAGGAAAGATGTCTCTTTGAAAACTAAAGTGCACCTAACCCAAGCCATGGTATTTTCAATCACCTCATATGCATGTGAAAGCTGGATAACGGATAAGGAAGATTGAAGAAGAGTTGATGCTCTTGAGTTGTGGTGTTAGCAAAGAATACTGGAAGTACCATGGACTGCCAGAAAAACAAACAAATCTGTCCTGGATGAAGGACACCTGGAATGCTCCTTGAAAGCAAGTATAGCCACACTTCATCTCACCTACTTTGGTCATGTTGTTAGAATGGACCATTCCCTGGAGAAGGACATCATGCGTGGTAAAGGGGAGGTCAATGAAAAAGGGGAAGGCCCTCAACAAGATGGACTGATAGAGTGGCTGTAATGATAGGCTTGGGTATAGAAAGGATTGTGGGGCTGGTACAGGACCAAGCAGTGTTTCATTCTGTTGTACATAGGGTCGCTATGAGTCGGAGCCAACTTGATGGCACCTAACAAGAACAAGAGCAGGACCTGAGAATTGTGGTGGTTATGGTTATATGTCAACATGGCAGAGCCATGAAACTATCAGTGCTTTGGTAAGTATTATGTAATCATCCTCCATTTTGTGATCTGAAATGAACAGCCAATCTATTGAAAGGAAAGTTTCCTTTGAGGTATGGCCTCTATCCAAGATATATGAATGTTCTGGTAAAGCTCTCCTTCTCTCGATCCTGCATCAAATTCATCATCCATCTTCTTACCTCTGATTCTTGATGTGAGCCAGCAGCCTGCTCTCTGACCTGCAGATTTTGGGTTTGTCAGCCCCTGCAACTACATGAATCATAAGAAGCCTCCAGCCTGATGCCTGACCTATGGATTCAGAGCTTGCCAGCGTCCACAACTGTGTGAACCACTGCCTTAAAATAAATCCACCCCCCTTTATTTATTTATTATTTGGTTCCACAATCAACTCCCACTGAAGCAACAGTCAAGAAATCAGACAACAAATGATGCTGGGCAAATCTGCTGCAAGAGACCTCTTTAAAGTGTTAAAGAGCAAAGATGGCCCTTTGAAGACTAAGGTATGCCTAACCCAGACCATGGTATTTTCAATCATGTCACATGCATGTGAAAGCTGAACTATGAATAAGGAGGACTGAAGAAGACTGATAAATTTGAATTGTGATGTTGGTGAAGAATACCAAAAATACCATGGACTGCCATAAGAACAAATCTATCTTGGAAGAAATGCAGCCAAGATGTTCCTTAGAAGAGAGAATGGCCAGACATCCTCTCACATACTTTGGTCATGTTGTCAGAAGGTACTGGTCCCTGGAGAAGGATATCATGCTTGGTAAAGTAGAGGGCAGCAAAGAAAGGAAAGACCCTCAACGAGACAGACTGACACAGTGGCTGCAAGATGGGCTCAAGCATAGCAAGGATTGTAAGGATGGCGCATGACCAGGCAGTATTTCATTCTGTTGTACATTGGGTAGCTATATGTCAGAGCTGACTCAATTACTCCTAATAGCAACAACCATACATACATATCTATATCTATATCTATATCTATATCTATATCTATATCTATATCTATATCTATATCTATATCTATCTATCTATCTATCTATCTATCTATCTATCTATCTATCTATCTATATTAGAAGCTCTGGTAACACAGTGGTTAACACAGTGGTTAAAGAGCTCAGCTGGCACCAGAAAGTCGACTGTTCAAACCCATTAGCCACTCTTCAAGAGAAAGATGTGACAGTATGTGTCTGTAAAGATTTATAGTCTTGGAAACCCTATGGGGTATTTCTACTCTGTCCTATAGAGTCTCTATGAGTTGGAATTGGCTTGATGGCAATGAGTTTTGTTTGGGCATGTGTGTGTGTGTGTGTGTGTGTGTATGTCTATAATTTCACTAGTTTTGCTCCTCTAAAGAACCCAGTCTAAGACAGGAGTCAAAAGTTAGTCTAGCAATTGCATATGCCATAATGTACTCAAGTTATTAAAATTCTTGCAAGTTGAGCTTTTCTATAAGTTTAGAATTCTTTCTTCACTATAAGAAAAAAAAAATAGAAAAGTCAATAGGAATAAAAAGGGAAATAAATAAGAGGCACAAACACAACCTACAGTGGAATCTTGGAGAATACATTTTAAATTAGAAGTTTCTGAAGCAATCTTTTAGTTGAGGTCTTTTTTTTAATTTTATTTTTATTTTCAAATGGGATCAAGTGCCAGTTTCTCAGTCAATTCCATATCTAAAGAAGTTAGTCTGCACTGCTTGGCCACAGCCAGCTACCCAGAGGGACCGAGTAGTTGAACCTGTGAGCTTGGGACCGTGGTTGCAGGGGACATCAAGCTTAATAGGCATAACACACTATACAAAACATTGTTCCCCCTCCTACTTTGGCAAGTAGCCACTGGGATCTTAAAAGCTAGCGACCTGCCATCTAGATGCGACGATGGGTCTCTCCTTGTCCAGAGCAAAGAAGAATGAAGAAAACCAAAATTCATGGAAACAATTAAT
>NW_006921721.1:2324043-2326250 GCF_000298275.1 Orycteropus afer afer
TAGTTTTTTGATGGGCAGTCAGTCAACTTTGTAACTTTTCGTCACCAATGACAAGCTCCACAGGAGATATTTACCTTGTGCCAGATATTTAAAAAGCAAAACCTAAGGAATTTATTTCCATGTGCTGAGGTCAAAAAAAAAAAAAAGAGGTTTTGCTCAATATATCTCAGAAAATATAGCCACCTTGGGACTGAATATTACTTTCAGTGTTAGCCCAAAGGAAATTCCATTAGGGATGTTACATTCAATTGTGTAATTAGATGAGATGGATTCACACAGTGACTCCAACAATGGGTTCAAACCTAGCAATGACTGTTGAGGGTCGTTTTAACTCATAAGGTCACTATGAGTGAGAACCGATTTGAAGGCACATAACCTAACATTCAGTTTAGGGTGGTAACAAAAAATGAGTTGCATTCTCTCCTCAAACTGCATCATTTTCATTCTAACATGACTTTACACTGGACATAATAACCCCATCTGTCAACCTATCATCTGGTCAGTTAATGGAGTACGAAAATAATCTCAGCTGGCCGCAAAGGAGTGGAAATTCAACTGCCTGAGGGGCTTAAATTTACTGAGAATTTGTTCTAGACCTCTGTCCATTCAGTCTTACCTTGAGTCTCCACAGGAAAGACCTTTTAGGAGAGTAGAGACGTTGCTGTAAATGAAGCCAATAACCCTAGATGGAAGCACTTAACCAGATCAATATTTATTTTTTCTTTTTGGTGGATCTATGGTGATTGTTCCTAATTAGGTGGTCTTACTTGAGATACTGTCCCCAAATGCCAGGAGAGAGCTCTGCTTAAATGTCTTTGAAACAATGATACATTGGGGCAGAAAGTCAGTATTCATGTAAGAAATCACAGCTGCATAAACAATGTTTGTTTGCTACAAGAAGAAAATTTATAGTATATGTCAGGAAAAACTAAATACATTGGGGGCTTTGTTTGTGCCACAGTGTCACACTTCATGATCCTCTAAGCCACCAGACACATGAACAGATGAACAATGGAGACAGCTTTCTTACTATATTTTGGGCTAGCACTTTTTTTTTAACCATAACCACTTCCTGTTTCTCATTTCAAGATGCCTTTACATTCAGACTATCATAGTTCTATATATTTTGGGGACAGAGAGTAAACCAGAGTGGAGAATCTTGCTCCATCTTCATTCTCCATCACATTTTCTGGAAGAGATGAAGTTCTCTTAAAAGCTGAAATCTCTGATTATAGAGGTTCTCTCTTGAAACTATTCTCTCCTAAGCAAACAAACAATTAAAAAAAAAAAAAAAAAAACCTACTTGCTGTCAAATTGATTCTGACTCATAGCAAACCCCCGTAGGGTTTCCATAGCTGTAAATCATTATGGCACATAACAACAACAACAACAACAAAATCATTATGGAAGTAGATTGCCTCATCTTCCTCCTGTGGAGCAGCTAGTAGATTTGAACCACCAACCTTCTAGTTACCAGCCACATGCCTTACCCACTATACCACCAGAGCTCCTATAAAATAATGCCAAACCCATTACCATCAAGTTGATTGCCACTCATGGTAACCACATGTGTTACAATAGAAGTGTTCCACAGGATTTTCTTGGCTGGAGTCCCTGAGTGGCATAAATGGTAAAGCACTAAACTACTAGCCAAAAGATGGGCTGTTCAAAACCACCAGAGGTACCTCAGAAGACTGGCCTGGGGATCTGCTTCCAAAAGGTCACAACATGGAAAACATTATAAAGCAGTTCTACTCTACACACATGGGATCACTATGAATCCAACTCAACTCGACGGCTGCTAACAACTACAATTTTTATGAAGCAAACCTCCAGGCCTTTCTTTTGTGGTACCCCTGGGTGGATTTGAACTGCTGGCTTTCAGGTCAGTAGTTGAATGCAAACTGCACCACCCAGGGACCTTCTCCTTGGGATTTGGCGCAGCCTTCAAACAGTATTTTCCAGACTTTAAATTTCATGGAGAGATAACATGGGTTTTAAAACCAATATAGAGTCCTCCCTCATCTTTTAATTTTGTACAGAAAAGACATTTAAACAAAACAAAGTATTTCTACCATCTACTGTTGTCTGTAGGGGAGCTCTGGTAGCATAGTGGCTAAAGCACTTGACTGCTAACCAGAAGGCCGGCGGTTCAAACCCACCAGCCACTCCTCGGAAGGAAGGTTGGGCAATCCTACTTCCGTAGT
>NW_006921721.1:2334438-2346077 GCF_000298275.1 Orycteropus afer afer
AAAAAAAAAAAAAAACTTGCTCTGCCAAAAAAAAAAAAATCTCAAAATAAAGGACAGATTTTGACATTGAATAAATACATTTAGCTGTATGGGGCAACTCACTTCATTTTCCCAGTCCTTCTCATTTCACTATGAACTGTTGAAGACTATGTCAGCAATTGGCCCCAGTCCACAGACACACATTTGGGAATCACTGCATTAGGGGAAAGGGCACAGAGGACTTCTTGTGCCAAGGACTGTAGAAAGGGGAGATGTTTGGTTGCCTGCTGTGCAGGCACAGCCCTCTGGGAGTCATCCATCATTACCTGTATCTAAAGAATCTCTAAGTGTTTTAAAAGAGACTTGGAGAGATCAACTGCCATGCATATTTTAGTTTATTTCAAAGTTTACAAAATATATATTAAACATCCCAAGAGTCTTAAATCTGTAAAGCCCAGTGGAATTTCAAAGAGCTTAATGATATTTTCTTTTTAATGGCCTTGACCCCAGAAATTCATTTTTAAAAGTAATGTTTTTGTAGAAAGGGTTCTGAGAAGTTTCAGGATAACTTGTAGTATCAGTGAAATACATAGATAAGCTGGTGGTTTTATGCAGGATGGAGGAGGGGTGGGTAGGCAGCTGGAAACACCTGGCTGGAAGAAGCCTGCTTTTGTTTGTCGGAGCCCCAGGAAGCTGTCACTTGTTCTGACCTTAACAGGCAATTGCTACAATTTTGGTCCTCTCTCTATAGGGGCATCTAAACACAGAAGGAGGGGAGGTTGGAAGACTTTAGGTAGAAACTGAATGTTAGGGGCCCAGAAATAATGCTCAGAAAAGGAAGTAACCAAAAAGAGAGGAAAGGAAGGAAGAACTTTATTTGTTCATTTATTTATTTTTTAAGCTTACTTCCCACATATATGGATGGTGTAATTCTCAGAGCATTTTTGTGACCCACTCTCTAATTAATGGATTTCTCCCCTGCCCCAAGAAGGAAGAACACTGAAGGGAAATGCTACCTACATAAATCAGACTTCTTAAAATGAGTTCTCCATGGACTTGCATGGACTCCTGCTGCCTATACTGGGCTTTCGCCCATACAAAGCACTTCTATCTGTTTCACAGAAACTATTGTATTGGCTAGGACATTCTGTCCCAGAAATTATTTTGATGATCTGCTCTCCTGACACAAGTTACTTACGGGGACTTTTGTGGTTAGGCCCAGGGATAGAATGAGCCCCTTCCAATACTATAACGTTAACACTCTCTCCCTGCATCCCAGCCCTTCCATCCTTAGTCCCATGACCTGGGAATACTGAATTAAGTATGGAATGACTAAGACCAGTGATTACGAAGTCCATTCTGACTCATGGCAATGCCCTGTGTGTCAGAGTAGAACTGGTTGATTTCTCAGATGTAGATCACCAGGCCTTTCTTCCTAGGCATCCCTAGGTGGACTGGAATCTCTAACCTGACAGTTAGCACCCAAGCATTAACTGTTTGTACCACTCCTGGGAAAGACTGCCTTTCCCCAATAGCCTAAGGTGTTTCAGTTTTAGGGCCTAACAGATCAAAAGCTACATCAGGAGTCAAGAGAGCTGGACCTGTCTCTGTAATCTTGGGAAAATCACCTAAACACTGCAGCTTCATTTTTAAAACTCTGTAAAATGAAAAAAGACAGTGAATATCAGTATTTTTGCTTGGTTGACTGGTTGGTTTTTATTTATTGATTTACTTCACTTTTTTCCATCAGCAAAACCCCATTTTCATTAGAAACATCATTTGAAAATCTATTTATAAATAAACACAGCTCCAGCCTGATGATAGGGGGAGAGGGTAGAAGACTAGGTGCTGGGATCCTGTGGCCTCACCCTGCCTCCCAGACAACAGAGCAGTCCTTCATGGCCCCTGGCAAATGGGGAATGGAGGCAGATGTGGATCCAAGCTCATGTCCTTGGACTCTCCTGTAGAGCAGTGTGAAATCTGTTTGGCTATTCATATGTAACTAGCATTTCCAAAGATGAATTTTCATCTGTATGTAGAGATGGAAGACAAAGAGCAAGAAAAGCTGTGACAGAATAAACAGTTTTCTGAAAAGTAAGCATGTGCAACATATCATGAAAGTCGTCTTTATGTGCATCTGGTGTGACACCAGCAGCTTGTAGGCAGGAAGGTAGAAACCAAACCAAAACCAAATGCGTTGCTAGTCAGTGAGCTGATGAGCACTTTAGCCACTGTGCCACCAGGGATCCTTTGGATTAATACAAACCGCCTTGGAAACCCAAGGAGGGGTCGCTATGAGTTGGATCCGACTTGAAGGCAGTGAGTTTGATTTTTGGTTTAGAGGTGTCTCAGAAGAAAGGCAATTTACTCCTGAAAATCACAGCCATTGAAAACCCTGTAGAACACATTTCTTTTCTTTTTTGAAATTTTTATTGTAATTTGGGTGAAAGTTTACAGAGTAAATTCATTTTCCATACAGCCGTTCATACATTTTGTCTCATGACGTTGACTGCCATTCCCCACAATGTAACAGCTCTCTTCCTACATCTTCCCTATAGTTATTTCTTCCCTGTGTCCTTCTTTCCTATGATTTCTGCTCCCTGAGCTGTCCCCCTGTGCAAATACTGCCCTTGTGTTCTCCCATGATTGTTCATTCTAATGACTGTAGAACACTTACCTTGTGTAAATGTTCACCCCAAATGCCTGTCTATTGTTTGGCTGGAAGCCATGGGAGTGAGTTCAATTCCAGGCCTGAAGGGTAACTAGGGGCCACAGTCTCCAGAGTCTCACCAGGCTCTATCAGACAGGTAAGCCTGATCTTTCTTATGATTTTGCATTCCCTTCCACATTGTTCTCTCACTCTAATCAAGGATCTCCTGCACCCGTGGAGCACATTTCTACTTTGACACACATGAGTAGGAATTAGATGCAACTGAGTAAGTGGTTTGGTTTTTGTATGTTTTTCATTATATGCCAGCTTAGCAGACAAAATATATTATTTGCCATAAGTTTTATTTAATTTTCATGACATATTTATTTCATATAAATTATACCAAATTTCTCTGTGATTAGATTGAAATAGAATTTCTAGAATATATTTCTTTCCATAAAGACATTATCATAATCTATTTCAATACTATAAATAATATATTTTAATTTATTTAACATTTATACATTTTAAGATGAATACAAATATTGAAAAATTTGATTATATTTAATAAGTATAATAGAAAATATATTTTAAAATATCAAATATAAAATAAAATTATTTTGAAATACAATAGCAAATGCCCTATTTTTATCTTTGTATTAAATAGGCTGAGCTCCCATACTTCGTGTCTAGAATAGCAAAAATAAAACAGAAAAACTTCATTTTAAGCAATATATATATATTTTTTAATTGGGTTGAACTTCAACATGGAAATTTTTTAAATTAACAAAGTATTACCAGCCACACCTGGTAGGAGATCAAATAGGCAATATTTTATGGCCTAGTTACAAAGCCCAGAAAAAATGCATTAGAAATGGAAAAGGTTGGCTCTGCATGTATTTGAGTGAGGTCGCTGTTGCCACTATAATATTTTAAGGGGTCTCTTGTGAAGTGAAAATGTGGGAAATCACTTAAAAGGACAGAGCCACACTTGGAAATATTTAACTCATGATATTTGTGACATGGGTTTGGGAAAGAAGAGTCCACATGTGGAAATTCATTCTCTCAGCCCAAGTTAAAAGGGTTTTCATTTTAATGATTTCAATGAAGATTTTGATGGTAGCTATTGTTGCAAAAAATATTGAATGTACCATGGACTGCAAGAAGAATGAACAAACCTGTCTTGGAGGAAGTTCAGTGGAATGCTCCATAGAAGGTAGAATGGCCAGACTTCGTCTCTCGTACTTTGGTCATGTTGTCAATAAAGACCAATCCCTGGAAAAGGACAACATGTGTTTGATACAGTAGAGGGTCTGCAAAAAGGGGGAAGATCCTCAATGATATGTACTGATACAGTAGCTGTGATGATGGGCTGAAGCATGGCAAAGACTGTGAGGATGGCGCAGGACCAGGCAGTGTTTTGTTTTGTTCTACAAAGGGTTGCTATGAGTTGGAACTAACTTGACAGTGCCTAACAACATTGTTGTCACTTAGAACTTATCAATTTATCAGAATTATCCAGACATGAGAACTGCTGACAGGTTTTACAATTTTTTTTTTTTAAGAAATGAACTCTGAAAAGAAAAAACATGAGACGAATAGAAGTTGGCTCTCCTGCTTAGTCCTTAGCTCTCCTCCACAACCCAATCGGGCCTCAGTCCAAGAGACTTCAGGACCAACATTGATGGAGTGATGGTCAACCCAGACTATACATCCATGTATGCACTGGGAGAGAACAAAGATAGTTCCTGAGAAGGAATTGAATTTTAATTTATACGACGGGCACTTCTGCAACAAACTACTACTAATAAACATAATAATACCTAATATATAAAAAGAAATCACAACTTTTCCAAGTATTTCCATATCTCTTATCTCACTTGGTCCATGCTAGGGCTTTGTGGGCTCTAGAGTGGAGGGATTATTAGGTCCTTGTACAGATAAGAAGTTTGAAAAGCCAGAGGTTAAAGGATTATTTGTAGTCTTACAATTAGTTTTTGGTTTTTTGAGCACCAGAACCAGACCTCAGATGAGTTTCCTGACTGTGTATACTTTATACTTAAATTCCCTAGTTCTCTCTTCACTTCGGAAGACAAAACTTATACTACCTTTCCCATCCCCTCTTGTAAAGAGGGGAGAAAAACCAGCAAGGAACCATAAAGGGAAATCAACATGGCACTGTAGGAAGAACGTAAACATTGGAAGCAGGCGGAAAGGAGTTTCTATCTTGGTGTTAATGCTACTTTCTGTGTGTGTTTTGGGCAATTTTTTTCACTTCTCTGAGTCTCAGTTTCCTCATCTACAAAATGGGAATATTGATACTCTTTTCATAGGTTTGTTCTACTAATTGAGTTACATATTTATTACAAATATATAGTGATGGGCATGTGATAAACAAGGGAACAAATAGGCTATACTTTTTATTAGTAAAGGAAGGATTGAATCTGCTTCAAACTACACGATAAACATTGTTATACAATAAACACTGAAATAACAGAAGCTTGGTTTGCTGACCTCTAGTTACATATTTACTGATGTATTGAAGGAGCTCTGATGGTGCAGTGCCTAAGGCATTTAACTGCTAATCAGAAGGTTAGTATTTCAAACTCACCAGCCACTCCATGGAAGGAAGATGGAGCAATCTACTTCTGTAAAGATTTACCACCTTGGAAAACCAATGGGGGTCACTATGAGTAGTAGTTGACTCAGTGGCAGTGGGATTTTAGGCTTTTTGTTTTGTTTTTAGTGATATATTGAGTTTCTATGAGAACCTCAGCCGTCTTGTCAACCAGAACCTTTTGGTAACACTAAAGCAGATGTGAAAGTAACCACATCTGTCAACCCAGTCAAAGGACCACAGTATATAATGCCCATAGCATGGCTCCAGAAGCCCAACGTGAACCTCAAGACTGTCTAAAACAGCGGTTGCAAACTCTAGGCACATCCATGTGAGAAGCATGAGGGAAATGGAAAGCAAATGTCATCTCCAAAGTGGCAGCTGCCACTAAATTCCAGGAGACTCAAAACCTACTTAAGGGAGTGGGGAGTGGATTGGACTGCAGGAGGAATGTTTTACCAGCTCCACACTTCAAGAAAAACTGAAAATCCAGCCCACAATGTTTAAATGTAGACTACAAAAAAAAATGTAGACTACAGACCACTCCTGTGACTTTATTCCACACCTCCAGATGAGAGAACATTTATTGGACTTTGAAAGAAGGCCCAATGACTTTCCACTTCATATAGCTCTGACCTTCTGCTCATCTATTATTTCATATCCAATCTCATAAGTGACTTTCTCTGAAAATAAAACAAAATATGGATATCTTTGTTGCCCTAAGGTAACAGAGTGAGGAAGGTGAATGATCAGAATCTTGAATTGTACTCAAATAGTACTAATTTCTTTTTTTTTCTACAAGGACACTCTTGTGTCACCAACACTCATCCTTTCACTGAGTCTCTTGGTTCAGTTTTGAATTAAGTATTAAGCTGGTCACTATTTCCTGATGGATCCCCTGGGAGAATCTTCTATCTGGCTCCCGCACTAGAAGTTGCTGAGTGGCCCCTGAACACCTTGTTTATCTGCATCTTTAGACTCTATGAGCTGCAGAACTGGCCATTATTTTTCTCTTTGCAGTGACTGTCAATAAGCTGAAAGTTAAATTTTCCAGAAACTTATTCCATGCATTTCGGGTGTTCACCTTACTCTCACCTTAATATTTTTCTTATACCTGATTCTGAGTTTCTTACTGACCTATTTTTTATCTTATGATTGTTGTTGTTGTTAGTTGCCAGCCATTCTGCACTGACTCGCTGTGACCTTATGTATAAGACAACAAAATGTTGCCTGGTCCTGGGTTACTCTGTTTTCATGAGCCCCCTTAAATCACATTTTAGGAGTGTGGTGTGGCAAAAATAGATTTTAAACATAAATAGATGTGGAATACAACTAGCAATTAAAAGGAGATGGATCTCCTTTTAATTGGATGGATCTCAAGGGTATTATGCTTGGTGAAAAAAAGTCAATCGCAAAAGGTTTTATACTGCATGACTTCATGTATATAACATCCTTAAAATGACACAGCTATAGCGATGGAGAACAAATTGTTGCCAGGGACAAGGGCAAGGTTGGAGGGTGGATTCAATCATAAAGGGATAGCAGAATGGAGTTCCTTAGAGAGATGGAAAAGCTCTGTGCCTTGATTAGTGTGGTAGATCTACAACTTTATATATGGAATCCAATCACATAGAACTACACACATACCCACACACACACACACACACATGAC
Organism: Orycteropus afer afer; assembly: GCF_000298275.1. Classification (NCBI taxonomy): domain Eukaryota; kingdom Metazoa; phylum Chordata; class Mammalia; order Tubulidentata; family Orycteropodidae; genus Orycteropus; species Orycteropus afer. Next base: position 2,341,357 of record NW_006921721.1, read on the forward strand.
ACAAATGAATACATGTTAAAACTGATGAACACTGTAATCTACTTAACAGTATTGTGCCAATTTCTATTTCCTTGTGTTGCTATTGCACTACAGTCATATATAAGATGTCACCATTGGGGAAAGTTAAGTGAAGAGTTCACAGGGCTCCATGGACTATATTTTGCATCTTCCTGTGAATATAGAATATTTAAACATAATCTGTGAGTCTATAATTATTTTTAAATAAAAGATTAAAAATAAATAGATGTATAGATAAAGAGTTCTCTGAATAAATATAATAGTTATATAACATATTTTATAACAAACTCCAAAAAAAAGCAAACTCACTGCCATCGAGTCAGATCCAACACTTAGCGACCCCTCCTTGGGTTTCTGAGGTGGTATCACTTTGGAAGTAGATTGCCCAATCTTCCTTCTAAGGAGTGGCTTGTGATTTAAAGCTCCAACCTTCTGGTTAGCAGTCAGGCACTATACCATCTGAGTTATTTGTTTAATAAACTCTATTCCTCACTAGTGATACTGATTTGCTACAGGCCACCTTCTTTTTTTCCAGGAACTCACCTTAGTTGCAATGAACAGTTTTTAAAACCTGATGTTAAAAACCTCTTGGAAATTATGATGTAATAATAATTAGTCAGTGCTCAGAAAGGCCATTGAGGAACATGTTAGGCATTCAATCATTGCTTAGAACTTCAAGCCATTCTGGAATTTCCCATTTTTATGGCTATTTTTTTTTTTACATAGAGAAATCTTTCTGTTCAGTGATCTTTTCAGTCTGTATTTCAGTCTATTGAAATGAGTAAAGGAAAGAGAGAGGGGACACCTGGAAAACGTGTTTATCATACACACACACACACACACACACACACACACGAGCATACATCACCCTTACTGAATTGATCGGATTTGTTGTCAATTTTTTTCCCCATTATTTCCATACTGACTGGACCAGCTATTAAACAGGTTCAGTCATCAAAACACCAAGAAGCAATAGACTGACTGTATGCTGTATCTAGAATAGACAGATATTTGCATTAGATTCAGGTCCAAGTAAGGTAGGAAGGTATGTTTATAGATTCTGTGTGTGAATTTGAAGTAGATTGTCACATGGGCCCACTTAGGCTGCACTTGGAGTTGTGAATGCTTTGTGACCTGAGGTTGCAACATTTCCTCCAGAAGAAGGAAGGCCCTGAGAACAAGAGCAAAAAACATTCACAGAAGCCTCACAGCAGCAACTCCAGCCTATTTGTTTTAGAGCTCATGATACCACTAAACAGCAAAGTTACCCACATTTTTAAAAGAACTTTTCAAAAACAAGGAAGTATTCCTGAGGAGGCTACCAAAAACTGTAGAATTTCATAATATAGGCTAACACAGGTATTATAGCAACTATTTAAATTTAATTAAGCATAAGTGTGATGGCTATTACAGCAACAATTTTTTTTGTCTTCAATCAAAACTGTCATAAGGCAGAAAAAGGGATGGGAAAGCTTTATTTATTTTCTCTCTAGGTATGACTGTTAATCCAACATGAGTGGAAACAGCATTCCTTCTATATATACATACAGCCCAATTCTGAGTCACACAAGAAATAAGTCCAACAAATATCAGGTATTCTGAGACTGAAAGAGAGGCAAGGGAATATATAAAAACTTGAGGGAAAGAATCAGAAATTAACATCTGAGAACTTTATGCATAAATGAATGTTTAGACACAAAAACCATTATCAGTAATCTCACAAATGCCTTTACCCACAAATTGTATGAAAAATAATCAAAGACATGGAAAGGTGCTGAGAGAAGAAGAATGAAGAAAAAGATAAGGTAAGGAATCCAAGACAGCCTTTGAGGACTGAACAAAATATGTATAATACCGCTATATTATGACATTAGCACTTCCCACTCATTACAAATAAGGAGCTCTGGTGGTGTAGTGAGTAAGGCATTTGGTTGCTAACCAAAGTTTGGTGGTTTGAACCCACTAGCTACTCTGTGAGAAAAAAGGTGAGGCAGTTTGCTTCCATAAAGATTTACAGCCTTAGAAACCCAATGGGTTGGCTACGAGTCCTAATTAACTTCATGGCAATGAGAGTGAGTTTTTTCTTGTTCTGACTTGTTACAACATGGCATGAAAACTTCATGTGTAGAAAGCACTCTATTTTTCAGTTGACCAAAGCAACAGAACAACTAAAACCACTTGATGAACTCCTTAAGGTGAGTCTGTGGATATCCCCAAGGACAAATTAGCTCCCTGTTTCTACATGTTTGGGATTATAACCTGGCTCAAGTATCCGTTCTGTTTTCTCTCTCCCTCTGCCACACACACACACACACACCCAAGCATATGCCCAAGCACATGCATACACACACACAATGTTCCGAGCTCACACTGTACTCCTATACTCTTAAACTAAATTCACAAGCAGGAGGGGCAGGAAGTTTGCAGAACCTCCTATCCCCTCTTTTTACCAGCTTGAGCCAACATTGGTTTCTGCAACATGTTTCTAGGATCACTATGAATTTGGCTTTCCACTAGATGTCTTTACGCTCCACAGACATTTCGTAATGCTTTCTAAGGAAAAAGAAAATGAAGCCATGATTATTAGCAAAGTCCTCATCAAGGTAAAGGGAACAAATTAGTGTTACTTCTGCACTGGGAAAAGTTTTTGCTAACCTTGACAGTGTCTCCTGACTTAAATGTGTAAGCATGCACCAAATTTACACTTGTCTCCAAGAAGAGAAATTTATAAATCATAGCTTAGTTTTAAATCTCTTTTCTATTGAGCCCAGCAGTAAACAAGTCACATCAGGCAAAGGTAAATCTCACTGGTAACACACACCAGGGCTATGGCAGCCCAGACTTTTGCTTCTGACAGGTAGCTAAGTGAAACCAGGACTGTGGAAATTTTTTGGCTATAGAATGGAACACTAAGATCCCTGATGAGGATACTCAGATTATATGGAACACTTCTTACTTGAAGTTTTGAAATAAATGTGTCTTGAAATTCACAAATCCACAGGATTTATCCTCCTCTCAGATAGATTTACTGGGTAGGACCTGGCACCAGAACATGAAAAATAATGGAAAATGGGGCCAGCTATTGGATGGAATTTTAAGAAGTGAAAGACTTGATTCTTGCAATCCTACGTCCTGCCCAAAATAAGTTTTGAATGGTTTCCTATGCTCTAAAGGACTTCATTTACACCAGGGAAATGAATCCACTTCAGGGAGAGAGTATGTCAGTTAGAAATGGAACAGAGCACTTAAATAGGGGAAGAAAGCTGACTTTTAAGAGGCAAAGGAAAAAGGAACACAGCCAAAGGAAGCTGAAGATAGTTTCAGAATGAGTGGAGGCATGTGGTCAAAAGACTGTAGATGTCAAGGAGCTGAGCTGAGAGCTGAGCTGAGCTTCCAGGTGTCTTGGTGGTCAATGAAAACACAAAAACCAACCCCACTACCATCAAATCAACTGTAATAGTCAATCTTTTAATCACTTACTACCACAAGCAAGAGGTTAAAAGTGGAAAAAGCATTGGCTCCACCTTGTTCCATATTTCCCCATGAATGACACATGGATGAGGGTCAGATGGATCAATGCAGAAGTAGGGACCTGTCTCACTGTTGAGTGAGCCCAGACAAAAGACTACTGCAGTTTTATGGGCCTTAGAACCAGGAGAACAGCAAGAGGGAATGGCTAGTAGTGGAAAAACACTGAGCTGGAAGCTATGCCACTGGCATTTCAAATACCAGCAGGGTCATCTTGGAGGACAGGTTCCAGGGAAGCTTCCAGACTAAGACAGATGAGAAAGAAAGATCTGCTGATCTACTACTGAAAATTAGCCAATGAAAACATGATGACTTGAAGAATGTAAACTATGTAACTGGAATGTACAAGTAGAAATTGTTGAGTTGGTGTTTATTTTGCTGTGTATATTCTCAACAATAACACAAGAAATTTTAAATATTTAAAATAAAAATCATTATGGGTCATAATGGAACATGATCTGACTTGCTTGCTTTGGACACATCATCAGAAGGGATCAATCTTCAAAAGATAGCATGTTTGGTAACACAGAAGGCCAATGAGGGAAGCAGATCCTCGATAAGATTGACTGGTACAATAGTAACAATGATGGCCTCCAACATGCTGGTAACTTTGAGTATGACTCTGGACAACGTTTTGTTCTGTTGTATGTAAAGTCACTATGAACTGGAGATGACTCAATAGACACCACATATTTATCTATCTCTGCTGTGTTAGAAACATGTCTTTGATAAGGAGGCTTCAGTAGAAGTGTCTGAGACAGGCCTCTGCTGAAGGCCCCTGATAAAGAGGCCTGTGTATAAATGTACTTGGTCTAGGAATGCAGATATGTGAAAGAGCATGTCTAGTCAGGGCAGGGTTGGAGTGGGGAAACTCTTGAGTCCTTCTATAACTCCCATTGGAGACCACAATGTGTTGGCTATGCACCATATCTGGTTGGCAAGGGCAGTTTTCCCTATGAGACCTACCAATGAAGCCTTCATAATCTTCTATGGTCAGGCCTGAAAAATTACACAGAGATTTGTAGCCAGGAGCTGAACTCCTTGGTAAGATCAGGCTGCTTTGGGTGATCCTGGAACTTTCTGCAAAGTGTGCTGATCAATTTCATCTCTAAAAGTGTCTTTTTCACTTCTTTCTTTTAGTTTTAATATGTACCAAAAGTTTCTTGGGAAACTTC
>NW_006921721.1:2346177-2355351 GCF_000298275.1 Orycteropus afer afer
TTCCTCAGCAGGGAATTATGCCGTGGAAGCGAAATACACGATTCTGTATCCCTTGAGGAATGCAAGTAATGAATTCTGGCATAATTTACATTCTTAACTTCACACACAAAAAAATTATACACAAATATACTACACATAAAATTCTATCAGTTTACAACACGCAGAAGAAAATGCATTCCAAAACTTCAATTAGCATAACCACTCGGTAGGATTTATCTTAAAAACCACATTGTCCTCAAACGATAAAAATGCTTGAGCAAATTAATCCTGTGTGAAAGATACGATATTAAAATTTAATGAACCTATCCGTGCAACCTCTCACGCTCCCTGGTTCCCTTCTGGAAACCTGGGGTACACCTGCCACAAGGTACATAAGATTTTCTGCATTGACGTAGTGGATGGACTGGAAAAGCCCACTACTGAAAATGAGACGTGCGTCTAGCCTGAGATGCTATGAGACATTTATGGAGACTTCAGAGATTGACTTTATTTTTTGGGCTCCATGCTCTTCTTTCTTAAGGAGAGGGTGCAAGACTAGGTATGTGTCTGATATCAACTGGACTTGTCAGTGTGCCACCACACAGTTGCAGAAAGCACTTTGTATATATATTCCATATTTGATCCTTTCAGACAGTCCGTGAAGTAAGAATTGTCACCCCATTGGACAGGTAACGGAGATGGTCTAACACAGGGCTGAGGAAACGTTTCCTGTTCAATTTGCAGCCTACACATCACTGATGAAAATGAATGGGCTCAGCCATTGCCATGCAAAAGCAGCCATCAAAAAAAAAAAAAGATTAACCATATGACTTATGACTTACATGTCTTTATCCACCAAGCTCCTATTAAGCCCCTATTCTGTGCCAGACACTGCTGCAGCAACTAAAAAAAAAAAAAAAATGCCCCCATGTCCCAGTGCTTATATTCTCATGAGGAAATATAGTTGTATTGGTTTGCTACAGTTGACAAATCAAAATACCACAAACTGGGTGATATATATATATATATATATATTCTTTGAGAGCTCTGGAAGGCAGAAGTCTGAAATCAAGGTGTTGGGTGGATCATGTGCTTTCTGAAGGTTCTGTTGTTGTTGTTGTTATGTGCTGTCGAGTAGGCCCCAACTCATAGCAACCCCTCCTTGGGTTTCCGAGGCAGTATCACTACAGAAGTAGGATTGCCCAACCTTCCTTCTGAAGGTTCTAGGAGACAATTATTCTTTGAATCTTCAGTTATGGTAGCTTCTGCAATTCTTGGCTTGTGGTCATATAATTCCAGTCTCTGCTTCCATGATCACACAGCCTCCTCTTCTTCTGCCTTTGTTGTCTCCCTTTGCCTCTTTCTTATATGGACACTTGTCATGGCATTTAGGGCCCACCAAAATAATCTCAGAAAAATCTCTTTATCTAATACCCTTAATGTAATCCTATCTGTTACTCTTTTGTCACACAATTCCATTGATTGATTAGGACATAGATATACCTTTTGAGGATCCATAATTCAAGAAACTACAGCATACAATGAATGCATAGATATATTTAGGCCTTGATAAGAGCTATGAAGGAAACAAAGCAAGGAGAAATGGACAGGAAATGCTATTTATGGGAAGGTAGTTAAAACTACCACTCACCTGTCAGTTTGTCACACTGTGGTGGCTTGCATGTTGTTGTGAAGTTAGAGGCTATGCCACTGGTATTTCAAATACCAGCAGGGTCACCCATGGTAGATAGGTATCAATGAAGCTTCCAGACTAAGACAGATTAGGAAAAAGGAAGGAGCCATCCATTTTTCAAAGAATTGGCCAGTAACAGCCTTATGAATAGCAGTGAAACACTGCCTGATATATTACTGGAAAACTTTATGAACATCCCAGAAACCATGTCCAATATAGTGCCAGAAGATGAGTCTCTCAAGTCAGAAAGCACTCAAAACACAACTGGAGAAGAGCTGCCTCCTCAATGTAGAGTCAACCTCAATGATGTGGATGGAGTAAAGCTTTTGTGGCCTCCATTTACTGATGGGGCATGACTCAAAATGGAAAGAAACAGTTGCAAACATGCATTAATAATCAGAATGTGGAATGTATGAAGTATGAATGTAAGAATATTGGAAGTAGTCAAAAATGAAATGGAAAACATAAAGATCAAGATCCTAGGCATTAGTGAGCTGAAATGGACTGGGTTTGGCCATTTCAAATCAGACAATCATATGTTCTACTGTGTCAGGAATGACAAATTCAAGAGGAATGGTGTGGCATTCATCACCACAAAAATATTTTTTAAATCTATCCTGAAATACAATGCTGTCAGTGATAGGATAATATCCATATACCTACAAGGAAGACCAGTTAATACGACAAGTACTCAAATTTACACATCAATCACCAAAGCCAAAGATGAGGAAATTTAAGATTTTTACCAACTTCTGCAGTCTGAAATTAACCAAACATGCAATCAAGATGTATTGATTGTTACTGGTGATTAGAATGCAAAAGTTGGAAACAAAGAAGAAACACCAGTAGTTGGAAAACATGGCCTTGGTGATAGAAATGACACTGGAGATTGCATCATAGAATTTTGCAAGACCAATGACTTATTCATTGCAAATACCTTTTTTCAGCAACACAAATGGCAGCTACACACGTGGACTTTACCAGATGGAATACACAGGAATCAGATCAACTATGTCTGTAGAAAGAGGCAATGAGGAAGCTCAATATCTTCAGCCAAAACAAGTCCAGGAGCTGACTTTGAAACAGACCATCAACTGCTCATATGCAAGTTCAAGTTGAAGCTGAAGACAATTAAAACAAGTCTATGAGAGTCAAAATATAACCTTGACTATATCAATTTTAGACACCATCCGAAGAATAGATTTGACTCATCAAACACTAATGACCAAAAACCAGATTAGTTGTGGGATGACATAAAGAACATCATCCATAAAGAAAGCAAAAGGTCATTAAAAAGACAGGAAAGGAAGAATAAACCAAAAGAAGAGACTCTGAAACTTGCTCTTGAACAGAGAGTAGCTAAAGCAAATGGAAGAAATGACAAGATAAAAGAGCTGAACAGAAGATTTCAGAGTAGCTTGAAAAGACAAAGTCAAATATTATGATGCACTATGCAAAGACATGGGGTTAGAGAACCAAAAGGGAAGAACACAGTCAGTATTTCTCAAGCTGAAAGAACTGAAGAAAAAATTCAAGCTTCGAGTTGTGATACTGATAGGCGGTGTAGTGCCTAAGGCATTTGACTGCTAACCAGAAGGCTGGCAGTTCAAACCCACCAGCCACACATCAGAAAGAAGGTTGGGCAATCTACTTCCATAGTGATACTGCCTCAGAAGCCCAAGGAGGGGTCACTATGAGTTGGACCCTACTTGATAGCAGTGGGTTTGGTCTGATTTGGTATGGGGAGAATATTGATTGATGCAAGAAACATCAAAAAAAGATGGAAGGAATACACAGAATCACTGTACTAAAAAGAATTGGTTGATGTTCATCCATTTCAGGAGATGCCATAATATCAAGAACTGAGCTTATGTATTGAAGGAAGGAGTTGAAGTTGCACTGAAGGAATTAGTGAAAAAACAAGGCTCCAGGAATTGATGGAATACTCACTAAGATGTTTAAACTAACAGATGATGTGCTGCAGGAACTTACTCATCTCTTGCAAGAGATCTGAAAGACAGCTACCTGGCTAACTGACTGGAAGAGATCTATATTTGTACCGATTCCAAAGAAAGGTGATCCCACGGAATGTGAAAATTATCAAACAGTATCATTAATATCACACACAAGTAAAATCTTGTTGAAGATAATTCAAAAATGGTTGCAGGAAACTTGCAGAAATACAACTTGGATTCAGAAGAGGACATGGAATGATGGATATCATTGCTGATATCAGATGAATCTTGGCTCAAAGAAAAAAATACCAGAAAGATGCTTAGTTATGTTTTATTGACTATACAAAGGCATTTGACTGTGTGGATTATAGTAAGTTATGGATAACATTGACAAGAATGGAAATTCCAGAACACTTAATTGTGCTCATAAGGAACCTGTACATAGACCAGCAGGCTGTTGTTCAAACAGGACAAAGGGACACTGCATAGTTTAAAATCAGAAAGGGAGTGTGTCAGGGTTGTATCCTTTCACCACACTTCTTCAATCTGTATGCTGAGCAAATAATACAAGAAGTAGGACTATATGAAGAAGAATGCGGCATGAGGATTGGAGGAAGACTCATTAACAACCTGTGATATGCAGATAACACAACCTTTCTTGTTGAAAATGAAGATGACTTGAAGCACTTACTGATGAAGATTAAAGCCTCCGGTCTGCATTATGGATTACACATAAACATAAAGCAAATTAAAATCCTCACAACTGGATCAATAAGCAGCATCATGATAAATGGAGAAAGGATTGAAGTTGTCAAAGACTTCATGTTATTTGTTTCCACAATCAACACCAATGGAGGAAGCAGTCAAGAAATCAGATGACTTATTTCACTGGGCAAACCTTCTCCAAAATAATCTCTTTAAAGTGCTGAAGAGCAAAGATGTCTCTTTGAAGACTAAAGTGTACCAAACCCAAGTCATGGTGTTTCCAATTGCCTTATATGTATGTAAAAGGTGGACAGTGAATAAAAAAAAATAAGAAGTGTTGATGCTTTCGAGTTGTGGTGTTGGCGAACAATACTGAAAGTACCATGGACTGCCAGAAGAATGACCAAATCTATCCTGGAAAAAGTGCAGCCCGAATGCTCCTTGGAAGCGAGAATGGACAGACTTCGTCTCACCTACTTTGGTCATGTTGTTAGGAGGGACCATTCCTTGGAGAAGGATATAACGCTTGATGAAGTGGAGGGCCAGCAAAAAAGGGGAAGGCCCTCAACAAGATGAATTGACAAAGTGTTGCTTGATAGTCTATTTATGCCATATATTAGGGGCATATTTAGGGGCCCTAATATATGGCATAAATAGACTATCAAGCATAACCCAAAATGCACAAACAGCAGAAGATAAACTACATGAATGCAACCTTCTAAAAATTAAATTTTTATGTGCTTCCAAGGACTCCTCCAAAGGAGTCGAAAGAGAACCTACAGATTGGGAAAAAAATTAGGCAATGACATATCTGAGAAGGGACTTATCTTTAAAATTTAAAGAAAACTCCAACACTTCAACAACAAAAAAACAATCCAATTAAAAAATGGACAGAAGACATGAATAGACACTTCACCAAAGATGATATTCAGGTAGCCAACAAACATACGAAAAAATGCTCAAGATCATTAGCCATTACAGAGATGCAAATCAAAACAACAATGAAATACCATCTTGCCCCAGCTTTAGTAGCTAAGTTCAGCAAGACAGAAAATAACAAATACTGGTAAGGATGTGGAGAAATTGGGACTTTCGTACACTCTGGTGGGATTGTAAAATGGTACAATCACTAAGGAAAGCAGTATGGTGTTTCCTTCAAAAGTTGCAATTAGAAATATCATTTGACCCAGCCATTCCATTACTAAGTATATATCCTAAAGAAGTGAGAGCCAGGACAAGAACAGATAAATGCACACCCATGTTCATCACAGCACTATTTACAATAGCCAAAAAATGGAAAAAACCTAGGTGTCCATCAACTGACCAAAGTATGGTACATACACACAATGGAATACTATGTAGCCCTAAAGAATAACATAGAATCTGCAAAACACTGCATAACGTGGATGAAGTTGGAGGACATTATGCTGAGTGAAATAAGTCAATGACAGAAGGACAAATACTGTATTAGTCCAGTATTGTAAAAAGTCAAGGACTTTTATATATGGAAGGAAATTTTCTTTGTTGGTTATCAGGGGTGGGAGAGGAGTGGAGGGAACCCTGTTAGACAGGTAGAGACAAGTATTAATTTGAGTGAAGAGAAGGGCAATGTACCAAATGTGATTGATCAATACGGTGGCACTGAAGAAGAGGAAGACATAGACAGATACATGGAAGGTACAGACAACAAAGATGAATCCTTTTGTACATACAGTACTGCATTGTCAGTGAAGGCAAACATCGATATATGTGTAGATAGATGGGTGGACAGGCTGAACTATTAGGTATGCCTATGCAAGGGGGAGTGTGCCCAAGACCTGTATAGGCTTGGCAGACAATGTTTCTACAAGTGTATTGCTATGTTCTGTAAGAATTCCCAGGTATATAGTAGAGCTGACAAGGGACAAAGTTGTAGTCACCTCTTGGGCACAGCCAGCTACCCAGAGGGACTGAGTATTTGGACCTGTGGGCTTGGGACCATAGTCACAGGGGACATCAAGCTCAACTGGCATAACATACTACACAAAACATTGTTCTACCTCCTACTTTGGCAAGTAGTGACTGGGATCTTAAAAGTTTGCAGCCACCTAGATGCAACAATGGGTCTCTCCTCATCCAGAGCAAAGAAGAATGAAGAAAACCAAAGATTCATGGAAACAATTAGTACCAAGTAACTGGTACACCATGTGATCCTCAGCCTATATGACTATGAAACCAGAAGAACTAGATGCTGCCCAGCTACCACTGTCAACCACTCAGAAGGGGATCTATGTAGGAGATCCTGGATAGAGTGGAAGAACAATGTGGAACAAAATTCAAAATCATTAAAAATAAAAAAAAGGACCAAGTTTGCTGGTCTGATAGAGCCTGATGGAACCACTAAGACTATGGCCCCTAGCTGCCCTTCAGGTCTAGAATTGAACCCACACCTGTGGCTTCCAGCCAAACATAAGACAGGACTATGAAGTGAACATTTACACTAGGTAGATACACTCCTTGAAGAGAACAATCTTGGGAGAATAGAAGGGCTGTGTATGCATAGGGACATAGCTTAGAGGGTAGGAGTGAATGGAGGGAAAGAAACACAGAAGAGGTAATTATGGGGAGGAAGTGGCAGGGAGGCTGTTGCATTGTGGTAAATTATAGTAATTTTATGAGACAAAGTGTATGTGAACTGCTGTACAGAAAGTGAATTTGCTCTGTAAACTTTCACCTAAATCACAATAAATAAAATAAATGGGCAGAAGACATGAGTAGATACTTCACCAAAAAGGATATTCAGGCAGCCAATAAACACCTGAAAAAATGTTCACAATCATTAGCCATTACAGAGATGCAAATCAAAACAACAATGAGATACCATCTTGCTCCAGCACTAGTAGCAAAGTTCAGCAAGACAGAAAATAATAAATGCTGGCGAGGATGTGGAGAGATTGGGAGTCTCATACACTGATGGTGGGACTGGCAAATGGTACAACACTGTGGAAAGCAGTATGGTGATTCCTTATAAAGTTGGAATTAGAAGTACCATTTGACCCAGCCATTCTATTACTAGGTATATATCCTAAAGAAGTGAGAGCGAGGACAAGAACAGATATATGCACACCTATGTTCATCACAGCACTATTTACAATAGCAAAAAGTGGAAAAATTCTAGATGTCTATCAACAGAAAAATAGATAACCAAACTATCGTACATACACACAATGGAATATTGTGCAACCCTAAAGAATAACATAGGATCTGCAAAACACTGCATAACATGGATGAATTTGGGGGCCATTATAGGAGCTCTGGTAGCATAGTGGCTAAAGCTGGTTCAAACCCACCAGCCACTCCTCAGAAGGAAGGTTGGGCAATCCTACTTTCATAGTGATACTGCCTCGGAAACCCAAGGAGGGGTCGCTGAGTCGGGGCCAACTCGACGGCACATAACAACAACAACAACAACAATACTGAGTGAAATAAGTCAATCACAGAAAGACAAATATTCTATTAGTCCATCATTGTAAAAAGTCAAGGAAAGGTTTATATATGGAAGGAAATTTTCTTTGTTTTTACCAGGGGTGGGTGTGGAGGGGAGGGAACACTGTTAGATAGGTAGAGACAAGTATTGATTTGGGTGAATGGAAGGGCAGTATACTGAATGTGAGTGATCAATGGTGGCATTGAAGAAGAGGAAGACAAAGAGAGGTACATGGGAGGTATACACAACAAAGATAAAACTTTTTGCACATACAGCTCTCCATTGTCAGTGAAGACAAACATTGATATACGGGTGGCTAGATGAGTGGACAGGGCGAATGATTAGTATGTCTATGCAGGGGGGGAGTGTGCTCATGACCATGTGTAGAATTGGCAGACAATATTTCTACAAGTATTTGTATGCTCTCTAAGAATGTCCAGGTATATAGTATTGCAAACAAGGGACAATGCTGTAGTCACTTCTTGGCCACAGCCAGCTACCTAGAGGGAACAAGTAGTTGGACCTGTTAGCTTGGGACCATGATCACAGGAGACATCAAGCTCAACTGGCATAATATACTACACAAAAACATTAGACGACATGTAGCATTGGGAAAGTCAACTGCGAAGGAACTGTTTCAAGTGCTGAGGATCAAGGATATCTCCTTGAGGACTAAGGTGCACCTGACACAAGCCATGATATTTCCAATCACCTGGTATGCATGTAAGAGCTGGACAATGAATAAGGAAGACCAAAGAAGAGTTGATGCTTTTGAGTTATGGTGCTGGCGAAGAATGCTGAAAGTACCATGGACTGCTAAAAGAACTAACAGATCTGTCCTGGAGGAAGTGCAGCCAGAATGCTCCTTGGAAGCAAGAATGGCCAGACTTCATCTCACCTGTTTTGGTCATGTTGTAAGAAGGGACCACTCCCTGGAGAAGGATGTCATGCTTGGTAGGGTGAAGGGTCCACGAAAGAGGGGGAGGCCTTTAAGGAGATGGATTGATACGGTGGCTGCAATGATGGGCTCAAGTATAGCAGGGATTGTGGGGCTAGCGTGGGATCAGGCAGTGTTTCGTTCTGCTGTGCATGGGGTAGCTATGAGTTGGAAATGACTCGACGGCACTTAACAACAACAACAACAACAACAACAACTGGGATCTTAAAAGCTTGCAAGTAGCCACCTAGATGCAATGATAGGTCTCCTCATTCAGAGCAAAGAAGACTGAAGAAAACCAAAGATGTATGGAAACAATTAGGCCCAGGGCCTGGACACCATGTGACCCTCAGCCTGTATGACTATGAGACCAGAAGAACTAGATGGTGCCTGGCTACCACTGTAAACCACTAAGAGGGGGATCTGTGCAGGAGATCCT
>NW_006921721.1:2355882-2393123 GCF_000298275.1 Orycteropus afer afer
AAAAAAAAAAAAAAAAAAGATTACCTATACAATCTTTAAACCTTAAATCTCAAAACAAAACTTTCCCCAAAAGTCTGCTTTGAACCAAACAACAGCTTAGCTTGCTTATGTCTTCCTTGAGCACAGAGCTCTTGAAAGGATCACTGTGAATACTGTTTAAAGAATAGATAATAAAGGAGAGGGCAATATATGGCAAAATTCCAGACATGAATGAGAGTGATTATGACTAAAGAGCCCTGGTGGTGTAGTAGTTAAGAGCATAGCTGCTAACCAAAAGATCTTCTATAAAGATAACAGCCTTGGAAACCCTATGAGGTATTCTACCCTGTCCTGTAGAGTCACTGTGAGTCACAATTGACTTGATGACAATAGTTTGTCTGGATGTTTTTATTTTTTATTTTTTATGAACTATGCCACCAGAGCTCTTTTATTTATTTATTTTTTGGTTAGCGTAGTGGCTATGGAATGGTGAAAAGCGGTAAGATTTAAGATGTATTTTGAAGGTAGGGTTTATAGGATTTGCTGATTGAGTGAACAGAAGAGATGAGAGTAATAATCAATGATGACTTAGGTTTGTTTTTTGTTTTTGCCTGTGTGATTGGAAGGATATGAATTACTATCTACTGAGATTTGGAGGGTGGGGGAGAAGCAGATTTAGGGAATCAATAATTGCATTTTAGTGTTACATTTGAGATACCTTTTAGATACCTCCAAGTAGAAATGTTCTATAGTAGTCAACTACAAGAGTCTGGAGTTCAGGGCAAAAAGCATATATCTGAGAGTAACTGGTGAATAGCCAGTACTTAAAATTTCCAAGGAGTAAGTGTGGATAGAGTAAAAGACTGAAGAATGAACCCTAAGCTTTGCTAAATTTAAGAAATCAAGAGAATATGGAGGAACCAGGAAAGAGGTCTGTGAAGTGAGTCAATGGAGAGGTCAAACCATGAAAGTATGCTGATCTGGAAACCAGAATAACAAAGTGATTCAAAGAGAAAGTAGCCAACTGTGTCAAAAGCTACTGGTAGATACAGTAAGATGAGGATTGAGAATTTACCATGGAATTTATCACTGGAGCAGTCATTAGGGGCCTTGACAAGAGCAGTTTGGTAGAACTGTGGGTGTAAAAGCCCATGTGGAATTATTATAATCAGTTTTGCTTTAAGAGGAACAGAGAAACAGGGTAGTAGCTGGAAATTCTAATTTTTTAAAGACTGGAGATAACATAATGTCATGCAGATGGAAAAGAGCCAGTTGAGGGAAATAGTTGGTAATGCAGGCAAGGAAATGGACATAAGAGGGAAATCCAGGATGGAGCCCAGTGGACGTGTGGCCAAGCAGCCACTCATAGGAGTGGGGCAGACTATCCTACAACAAAAAGAAACTCAGAGCCTGGGATCTTAAAAGTGTGCAAGAGGCCATCCAAACTACAATACGTCGCCATTTACCTGGAGTAACAGAGGAAACAGAAGAGTCAGTAATTGGAAGAAGAAATATCACCACCATGAACATCTGCCTCCTATGTCATGAGACCAGAAGAAATGGATGATACTCAGCTACCATTACTTAGTTTTTTGACATAAAATTCTATAGAATAATCCTGATCAAAAGGGGGGAAAAATCAAAACTGAATTTTAAATTCTCAATGTAATCCAGACCTGGTGCCATTGAGGCTGGATGAACACTAGAAAGCATCTTTAAACCTTAAACCTCAAAACAAAACTATCCCAAGCAGTCTGCTTTGAACCAAACAACAGTTTAGTTTAATTATGTCTATCTTGAGCATTGAGCTTCTTTAAAGACCTATGTATGTGGGATCAAACTGACAATAGGAAGCAAGAGTTTAAATAAAGGGAGTGAGTTTATGTTAATGGTGGTGGAATAATTTGGAAAAGGATATCAAGAATGGTTACACAACTTGAAGACTGTAAACAATGTCACTACTTTGTACATATATAATTTGTTGAAATGGTATATCACTTCCTGTGCATATTTTCACCAAGAGGTAAAATTTAAAAATGAAAAAAAAAGATGAAGAAACTCAGCACACAGGTACAGATCCAGGGTTAGTAGCTCTACTGGTGGTGAGGTACACAGACTTTTCTAATAACTTTTCTTTTCCCTGTGCAGCCAAAAGCAAGGTGGGGAATGAGAAAGGTGGAGAAGAATAAAGTTTGGGAAGGTGTGCAAAGACCTGCCCAGTGATGAATTGTAGTGAACTGTCTAGCAGTATCCAATAGAAATAAAATGCAAGCCACATATGCAATTTTTAATTTTCCAGTAACTACATTATAGAAGTAAAAAGAAACAGATACAATTGGTTTCAATAATATATTTCATTTACACCAATATATCCATTGTCATTTCAACATGGAATCACTTTAAAAGCTATGAATAATGATAGATTACTTTCTTGTTTTATAGTACTAAGCTTGCAAAAGCCAGGATGTATTTTCATTGTCATCACATCACCTTTCAGACTAGCCATATTTCAAGTGCTCAACAGCCACGTATGCCACACTGGACAGCATAGGAAATGAAGTAAGACTAATAGACAATACTGAGGACTTCCATGAGATTTGGAGTCATGGAATTAAGCGAGACTGGCATGGTTGTGTTTTTGCTAACAGCGTTCAACCAAAGGAAAAAAGAGGAAGGGAATCAGTGAGATACACAATGAAATGACTACATAGATTGACTATAGAACACAAGCTACAGTACAGTAAGCATCAGTTCTGGAGGTGGGGTAGGAAGGGGGAGGCAGAGGAAATGAAAAGGTGGAAGAGCAATGGGGGTTCTGGTAGGGTCAAAGAACTTTTGGAATTACAGATGCCATATAATATGCAAAGATATCTAGAATAATCCCTGCCCTCAGCAAGCTGATTTTGATGACAGGTCTACCAACAGTCATGCCATAGGGAGTTATATGATAAATGCCATGTCAGTAGCACAAATAGTACTCTAGATGAGTCCATCTCCTACTGGGATGATCCAGAAAGAGTTCATGGAAGGAATGGTTGGGTGGTACACTGGGCACTGAAGGAGGAATAGGATTTTAATTAGTCTATGGGAGATACTTTTCAAAGTGAGGACAAAGCATAAGCATAGGCAGAAAAGCAAAAGTGTTTGCTATTTTTTGGGGGAATGATTAAAAAATCTTAATATTTATTGAGAGAACTATTAATTACAATGGGGGAGGGAGCCTATAAGTAACTATAGGTCTTTAGAGAAAGAGTCTGGGATAATTTCCCTATGGAAGAAAAGCCTCACCATAAAATAAAGGGATTCTGCCAAAGACAGTGTTCCCTAGGTGTGAGAGGACTGGGTCCCAAAGACTGTACTCCAACATGCCCTTCCTTCCCAGCCTACACACACAGAGACAGACAGACACACACACACAGACACACACACAATTTTTCATCTTTCTTTTAGAATTCAATCTCAAATACTTAATTCTTTTCTATGGAAATACCCAGTTAGTTATATCTTAAGAGATGCAATGCAATTACCTTTCATCCTCAGATTCTGGAAGAAAATATTTGGAAGCAAGTAGAATTAAATAATAAATGACTTATCTTACAGTACAGAGCAGAAAATCAGAATCTGTGGGATTAAAAAGGCTTGATTACTATTAATACTTTTTTAATAGTATTCTCTTATGATACAGACCCAGTTCACAACTTTTTTAGAAAACAAGCTACATGTATATTTTGTTATTTTTTTCCTAAATCTAATGCCATTTCTACGAATATTTTAGAGGATAAGAAATATTTCAATTTACTTTGATTCTCAACATATTCATCACTGAACAGTAAGAAATACAGCTTTTCCTAAGTATGTGTAAATCAGTATTGCAGGAAAAAAAAAGATTAATAATTATCTTCTCTCTTCCAACTTATAAATGTTTAGGGAAAACTGCTAGTGTATCCACTCTCCTTTTCTTCAGAAGAATCTTCTGCATCAGTTGGAATATTTAGAAATAGTAAGAAGAGCTACATGTTTTCACATCAGGATTTTATAATACTGTACTTTGTATTTACACATCACATATCCTTGGTACTTCATAATTCATCATTATTTTACATATATCAATCTATATATGAAAGCACAAGCTTTAGAAGTAACTTTCCTGCTGTCTAACACAAGGTCATTAATGCCAGGAATAGAATTCGTACTTACTGATACATGTGGTCTCACAGTAGCTAACAACCATTCTCATAGTATAAAATAATGCTCAGTAAGTAGAACACAGCAATTATCAAAACTATTTATTCAAGAAACTTTAAAGAACCATGACTCTTAAGTCATATAAATAACCATATTAAACCTCAAAGGCCTACACTAATATGAATATACATTAGGGTATTTTTCAATCAAAATTAATAATATGATTTAATAAATAAATAAATAATCCATTCAGCTCCATAAAGTAGAATATATTTCCATCAAAAAGTCAGCAAATATGTCAACATACTTAAAGATGTGAACTATTACTTAAAAAAAAAAAATCACAAACATTCTAGAATTATGAAGGACACAGATGTCACTGGTCAAATTGCTATAGATGTTATCATGGCTTTCTTACTGGTAATTAAACATCTGCTGATTTAATTAGGAAGGCAAGCTCCACAGTTCTCTTAGTAGTCTAGCTGTGGTTTTAATCCTGGAGTCTTTAACACTCATACATCTGGGAGATTCTGTAAGATCTGTCTCAAGGAAGCACAGGCTACCATGTGTGAATCCGAGGGAAGATTAGCAAGCGATTGAATCAGCTTCTTGACTATTGTCTTCAAACACTGGTGGGCAGCATTCAAGTCTCTGTCAAACTGCTGTCCTTCAATCTGTAGAGCCAGATGACTGCAGATGTTTCTAAATTCAACACTATCCTGCAATAAACATCAAACAGAAACAAGAAATTAGGTACATTAAGGGCGGCATTTGCTGTGTTTTGCTTACCCACCCTCTAATTCCTTCTCTTTTGGTAATTGGTGTTGTTAGCTGCCATAGAGTTGGCTCCTGACTATGTTGACCCCATGCACAGCTGTACAAAACGTTGCCCAGAGCTGTGTTATCCCATGACTGGACTGTTGTGCTCCCTAGGCTGATTTCAGGAAGCAGACTGCCAGGTGTTTCTTCCTTTTTGGTGAAACCATCACAGTTTTTCTCTCAGGGAACTGTTGCTGTGTGCCATTGGGTCTATTCCAACTCATAGGAACCCTAGAAGGCAGAGTAGAACTGCCATATGGTTTCCTAGGCTGAACTCTTTACAAAAGCAGATAACCAGGTCTTTTCTCCTGCAAATTAGCTGGTGGATTCGACTGCAGACCTTTCCAATTAGCAGCTAACAACTTAACCATAGCATCATCAGACTCCCTCTTAGAGAATTACCTTTCCTCCTTCTCAGCCTATGTGGCTTGATCCACACTGACTTCAACTCACAACTCCAGTAAGTTGGAAATGACTCAACAGCAACTGGTGAAGTACATTAACAATGTTGTACAATCACTGCCATTACCTAACTCCAGAATATTTTCATTACCCAAAAAGCCTGTACTCATTAAGCACTCCATATTCTCTGCTCCTTGAACCCACTGTTGTTGTTGTTGTTGTTATGTGCCATCGAGTCGGACCTGACTCATAGAGACCCCTCCTTGGATTTCCCAGGCAGTATCACTACGGAAGTAGATTGCCCCATCTTCCTTCCGAGGAGTGGCTGGTGGTTAGCCAGCCTTCTGGTTAGCAGTCAAGTGCCTTAAGCACTATGCTACCAGAGCTCCCATGGCAACCCCTAATTTGCTTTATATCTCCATGTTTTTGTCTATTATGGACATTTCATATAAATGGAACCATAAAATATGTGTGATATTTAATATCTGACTTTTTCACTTAGCATGTGTTTTCAAGGTTTATCTGTGTTGTAGCAGGTAGTTCACTCCTTTTTTGGTTGAATAATATTCCCTTATACACATATGCATGTATATAAATATGTATGTGTGTGTATATATATATAAACTCACTGCCATCAAATCATTTCCAACTCTTAGCGACCCCTCCTTGGGTTTCCAAGGCAATATCTCTACAGAAGTAGATTGCCCAATCTTCCTTCCCAGGAGTGGCTGGTGGGTTTGAACTGCCAGGCTTCTGGTTAGCAGTCAAATGCCTTAGGCACTAATATGCCAAATTTCATTTATCCATTCACCAGTGGATGTACATTTGAGTTGTTTCCACCTTTTGGATATTTTTTAACTGCTAAGAACATTCATATATTTTCAGTTTTCTTGAGTATAAATCTAGGAATGGATTACTGAATCATATGGTAATTGTGTCTAGCTTTTTCAGAAACCTCCAGAGTACTTTCCAGAGTGGCTGGACTATTTCATAATTTCAGCAGCAGTGGATGAGGGCTCCATTGTACCTATATCCTCGTCAACACTTCTTATTTTCTGGAGTTTTTTGTTTGGTTAGTTGGTTGGGTTTATTATTATTAACACTATTACTCTGGTAGTATAGCGCCTAAGGCACTTGACTGCTAACCAGAAGGCTGGAGGTTCAAACCCACCAGCCACTCCTCAGAAGGAAGGTTGGGCAATCTACTTACATAGTGATACCACCTCAGAAACCCAGAGAGGGTTGCTATGAGTCGGGTCCCACTCGATGGCACATAACAACAACAACAACAAGTAGGTGTTAAATAGTAACTTACTGTGATTTTGATTTGCATTTCCCTAACAACTAATGATATTGAACATCTTTTTTTGTGTTTATAGACCATCTGTATATTTTCTTTGGAGAAATGTCTAGTTGAGTCCTTTTCCCACTGTTTAATTGGGTTGCTTGTCTTTGTTTTTCCAATAGATTTTCAATCTCTAAATGTTTCATATTCTAAAATCCACTGAATGTAAATAATACACAAAAACTATTCCACATTAGAGATAATAGTGAATACATTATCTCTTTTAAATACATGGAAATCATGTCTCCCAAACTTCTGGTTCTAGCAACATGGCACACTCAGTAACCTGAAAATGCCTTGCTATTGAATTCATACAAACACTAATAAAATAGAACAAACATTCTTTCTGAGTTAAGTATGTGTAAATCAGTATTGCAGGGGAAAAAAAGGATTAAAAATTATCTTCTCTTTTCCAACTTACAAACATTTAGGGAAAACTGCTAGTATATCCACAAGAAAGTAAGAAGATCCCAAGGCCCAAAGAAAGAAAGAAAAGGAAGATTACTTTAACTGCCCATCAGCGCCCATCAAGAAAGAAAAGCTGGTGTCTCTTGAGCTAGGTTTGAGGGAAATAAGATTGCCCCTGAGAATGTGTAACTATGGAACTGTACCTACAGGAGCTTAAATTTTGGAGTTTCTCTCTATACCATATATATGTTCTAGAAAGGCCTGTACTAGAAATTAACTTAAAAATTGGAACTGGGCTGGAGATGCCCATGGACACACAGGAAAAGCAAGCAAGACTTATTCTAGGGAAACAAGTCCTTAACCCAAGCACACAGTAATTCTCACAAAGCTCCACCTCAGACAAACTCAAAATATTAAATATAAAATACAATCTACCATGATACAGCAGGTGCAATGCAAGGACAGGATAGACACTACAAAATAATTACATTTAAATTGATTGAAGATACAAAAGAACAAATTTTTAAAAATATCTTAAGAAAGGGGAGCTCTGGTAGCATAGTGGCTAAGACACTTGCCTGCTAACCAGATGGCTGGCAGTTCAAACCCACCAGCCACTCCTCGGAAGTAAGGTTGGGCAATCCTACTTCCGTAGTGATATTGCCTCGGAAACCCAAGGAGGGGTCGCTATGAGTCGGGGCCGACTCGACAGCACATAACAACAACAACAACATCTTAAGAAAGAACAGGCAGGTTTAAAAAAGAACCATATACTACTTCTAGCAATGACAACTATACTGACAAATTAAAAATGTAGTGAGTGTCTTAAACACCTAATTAAATGTATCTGAAATGAGAATTAATAAATTGGATGGTAAATATGAGAAAATTACTGAAAATACAAGATGAGAAGATGAAAACATGAACAATATAAATGAGAGGTTAAGCATCATGGATGACAGAACAGCAAAGCCAAGCAAATATATTTCCAGGGAAGATAAGAGAGACAATATTCAAAGAGAATAATAGATGAGAATTACCCAGGATTGATCAAAGGCATGAATCATTGGATTGATTCAAAAGTGAAACAAGACTAAACTAAACAAGACTCAAATCTAAACTCATTGAAGTTTTGAAAAACTTTTCAAAGCAATCAGAAAGGAAAAGCCAGCTGTCACTCAAAGGACAGCAAGACAGATCGCAAATTTCTCAACTACAACTCTTGAAGGTAGAAGAACATAGACTAATATCCTCCAGTAGCTGTTAACCCAGATATTTTATTTTATATTTTTTTAATCCAACTAAACTATCACTCAAACCTGAAGCCAAAATAAATACACTTTTTCCTTTAAAAGGATAGAAGGAGTTTCCAGGAAGAGGTATTCACTGTTAGAACATTCTGAAGATGCAGTTCAGAAAGAAGAAAATCATCTCAGAAGAATGAGATCAACAAGTCATAGTGAACAAATGTTTACGTGAGTGTAAATAACTGATGGTTTGAAACAAAATTATAACAACTAATTTGGGATTTACAAAAGCAAGATGATTCTAAAATGCTAACTGTATTACTTAAGAGAATGGTAGCCAAACTGATACATTTTAGACTTGTTAAGCATACATTTGGGAAATGTAAGGGTTATTAAAGTAGAGAAATAATGCATTAGAATCAGTAGAGGGAAAGGGGTTGAAACTTTATTGATTCTATCAATTAAAGTTCCAAAACCAAAACCAAACTCACTGCCATAGAGTTGATTCCAACTTACAGCAACCCACACTGGGTTTCTAATCTTTACAGAAGCAGACAGCCCTATCTTTCTTCCATGGAGCAGCTGGTGGATTCAAACCACTGACTTTTTGGTTAACAGCCAAATGTCCTAACCTCTATAACACCAGAGACCCTTATCTATACATGGCCACCAATAAAACCAAACGCACTGCCATAGAGTCAATTCCGACTCATAGGGACCCCCAGTGGATTTCTGAGGTGGTAAATCTTTACAGAAGTAGATTGCCCCAACTTCCTTCTCCAGAGTGGCTCGTGGGTTTGAACCACCAGCTTTCTGGTTAGCTGTCAAATGCCTTAGGAACTATGCCACCAGAGCTCCTTACTACAGAGGGTCACTCAAATTCACTGCCATTGAGTTGATGCCGAATCATAGTGACCCCTCCTTGGGTTTCCGAGGTGGTATCTCTATGGAAGTAGATTGCCAAGTCTTCCTTTCGAGGAGTGGCTGGTGGGTTTGAACTGCCAGCCTTCTGGTTAGCAGTCAAGTGCCTTAGGCACTAAGCCACCAGAGCACCTCTACAGATGATAGAGGTAGAGAAATAAAGACACAAGCATAAAAGCAAGATAAAGAGAAAGCACCAAATAAGATGGTAGAAATAACTCTAAATACTATCAGACGACACAGTAAATGCAGTAAGACAAACTTGCCTTTTCAAAGATAGTAGTAACCAGAGTTGATTTTGAAAAATCTAGCTATGTACTGTTTATAAGCAACATCTTTAAAACTAAAAGCACATAAATACTGAAAATAAATGGATACTAAAAGATACACAAGATAAAGACAACCCAACATAAAGCCAGTAAAATCTTTACTAGGAAAAAAATCAATTATAATAAATTAAAACGATTACCCAAGAAGAGAGAACAATTGTCTACTTGTGTATGCCTCATATCACAGTCTCAAAACACAATCCACTCACAACCATAAACCCAGCTTTCTCAGAAACTGATATATCATACAGCAAAGTAATCAGTATGTATAGAGAAGACTGAAAAACAGTTACACAAGCTTGGTCTAATGGAGATAAGTACATTATACATCCTTCTCAACCATATATTTAATATTCATGAACCTGATTATTTACAATGCCACAAAGAAAATTCAATGAATATCAAAAAGTCTGTATCACATACACCATGATGCAAGTAAAGGAGAAATTAATGCAAGATAAAAAAAAAAGTAACTCACTGTCATGGAGTAGATTCCGACCCCCATTGGATTTCCAAGGCTGCAAATCTTTACCAAAGCAGACTGCCTTATCTTTCTCCCATAGAGTGGCTGGTGGGTTCAATCCACCGACTTTTGATTAGCAGTCAAATGCCTTAACCACTACACCACCAGAGCTCCTTAATGCAACATGTATGACATGAAAAATATACTTTTAGATAATTCATGGGTTAGTGAAAAAAATCATTAAAATTTTAGAATACTTTATATGGAACAATTATGGAAGTACTGTATAACAAACTTGTGTGGTATAGTTAAGTGAAAAATACCTATACTTAAATGCTTATATTAAGAAAGAATAGTCACTGAAAATCCAAGAATTCACCTCAACAAATTAGGAAAAGAAAATGAGATAATGCAAGAGAAAATCAAAGGAAGAACTAAAAGTGGAACCAAAGTTCAATGAGGGACTGGAGTTTTTTCCCTAACTCATTCTGTATTAAAAAAAAAAAAAAAAAAAAAAAAACTGACTGTCATGGAGTCAATTCAGACTTACAGTGACCACCATTGGGTTTCTAAGGCTGTAAACCTTTACAGAGATGGCTTCATCTTTCTTCTGCAGAGAAGTTGGTGGGTTTGAACCATTGACCTTTTGGTTAGCAGCCAAATGCCTTAAACACTACTCCACCAGAGCTCCTTAGTTGCATACAGGGGCAAAAATAGTTGCTAATGAATGAACTTTGACTTATGGTGACCTCATGTGTGCTCAAACATGGTTTCCAATGGCTGATTTTTCAGAAGTAGAGCACCAAGGCCTTCTTCTGCAGCACCTCTGAGTGGACACAAACCTCCAACCTTTCCGTTAGCAGCTGAGTTCACAAACCATTTACACCACCCAGAAACACCAGTTCTGCATTGAAGGGAAAGTTACTTTTCCCCCAAAGAAAAACCCTGCCACTTGGGCAAGAGAGAACTGGGTTCCTCACAAAACCAGAAACCATCCCACAAGAAATAAAATAAATACCTATTTATTTCAGTTTAACAAACAACGACAACAGCACCTCTGTGCGAGCTAGGTGATGGTATAGAAAGATGAACATGCTGGAGTCCTCAGACTTAAGTACTCTCAGGCTACCATGTACCATGCTTCTTGTTTTGTTTTGTTTTGTTTTTGCTTTAAAGAATTCTTTGAGTGTTGTCTCATTCATGCTCAGGTGTCAAGGGCTACTTAGATCATCTGCCCCATAGTTTATCGGGTAATCTACATTGCCTGGAAATGGGAAAGTAAGGGATGGAAATCGCTATGGACTACTTCCCTAAAACCCATATCAAGGGGTATTGTGTGCTTGCTTTATAGCCGTAGTCCAACTCTCAGTACAAAGCAGAAGGATCAAAGACACAATGCAAAGGGAAATTCAAAGTAGAAGGAAGCACAGATGTGTGCTGACATGTGCCTATTAGACAGTCTGCAAAGGGATTTATCACTCAAAGCAAATGAAAATGCACTTAAAAATATATCTGTGGGCCTCAAATCTGAAGTTAATTTCAAGTTTAATGTAAAGAATCAAAGAAAGCATCATTTGGGGAAATTATACATACAATAAAATTCAACTGCTGGATTGTACTGGTCCCTGAGGTCCTAGGTCAACTTTAGATGCCTGGCAAGCTTAGCAAAGTTTCTTTATTTTATTATTTTAGTACTTTATTTCCTTTTAATCCTTTCTCAAATATATTAACAAAGAAAATAAAGTAATAGGGATAGGTTTTCATGAGACTC
Source organism: Orycteropus afer afer (assembly GCF_000298275.1). NCBI lineage: Eukaryota > Metazoa > Chordata > Mammalia > Tubulidentata > Orycteropodidae > Orycteropus > Orycteropus afer. Next base: position 2,367,752 of record NW_006921721.1, read on the forward strand.
TTAAGCCAGAGAAAGGAAAAATAAAACAGGTATTGCTTCTCTTCCTTTCTGGAAGGTCTGAAGGCCAACTATGGATCCAAGAGTCATGACCTCCAACCAAACCACAACTAACAGCATGAAGGGAGTAGCATATTAAAAAGCTCATGGGTTTTCAGTGGAAACTCACATGATCAATATTGGCCATGATTTCACTTACCATGCTTTCTATTCAATAACAGAGCATATCCTCCCAGCATGTTTATTTAGCAAGTTCCAAATGCTCCAAGAAATGAGGTAATATCCTACATAGTGTTTTAAGCACTTTGCCAGAATGAGAACTCTATGGCTGATATGGCTGAGTAATCTAAAAGTAGGTTTTGAAACTTTTCAAGGCTAGTGTAATTTTAGACTCTGAATATGAAATGTGTTACTACAATGGTCCAAATTGATGGTCAGCATTTATATTTTAAAGTGAGTCGAGACACAATGGAATACTATGCAACATTAAAGAGTAATGAAGAATCTGCAAAACACCTCATAACATGGGTGAACATGGAGATATTATGTTGAATGAAATAAATCAATCATAAAAGGACAAACATTGTATGAGACCACTGTTATAAAAACTCAAGAAAAGGTTTACTCACCAAAAGAAACATTTTTGGTGGTTATCAGGGTAGGGGGTGGGGAAACTCACTCACTAGATAGTAGACATATATTAGCTTGGGTAAAGGGAAAGGCAATATACAGTAAGGGGGAGGATGGCACAATATGACCGAGGCAAAGGAAGACACTGAGAGGTGAACAAGAGTAAAAGACAATAAAGGTAAATACTAATACATACATAATCCTGCAATAACAGTAACAATAAACAGTGTCTATAAGTAGATACATAGGTAGACTTGAAAGCTGAACAGATGTGGGAAGGTGAATGGGAGTACACCCATCAGTATATATAAGTTTGACAGAGGATATTTGTACATATATATTTTTATGTGCTGTAAATATATCCAGGGATATAGCAGAGCATACGGGACAAAGTTCTGAAAACTTCTTAGCTATACCCTAACACCTTGAGGGAATGAGTCACTTGGGGATTTAGGACCACAGTCTATGGGGACATCTAAGTGAATGAGTATAACATAGTCTACAAATACAATGTTCTACATTCCACTTTAGTGAATAGTGACAGGGTTCTTAACAGCTTGCAAATAACCATCTAAGATTGGTTTCTCACTGTCCAGAGCAAAAAAGAGTAGAGAAAATCAAAGACTCAAAGAAACAATTAATTCAAAGGACTAACAGACCACATGAACCACAGCCTCCCTATTCTGAGATCAGAAGAACTAGATGGTGCCCAGCTATTACTACAAACTGCTCTGAACAGGATCACAGTAGAAAATCCTGGACAGAAAGGGAGAAAAAGAAATATAGACAGAAATTCAAAATCATAAAAAGATCAAACTTAGTAGTGTGATAGAGATTAGTGAAACCCCTGACACTGTGGCCCTTCAAGCCTGGAATTGAACCTACCCCCCATGGATCAACTTTCAGGCAAATAACAGGCCTATAGACTGAATAAAAACACCAGGGAGGAACGTGTTCCTCAGTGCAATCAACCATAGGAGATCAAAGGGCAGCATTTGCCCCAAAACAAAGCTCAGAATGCAGGAAGGGGCAGGAAAGAAGGATGAAAAGAAACGGAACCCAAAGTGGAAATGGGAAGGGTGCTGTTAGTTACATTGAGGTGACTGCAAACAATGTCACAAAACATAATATGTATACATTTTTGAATGGTAAATTAATTTGCTCTGTAAACTTTCACCTAAACTACAATAAAAAGTTTAAAAATAAGTGAAGTGAGTTGACATACTCTTTTGTGACTCAACTAATCTACTGGGAGAAGGGTGATGGCCTGTTTGACTCATTTAGTTAATCAGTTCAATTCATTTCAAATGTGTATCAAGCCCCCACTACATGACTGATTGCACTGGATAAAAGGCAGTAAGACACGGTACCTGATTTCTAAAGAGTTTACAATTTATTAGGAGGAATGAGATACATAGATCATATTTCCAAATATCCAATGAAATATTATGAGGGCTATGGTAAAAACACAAAAATCTACTCCTATGGAAGACATTTATAGATTCTAGTCTAAGCATTACAAAGGATTCTTACAAAGCTCTTTTTTATATACTAGAGAAACTAGAGAAATTGTGCTTAGGAGACAACACATTAGAGAAAAGAGCTGTATTCCTTAGAACATTCTCTTAATTTTTAGCAAAATCTGCCCTGTAGTAGCCAGAATATGCCTTCCAAAGCCAGAATATGCCTTCCAAAGATGTCCACATCCTATTTCCCAGAACTTGTGAATATGTTACCAACATACCAAAAGCACCCTTGCACCAATGATTAAATTAGGGGCCTTGAGATGGAGAGACTGTCCTGGATTACCAGAATGGACCCAATCTAGTCACATCGGTCCTGAGAATCACAGCACACTTCCTGCCTATCAGAAGGAGATGTGACATGTGACCTAAGAAAAGTGGTCAGAAGGATGCAGTGTTGCTTGCTTTGAAGATAAAAGGAGTCACAAGTCAAGAAGTGGTAATGGACTCTGTTGTTGTTGTTGTTGTTATGTGCCATCAAGTCGGACCTGACTCATAGCAACCCCTCCTTGGGTTTCCGAGGCGGTATCACTATGGAAGTAGATTCCCCAACCTTCCTTCCAAGGAGTGGCTGGTGGGTTTGAATCGTCAGCCTTCTGGTTAGCAGTCAAGTGCCTTAGGCACTATGCTACCAGAGTGGAAAACGCAAGGAAATGGATCCTCTATCGCTGGATCTTCAATATTCAGATAGGCCCTGCTAATGCTTTGACTTTAATCTAGTGAGACCCACTTGAGACTTATAACCTCCAGAAAGGCAAGAGAATAAATCTGTATGGTTCAAGACACTAAGTCTGTGGTATTATGGCAATGATAGAAAACTAATACAGTCCCTATAGTTTTTAATTCTACCCTCTAGAATATTCCCTCCTAGTCTCTTGACATGACATGACATGGCACACATAGAAAATGCTTATATTTCTTTGACCCTCAAATATACAAGAGCCAGAGATTTCACCTGCTCCAGACCAACCCACCACAGGGACTAAGGAACCAACACCTAACCATCTGAGATATCCCAGTGTGCCCAGGCACACTGTTTGACAGGCACTGCTTCAGAATCATGAGTGCAATCTCATACCATCTATACTTTGTAGCTTCTCTACTGCAGGCTAAAGACCATCACTTACTTCAATCTATGATCCAGAATCATCTCACCATCATGGTTATGGCTTTCTGGACAAATCCATGACTATAAATTTAATGCTGTTGAGAACTAACTACAAAAGTTCAGGTCAGCCCTGATCATCATAGAGAAGGGTAGGATTCTGACCTGACGTTTTTAGACATTGAATTCCTAGAAGCACAGATTCCTGAGATTACATTAGCTTTTTCAACATTCCACAAATATGTCTGTAAATAAAAATAAAATGGTCCTGAGCCTCAAAGAATAGCTTTTTCAGTAACCCATCATTCTGAGTTACGTCAGCTCCCATTTAGTCAGTTATCATCTAAAACCCTTAATGTTTCATCATGTGTATTATTAAGTCATAACATGCTCCAGGAACTCTCTGTAATAAGTTACATTTTATTTGATTAAGTATATCCTTGTTGAATGTCATGGTTTTTAGGGATCCTGATGCTACTATTTGATTTTTAGTATGGGGTGGATGCTATTGATAGGCCTGAGTTTGAATTTCATGATGAATGAGCTTGGGAAAAACAATTTAATTGCACCTAGTTTCCACACCCACAACTCGTCTGTCAGTTTGTTGTACTGTTGTGGCTTGTGTGTTGCTGTAAGGTTAGAGGCTATGCCACCACTATTTCAAATACCAGCAGGGTTACCATGGTGGACAGGTTTTGGTGAAGTTTCCAGACTAAAACAGACTCAGAAGAAGGAAGAGGCCATCCATTTCTCAAAGAATTGCCCAGTGAAAACCTTATGAATAACAATGAAACACTGTCTGATATATTACTGGAAAACTTTATGAATTGCCTGAAACCTGTCTGATATAGTGCCAGAAGATGAGCTTCTCAGGTTGGAAGACACTGAAAATATGACTGGGGAAGAGCTGTCTCCTCAAAGTAGAGTCAATCTTAATGATGTGGATGGGGTAAAACTTTCAGGACCTCCACTTGCTGATGGGGCACAACTCAAACTAGGAAGAAACAGCTGCAAACATCTATTAATAATCAGAATGTGCAATGTATGGAGTATGAAGCTAGAAAAATTGGAAGTTGTCAAAATGAAAAGGAAGATAAAGACTATCTTTAGTCTATCTTTAATCCCAGGCATTAGTGAGCTAAGATGGACTGGTTTTGGCCATTTTGAATCAGACAATCATATGAGATACTACGCCAAGAGTGACAAATTAAAGAGGAATGGCATGGCATTCATCATCACAAAAAATGTTTCAAGATCTATCCTGAAGTACAATGCTGTCAGTGATAGGATAATATCCATGTGCCTACAAGGCAAACCAGTTAATACTACTATTATGCAAATTTACACACCTACCACCAAAGTCAAAGATGAGGAAATTGAAGATTTTTACCAACTTCTACAGTCTGAAATTGACCAAACATGCAATTAAGATGTATTGATTATTACTGGTGAATGGAATACAAAAGTTAGAAACAAAGAAGAATCACCAGTAATTGGAAAATATGGCCTGAGTGATAGAAATGATGCCAGAGATCACATGATAGAATTTTGGAAGACCGATGATTTAGTCACTGTAAACACCCTTTTTCAACAATATAAACAGCAGCTATATACATGGACCTCACCAGATGTAATACATAGAAATCAGATTGACTACATCTGTGGAAAGAGAAAATGGAGAAGCTCAATATCTTCAGCCAAAATAAGACCTGACTGTAGAACAGACCATAAACTGCTCATATGCAAATTCATGTTGAAGCTGAAGACAATTAAAACATTATGAGAGCCATAATATAACCCTTATTATATCCCACCTGAATTAGAGACCATCTGAAGAACAAATTTGACACATTGAACACCAATGACCGAAAACCATATGAGTTGTGGGATGACAACAAGAACATCATATGTGAAGAAAGCAAAAGGTCATTAAAAAGGCAGGAAAGGAAGAAAAGACCAAAATGAATGTCAGGAGAGACTTTGAAACTTGCTTTTGAATGGAGAGTAGCTAACACAAATGGAATAAATGATAAGATAAAAGAGATGAAAAGATTTCAAAGAGGAGCTCGAGAAGACAAAATCAAATCTTATAATGAAATGTGCAAAGACCTGGAGTTAGAGATCCAAAAAGTAAAAACACACTCAGCATTTCTCAAGCTGAAAGAACTGAAGAAAAAATTCAAGCCTTGAGTGGTAATACTGAAAGATTCTAGGCACAAAATATTGAATGATGCAGGAAGCACCAAAAGAAGATGGAAAGAATACACAGAGTCACTGTACAAAAAAGAATTGGTTGATGTTCATCTATTTCAGGAGGTAACATATGATCAAGAACCAATAGTATTGAAAGAAGGAGTTGAAACTGCACTGATGGAATTGGCAATAAATAAATAAATAAGTCTCCAGGAATTGACAGAATATCCACTGAGATGTTTCAACAAATGATGCCATGCTGGAGGCACATCTATGCAAAGGAATTTGGAAGATAGCAACCTGCCCAATTAACTGGAAGAAATTCATATTTGTGCCCATTCTAAAGAAAGGTGATCCCAGAGAATGTGGAAATTATCGAATGATATTAATATCACATGCCAGTAAAATTTTGCTGAAGATAATTCAAAAACAGTTGTAGCAGTATATTGATAAGGAACTTCCAGAAGTGCAAACTGGATTCAGAAGAAGTCATGGAATGAAGGATATCATTGCTGATGTCAGATGGATATTGGTTGAAAGCAAAGAATATCAGAAAGATGTTTGTGCTTTATTGACTATGCAAAAGCATTTGACTGTGTGGATCATAACAAATTATGGATAACATTGAAAAGAATGGGAATTCCAGAGCACTTGATTGTGCTCATGAGGCACCTGTACATAGACCAGGAGGCTACTGTTCAAACAGAATAAGGGGATACTGCATGGCTTAAAATCAGGAAGGGTGTTTGTCAGGGTTGTATCCTTTTGCCATATTCATTCAACTGGTATGCTGAGCACATAATCAGAGAGGCTGGACTATATGAAGAAGAACGCCACATCAGAGTTGGAAGAAGATTCATTAACAATCTGCGATATGTGGTTGACACAACCTTCCTTGCTGAAAGTGAAGTTGACTTGAAGCACTTACTGATGAAGATTAAAGACTACAGTCTGCAGTATGCATTACATCGCAACATAAACAAAAAGAAAATCCTCACAACTGGACCAATAAGTGGTATCACAAAAAATGTAGAAAAGATTGAAGTTGATAAAGATTTCATATTGTTTTGATCCACAATCAACACTCATGGAAACAGCAGTCAAGAAAGTAGACCTCATATTGCACTGGGCAAATCTACTGCAAAAGACCTCTTTAAAGTGCTGAAGAGCAAAGATGTCTCCTTGAAAACTAAGGTGTGCCTAACCCAAGCCATGGTGTTTTCAGTAGCCTCATACACATGTGAAAGCTGGACGATGAATAAGGAAGACCGAAGAAGAGGTGATGCTTTTGTGTTGTGGTGTTGGTGAAGAATACTGAAACTACCATGGACTGCCAGAAGAATGAACAAATCTGTCCTGGAAGAAGTGCAGCCAGAATGTTCCTTGGAAGAGAGAATGGCCAGACTTCGTCTTACCTACTTTGATCATGTTGTCAGAAGGGACCATTTCCTGGAGAAGGTTATCATGCCTGGTAAAGGGGAGGGTCAGCAGAAAAGGGGTAGACCCTCAGTGAGATGGGTTGACACAGTGCTGCAATGATAGGCTCTAGCAGGTATAGCAAGGATTGTGAGGATAGCACACAACTGGGCACTGTTTCATTCTGTTGTACACAGAGTCACTATGAGTTGGAGCTGACTCAACAGCGTCTAACAGCAACAACAATTTCCATATGTAAAAAATGAAGATCACAGCATCTATTTTATAGGGCTATGGTGAGAATCATGCTTACTTTGGGCATGTCATCAGGAAAGACCAATCGCTAGAAAAGGAAGTCATGGTTGGTAAAGTAGAGGGTCAGTGAAAGCAAGGGATATCTATTTCAATGAGATGGATTGACACACCTGCCACAATTACGGAGTCAAAATAGCAATGATCATGAAGATGGTGAAGAACCAACCAACAATGGCATTATATATGGGGTCACTGTGAGTTGGAGCCAACTCGATGGCAATTAGCAAAAACAGCAACAGTGAGAATTAAGTGAACAAAGGCACATCGAGCATGGCAGTACCTGGCATACAGTAGGTAACTAATAAAATGCTCCTTTCCTCTTTATATTATTTAATACACTGGTAAGAATGGAGTGTCTATATCTTCATACCAGCCAATGGTTAAAAGGACAAACTATTGACAAGGGCAAGGTTTATCACAGCATGCCTCAGTTGGAGACCTGAGTCACTGATAAGGCTTCTTTAAGGACAGGCAGCCCTCTAGGCAGTTCCAAAGTCAACCCAGGGACACAGAGGTTATTCTTTCAAGAGCATTGGACTTGCCAGCAGAGCCCCAGTTGTGCCCCTTCAACAGGCTATCCTTGGACAGGTGGTTTTACATATGGTTACTCAGATTTCTCATCTGCAAAATGGAAACAATAATAGCTACCACATGGGGAGGTTGTGAAGGACAAATGAGCTCAGGAATATGAAAGCTCTTATACTTGTAAAGCATTTGCTCAATCTAAGCTTATAAATAAAGTACCCTGCTAGATGCATGCAGGTCAGTAAGAACTGAAAGGGAGGAGGGGAAAAAAAAAGATAAAGAGTATATGCTCTGTAGAAGCTTAGAATGTAATTGGTGAGATGAAATCTATTTGAAACTGTTCAGCAGACTTGTCACAAAGAATAAGATTAAGGCTCTGAAAGTGTGATAGAAGCAATCGGAAGGTGGCTGGCCATTGCTAGGAAATGGAGGCTCGGAAAAGGAATTAGAGTAGTGGTACATAGGAAGGACTGCACTAGGCACTAGAACACTGGTGATTTGGGAAGGCAATATTTGGCTTGTCATTAGGAAATGGCCCCTGCATTTGAGAATGAACAAACCAAAAAACCAAACCAGTTGTCACTGAGTTGACTCCAACTCATGGAGACCCCATGTATGTCAGAACTGGGCTCCATAGGGTTTTCAGTGGCTGATTTTTCAGAAGTAGATCACCAAGCCTTTCTTCCCCAGCACCTCTGGGTGGACTCAAACCTCTAACTTTTTGGTCAACAGCAAGCAGGTTACCTGTTTCTACCACCCAGGTACTCCTTGGAATGAACAGCACAAGCAAAAGTCTGGAGTCAAGAAAGGTCTGGGACTTTGGGGGACCAATCTGAAATGAACAGAGGTTGTGCTGCATACCAGGATACAAGTGTTTGTGGAAGGCCTTGATCACATCAAGGGCACAGAGACTTCTAAGCATGGAAATACCATGCAAACCAGTGTTTTAAGAACTTTGATCCAGCTTATGACTTTGAGTACCTAGTAGGCTCCAAACTGGGCTCTATGACATTATCTCATTCCATGCTCACAACTATCCATTACAGATGATAAGAAATGAGTTTCTCAGAGATTAACTGACTTAACCTAAGTCACACAGCAAGTGAGTGACAGAGCTGGAATTAACTTCTCACTGTCAGTACTCAAATGTTCATCAAAGATCCCCTGCAAATCAGAAACTGGGCCAACAGCTCAGCTGCAGAAACAGTAGAGACTTGCAGCAGTCACATGGAGTATGGGAGACAGACAGTGACCAGGAACCACAGAGTTCTCAGCCACTGTAGGCTAAACAGGGCTGCATGCAAGCACACAGGAAAGGAACGAAACTAGTTCTTTGGGAAGGAACAAAAATGTCTACAAGTCAATTGTTTCCCATTTCTTCCTTGGCTGGCTATACTCAAGCTATTTTAAGGTTAACTGACTGTCATGCCATGGAGCTTAAATTGGCAATGATCATTTCCAAACTGAAGACTGGCCTGTTGGCCCAACACTCTTCTTTGCAGCATAATTGAGAGGGATTGGCTAATTTGAGGATATTCAAGAATGGAACCTTCTATGCTTCCATATGAAACCAACTATGAGCTAATCAGAGACCTCCCAGATGGAACTCTTTTCTCAGCTCAGTTCTCTTCTAGCCAGTGTCAGGTAACCTTCTTAGAAACACCACTACACTCGTACTTTTCTGCATTACACATTGTGTTTACTAGGAACCTACAATGCTGGAAGCCTGGACAACTGAAAATGTACCTGCAAAGTCTGAAAGAGGAAAGAAAAGATAAGCCCTTTTCAGCTTTTTACTAAAAATAAACATGTCCATCAAAATTGAAGGCTTGAAGGCAGAAGGAATGAGCCACTAGGAGTCAGTTTCAAAGCTTGTTTTCTGAAACCAGTATCAAAAGCTAATAATGTCAAAAGCACAGTATGGCTGTATAAGCTATACAAATGCAAATAACTTTTAAACAATCCACAAGGTTTTTGTTCTCCTACAATGTCACCTTCAAAATCACTTGTAAATCAATATAAATTATAAATCAGTTCATTCTCTCTTAACATCTGGCCTTAGAATAAGGTAGCTGTTTTCAAAGCAGTCACATCTTGGGCTATATTCTCTTAGGATGGCCTCAACAAACTTGTTTCTTATGTTTTCCCGCACCACCACCCCCAACAAACTTGTTTCTTATGTTTTCCCGCACCACCACCCCCAACATCCTCACCATCAATTGACGTCCAGCAGACCCTGACTCGTGGTGATTCCCTGTGGATCAGGCTAGAACTATGCTCCACAAGGTTTTCAGTGGCTGATATTTCTGAAATCGATCACCAGGCTTTTCTCCTAAGGTGCCTCCAGGTGGACTACAACCGCCCATATTTTACTTCGTACCTGAGCATGTTAACCATTGGCACTGCCCAGGGACTCCTAACATCCTCTACAGAAAGCAATAAAGAAAGAAAGAGCTTTCCCCAGCCTGCTGTGTCCAGCCTGCACAGCAGACCACTCTCCTCTGAAGGAGCCCAACGCTGACTTTGATCTACAAAAGGAGCTCTGGCAGTGCAGTGGTTAAAGCACATTGCTGCTAAACCAAAGGTCATCAGTTCAAACCCACCAGCTGCTCTGTGGGAAAAAGATGAGGCAGTCAGTTTCTGTGAAGAGTTACAGCCTTGGAAACCCTATTCACCGTTCTACTCTGTCCTATAGGAGCACTATGAGTAAGAACTGACTTGATGACAGTGGGTTCGGTTTTTTCCTTTTTTTTTTTTTAGATCTACAAATTCACCAGTTGCCTGAATCCAAGGTCAGTCCCAAACAGATATGTAACTGCATATTAATAAAACACCCAATGAAGAACAAAAATATCTGCCAGTCATCATAAAAAAGTCTATCATCCACAGGAAATTAAACAGTTTTACTTGCGATGTCCCCAGTGAAAATGCTCACAAGTAACTAAGGTTCCTTGTGCCTATGCCTTGGGTATGAGACTACTCTTACTTGGAAAGTCCAGTGAAATGCATTTTTTCCTTGATTCAAGGATACTCACAAGGAAAATCAAAAGATTATAAAATAAAACATGGCACCATTTCCAAGGAGATGTCAAACATAAATAGTTTCATCTATAGGGCTTCCCTACAATTTCTTTCCCAAATTTTTCATTTCAGAAAGCTTGTCAGTCCTGCTTTTCTCGTATCATTCACATCAGAAGGAATTGCAAAGCTATAAATAAGCTACTTCTAGAGCAATCATTGTATCCATGGAGAAACCAAAAGCAACAGAAATGCCATGGCTATCACTGCTAATTAATATAATCTAAAACAAAAGTACAATTGTGTCCCAAATAGAGAGCAATGCCCAATTTATAACAACTGATAATATGAACACTATTTCTTCAGTAGTGTGTAAATAATTTTTGAAGACACAATTCCAAATTTGCAGAAACTAGTTTTCCTACCTAAAGTCAAATGGGAAAAAAGACCTCAGCATCAGCACCTTCCTCTGAGTAGCCCACTATTCACACTTGGAGTTTGCAAAGAACATTAGCAATGACTGGGAAGCCAAAGCTGACAGTTTTATGACTTCTGCACTCTTGGAGTGGAATGAGAAAACCAGCAAGGCCCATGGAATGTGACGGAATAATTGGTAACAGAATTAGCTAATTGAAATGGCTGAGCTCACAGGCAAGTATAATCTGCAAAGCCAGGAGAGTTCCTTTCCCTCCGAAAGTTGGCATTAGTCAATTTCCATGAAACTTGCTTCAGAATAGAACTCTTAAAAGCTATTATTTTTTTAAACTCTCCAGGGAAGACAGACAAAACTCAATCAGAGTGACTTCATAATTTGCTTCGTTAATGGCCCTGAAGTGAATCAGTCTTTTTTAGCAGTTTTTAAAATATTTTCTTCTAGGGTCCTACACACTTCTATGTTCCCTGTGGGTGGTAAGTATAGAAGCAATTCTTGCTGATATTATTAGTTTGGTAATGGTTTATTTTCTTATTTATTTTTTTGCTTTTGTAGAATTATTTCTTTGTTTTTATTTTTATATTTTTATTTAATTTTTTATTTTAAGAGTGTGTTTTACATTCAACGTTACAGGTACATTTAGTTTCACTCCCCATTTACCATGCCTAACCCTAACCCAGTCTCCTCCCCTCCCTGCCCAGTAACCCTCCCCTATGTCCTTCGTAGTTATGCACTCCTGTGTGTCCTGTATTTCCTCCATGCAAATGTTGCCCCTCTGGTGCCCCGTGGTTGATTGCTCCAAGGGATGCAAGTGGATAACCAAATTATGGTATATGCACACAATAGCACACTATGCTACATTATAGAGCAATGAGGGATATGCGAATCATCTCATAATGTGGATGAACCTGGAGGACATTATGCTGAGTGAAATAAGTCAATCACAGAAAGACAAATACTTATGAGCCTATGACAGTAAAAAGACAAAGAAGGGTTTGCTTGAGAAAGGGAACTCACTTTGTAGATTACCGGGGTGGGGAGGGAAGGAGAGGGATTAATTTTGGGCTAGTTGGGGGCCACATGCTGGTGTGGGTAAGGGGAGGGATGGTATAGAAAGAGTCCAGGACCACCATGATAGCATTAGGAAAAGGGAGGACACTGAACTGTACGCATAATATATAGACGGACAGATACTAATGCCAACCAGTATATCCACAATACTCCATTACCATTAATACCAAACACCAGACTACAGATGAACACATAAACATCTGAGAAGATCAGATGGGGGTCAGTGAACAAGAGTATACTCTAGACCAAGTATAGATTCAGCACAGGCTAATCTTGCACAGATACCAGTGACACAAAATAACTGCAATCCTTACAGAAACAACAGAAGAGACAGAGTAATCCTTCACAGACAGCCAGACACTGTGGGAGAGAGATCCAATGGATCTACTGACTCAGGACCATAGTACCGGGGAACACCAGACCCAACTGGCACAACAAAATATATGGTTTCTTTTTACTGTAAAAATACGTATAACATGACGTTTGCCAATTCAACATTTTTCGAAGGCATCCTTTAGTGATACCAATTGCATTAATCATGTTTTGCAAACATGACTTATAATCATTGCCAAATTTTCCATCATCACAAACAAAAGCAAGCACATTGCTTCCTAAACAAAGGCTCCTCTGATTACCCTCCCTCCTGCCATGGGTAAGCACAAACACACTCTGGTCTCCCTACCTTTGCCTATTCTTGTCATTTCATATAAGTGGGACCATAAAACATTTGTCTTTTTGTGTCTGATTTATTTCACTCAGCTAACCAGAAGGCTGGCAATTCAAACCCACCAGTCACTCCTCAGAAGGAAGGTTGGGCAATCTACTTCCATAGTGATACCACCTTGGAAACCCAAGGAGAGGTCGCTATGAGTTGGGTCCAACTCAATGGCACATAACAACAACAAGGTTTCCAAGGTTCATCCATGTTATAGCATGTATCAGGATTTCATTTCTCTTTATGGCTGAGTAGTATTCCATTGTACGTATGTATGTATGTACCACATTTGTTTATCCATTCTTCTCTTGATGGGCATTTAGGGTGTTTTCACCTTCCGGCTATTGTGAATAGTGCTACAGTAAACATTGGTGTACATATATGTGTCTGTTTGCGTCACTTCTTTCAAAGCCCTCAGTGTACACCTAGCAGTGAATTGCTGGGCCATACGGTAGTTCTATACTTAACTTTTTGAGGAACTGCCAAATTATTTCCACAACAACTATACCATTTTGCATTCCCACCACCAATGAATAAGGGTCCCAATTTTTGGTAAGGATTTCTTAACTTTCCTTGGTACTTTTAAGTCATCATGTAGGGCTGCCACCATGTGAGGAGGTGCATAATTTAACATACAATGTGAACGTTGCAGCCCTAGCAGTGCACAGTGTAGGCATATACACAGAGGCCCCATCTATTGCACATACATTATTCAGTGTGATGCTTATAACATCCCTAGGAGCTGACACTATGATGCAGTGAAAAGAGCCAGTTAAAACTGTGTTTGAATCATGGCCCCATCACTTACTAGCTGTGGGATCTTGAGCACTTCCTCAATTCCTCTGAGCCTCATTTTCCTCCTATGATAAATACCTGTCAGGTCAGGTAACTCCATTCTCCCCATAAATCTAATTTAACAAGATTCAATGTTCTTAAACCTTTTTCATCCACTGTGAAAAAATTCACTTCTTTTTCTCTTGCCATGTATTATGTTTTGTTTGATAATCTCTAAATGTGCAAAAGGATTATTAAGCCTTGGTTTCTTTAAGGAAAGGATAAAATACTATCAAATGTTGCCATTATTATACTGAGTGTTTCTCTGACTTCAGGCATTTCACTTCCTTAACCCTCAGGAGGCATTGGTGGTTCACTGGCAGAATTCTCACCTTTCATGACAGAGACCCAAGTTCAATTCCTGGCCAAAGCACTTCAAGTGCAGCCACACCCGTTAGTTAGTGGAGGTGTGCACATGGCCATGATGCTGAACAAGTTTCAGTGGAGCTTCCAGACTAAGATGGAGTAGGAAGAAAATGCCTGGTGATCTACTTCAGAAAATCAGGTAATGAAAACCCTGTGCATTATAACAGTCCAATCCATTGGGCACGGGTCACTGGAGAGCAGCTGACAATCCTAATACTTTGATAGGTGAGTCACTCAAAGGTGACACTGCTAAGTCAATCCTTAGTGTGGTGTTACAGCTGACCTCTGAAGAGCTGGGTCATTCTTGGAAGTCTCTTTGGGGCATCCTAACTCCACTTTATCAAAAGTCCAGGAAATTAAGCACAGAGTTCATGGATCGGATCCATTAATATTAAGGATCGAACTCACAATAATAGTAGTCATTAATAATTTGTGAGGCATCAACCTGTGAATAGTAATATTAATAGCTAAAATGTATTGAGACATACTATGGGCAGCCACTGACTAAAACTTGATGAATATTATCTTGAGCCCCACAACAACGCTGTACAGTTAGATCCCACTCTGTCCACTTTACAGGTGAGGAAACAGAAGCACAGAAAGCACAGAGCACTAGATTTCTGGGCTATGCTGTCCACTTCGAGGTCTCTAATGCCTGTCACCTGGGCTGCCAGGTTTAGTTCAAGTGAGACCCCCTCCCACCCTCAGTGGCAAGTAACACAGTCCAGGAGACCTGATTTTGGGGAGGTTTCCACACACTTCCACAGGACACACCAGTGTTTTCTCCTCTAGCAAATATCCTCCTAGAATCATTCTAGTATATAAAAGCAATCTGCATGTTTTTAATTAAAAATATATCAAAAACACCCTTACAAATTGTTTGAATTAACACCGCTGTTAATGAAGCCAAGTCTACATAACCAGCCCTCTGGAACGTCAGAATGCTGTTTCCTCAGGTCTAAGTGCTTTGCAATCATCATTCCACAAACTGAAAGATCTTATCTTTTCTCCAAACAGCAAACCAAGCAAAATCCTAGGATGCCAGCCAGGAGACACAGCTTCTGGAGAAACTGCTCCCTACTTGTTTCACTTCCAAAAGCATTAGCTTTCTTCAGGGTCCCTGGAAACTCAGTGTGCCCACGCAGGTGAAGAGCAGACTCTAGTAGTAAGAAGGGAGTCCTGGGTGGTGCAAGCAGTTACCTGCTGGCAACCAAGAGGTTGGCAGTTCAAACCTACTCAGAGGAACCTCGGAAGAAAGGCCTGGAGATCTGCTCTGAAAACCACACGGGGCACAGTTCTACTCTGCAACACACGGGGTTGCCATTAATTGGAACTGACTCAAGAGCAACTGGAAGGTAGCAAAAAAAAATTAAGATCCCTGTTTGTAATGAACACTTTAGATATTTCCAGAAAGTGGAAGCAACATATCCCTGCAACATTTGCTCATGTCAAGGAAGGACCTTTGACTTAAAAGAAGGAAGCGCGAAGGAAGCTTTGAATATGTTTATAGATTGAGAGAAACTGGCAGATAGACTGCAGTAGAAAACAGGAGAGAGGGTGAAAGTGATAGGTACAGACGTAGGGGCAGGAGAAAGGAGACTGTTCCAGTGCCCAAGAGTAGGAATTTACATTGGGGGAAATAACCTGTCAAGGAGATGGGCTGACAAGTGCCTGCAACAATGGGTCAAACATAGTAACAATTGTGAGGATGGCACAGGATCCGGCAGAGTTTCATTCTGTTGTACATAGGGCCGCTATGAGTTCAAACTGACTCAACAGCAACTAACAACATTTCTCTATTAGAGACAAGAAAGGTGATGATGAGTGGAAACGAGATCTTTTAGGTACAGAGGAAGATATTTGTGTCAGATGGCCTCAAATATTTGAGAAAGATTGAGGAGGGTAGAGTTCACTGAAGAAGGCTTGAAAATCAAAAACTAAACCCATTGCTATCAGAGTAGAACGGACCCAGAGGGTTTCCAAGGCTAGAAATCTTTATGGAAGCAGAATGCCTCATCTTTCTCCCACAGAGCAGTTGGTGGGTTCCAAGTGTCGCATTTTGAGTTAGCAGCCGAATGCTTTGATCACTGTGCCACCACAGTTCCTTAGAGACTCACCAACCCCCCTGAAATTCTTTTCTCTCTAATGCCTGGAGAGCAAACAAACATTCATTTTTTAAAGGTGACCTCCACCAAGAAGCTTTCCATGATCACAATGATAGTTAATGTTGTGTATCAGCTTAGCTGAGCCATAATTCTCAATGGTTCAGCAGTTATGATGAGCCATCCTCCATGATAAGATCTGATTAACGTAATCATCTCCATGAGAGATCTGCTATAAGTAGCCAGTTAGTTGAAAGGGAGTTTCTGCAGGGGTACAGCCTACTTTTAATACGTATGGACGTCCTGGCAAAGCGCTCTGGCTTTGTTGCTCACTCTGAATCCTGCATCTGGCTCCTCATCATCTGACCGCCAGTTCACTGGACTTGAACAGCAGCCTACAGCCTGCTATAGTGCCTGCTGATCTTGGGTTCATCAGCCCAGGCAACTATGTGAGTCAGGAGAAGCCTCCAGCCTGAGGTGTGAGTGACCCACAGACATGGGACTTGCCAGCTTCTACCCTGTGAACCATTTCCTTGACATAAGTACCTCTTTCTCTTTCATATATACACACACACACATATATATCACTGGTTTTGCTTCTCTAGAGAACCCAAACTAGACAATTACTGACCTCTCATTCTTTCATGCCAACCTACATATGCCCTGCATATAGTCCTAATCTCACAGAAACCTAAATAAACTCACTGCTGTCAAGTCAATTCCGACTCATTGCGACCCCTCCTTGGGTTTCCAAGGCAGTATCTCTATGGAAGTAGATTGCCCAGTCTTCCTTCCTAGGAGTGGCTGGTGGATTTGAACCAGCAGCCTTCTGGTTAGCAGTAATGCCTTACGCACTATGCCACCAGAGCTCCTCAAGCACTCCACATTTCATCATTTCTAAAATGAACATTTTTTCACATTTTAAAATCTCTGAAATTAGGATGTGTCTTACGATTGACAGGATGTCATACTTCAATTGAAAGATTTTTTTTTTTTTAATTTCTTGGTGGTACAAATAAAAAGACAAATCTTACATTGTGACAAATTGGTGAAATGCAGCTTCATTATACTAAGTATTCAACCTCTCAAGATGAGTGCAGAAGTGGCTCCTAGCTAGAGGTGGTCTTCCTTCCCCCACCCCTGCTCCACTGTGGGCATTTGGCTATGTCTAGAAACATTTTTGCTTGTCTCAGTTGAGGTGAGGTGCCACTAGCATCTAGTGGGTGGAAGCCAGGATGGTGTTAAACATCCTATGATGCATAAAGCAGATCCTCAGAATAAAGAATTACCCACCTCAAACTCTCAATTGTGCCAAGGCTGAGAAACCCTGATGGACAGTAACAGTATTTATTTGGGTGTAACTATGCTTTATTGTGTTGGATTTAAAATACATCTTTCATGTGTATTGTGCCATCTAATATATAGCAACTTCTTTCAAACCTTGGGAGGTCTGGTGGTGTAGTGCCTAAGGCATTTGACTGTTAACCAGAAAGCTAGCGGTTCAAACCCACCAGCCACTCCTCGGAAGGAAAGTTGGGCAATCTACTTCCATAGTGATACCACCTCAGAAACCCAAGGAGGGGTCGTTATGAGTCAGATCCCACTCGAAGGCAGTGTGTTGCATTCTTTCAAACCTTGGCTTCTAGAGCAAGTGTGGTAATTCTTAAGAAGTGCTCTAAGCTTTCCTTGCCACCCTACTCCATATCCATCAGAAAAGCCTTGGACAGGTCTATGTGCTATGGGGCAAACGGTTAATGTACTCTCCTGTTAACTGCAAGGCTGGAAGTTTGAGTCCAGCCAGGGTGCCTCAGAAGAATAGCCTGCCAATCTACTTCCCAAAATTCTGCCATTGAAAATCCTAAAAAGCACAGTTCTACACACATAGACACACACACACACACAAGGGACACCTTGAGGCAGAATCAACTGATTCCACAGCAACTGGTATGTTTTAGACTTCCAGAAGGAATGAATGAAGCAATATTGTAGGTCAAACTTTGGAAGCTACAAGGTCTCAAAGATATTTGAGACTTTAAACCCATTAGGCTAGTAAGTGGCAAGGTCAGAACTAGAACCCAGACCCTGATGTTTTCCACATCCCACTCAGCCTGGAAGGCAGCTGCTCTGCTAGCTTACTAACTTGGCTAAAACAGTTTGGTACTTTAAGAGGAAACTGTGCCCTACAAACATGAGCTATGTGACTTAGCAGTAGTTTAGTATTAGTATTCACGCTTCAACACCTGGGGTCCAACCCCACTCTCACCCCACTTTATGAGAATTCAGGTTGACTCTATAAGGCTCCTGAGCTCTGTGGGGAATTAGATTTATGCAAAAGTAGTTGCGATTCATGAGTGTAAGGGAACTTTCAGTAAACATAGATGATTTTGTTATACAAAAGGCAGAGAGGACATAATATGTGCATTTAAGTTTCAGGGAAAGAGTTATTCATTTGGAAGGGCGGCTGGCTGGGTGGGGAAACGGGACAGCTGTCCTCCATCCCTAGAGCTACACATGTGGAAATGGCCTTCAGCTGAAATAGGAAGTTGGATTTATGTGCAGAGAGAAGTTCCAGCGGAAGGTTTTGGCAAGGCCTTCCCGCTTCTCTGTTCCGCAGTCAGGTGGACCCCAGGCGGGCCCCTAGCTCCCAGCTTAACTGCCAATTCCCGGCACTCCCACCGCTCCCCTTCCCAGTGGGTAGCCCTTGTCAGACTCGCTGCCCCACCAGGTCTCTTGTCTCCACGCGGGATCCAGCACTGCTCTGCAGGCAGATCCTGTGCCCGAGGGCTCCTAACCTAACCCTGGCGAACTCACCTTCAGGTGGATGGGGAAGGCCCGCTCCTGCTGTAGAGGGCCCAGCAGCGTCTGCTCCACGCTCACCAGCTCGGAGGTCGAGTCCACCACGCGGGCCAGCGCGCTGCGCATCGCCATCCGAGCCAGGGTACAGGGCCCGCGGGCCCGGGAGAAAGGCAGCAGCTCCGCTCCCCCCTCAGCACCTCGCACCGCCTCAGCCTCTGTGGAGCTCGCAGGGGCTGCGGTGACCCCCGTCCTGACCCCCACCGCCTCTTCCTCGCGCCCAGACCCCGACCGGGCTCGCACTGGGCCTGAGGGACAGGATGGGGAGGCAGGCACGTGCTCCGGGTTGCGCTGGCTCCGGGGGGCGCCTGGACCGTCCCCCCAACCCCACTCCTGCTGCAACAGCTGCAGGGTCTGCAGAGCCACCATTTGGTGGCTGATGGAGGCTACTAAGGGCGCGGGGCTGGCCATCGCCTTCGCCTGCAGCTTTGCGTGCGGGCGGAGCTGCGGGCGGGGGAGCTGTGGGTCGCTGGGGTCACATTTTCCAACCCGCAGCTCTTCGGCCTCCCTGTCTCTCCAAGTAGGTGGCTGGCCCCGCCCCAGGCCCGCGGTCGATGACCAGTGCGGAGCCCTGCATTCGCTTCCAGTTCGAATTTGCTTGTTGGGACCCAAGGCTGCCTGAAGCGCTGCTCCCGTGCTCTTGAAAATCAGCCAGACGCTGAGCGCTGCTCCTTCTTCCTCTCTAGGGCTTTGTGCTGATGCGCGCATCCACAAGGATACCCCTCCCCCAACGCTTTTAAAGAGTGCTTTTCAAATACCACTTACGCCACGGGGTAAAGGGTGTAAAAAGCTACCTGGGCTCACAGATGTGGTGATACACACACATACACAACATTAAACTGTGCCTGCTCCTCTTCCTCCCCAACCCCCAGCTGAAGGGAATTTTGGGGAACTTCTTGAAGTAGCCTTTAAGGCCTCAGGTTCTCCATACAGAAGAAGGTGGATTTGAGTATCTTCAGGTTCCGCTTGTCTATGACACATTTGCAAGCAAGAGCCCTCCAATTGAGGCAGCATCAGGGTGGAAGGGGCGGAGGCCTGCTCCCGAACTGACTTGCCTGGCGCTGCCCCAAGCAGAGCATTAATGGCTTTGTGTGAAACTCCCGAAGGATTTAAGGCAGTAAGGTATGAAGCTAAATCCTTTTATGAGCCATGAACCCAGGGACAGCTGTACAAATATTTGCTGTTTTTAATTAAACTCAACATTGCTACTTCCTTGACGTAGGTTAGGAAAAAGGACTAACAATTTTATTCTTTGATAGTTGGAAACAATTGGTGTGTGGTTGCACTTTTAAAACAAAACAAGATAAAAAAGAATAGCATGGGTAGAATAGTATGGAGGACTGTCCCAGAGCAGCGTGGTGTCTGCTTTCTTCCTGCCTTGGAAGACAGACAACCTCTGCCTCAATTACCAATTGCCTTCCAGTCTATTCTGAGTCATGGTGACCTCGTGTGTCAGAGCAGAACTGCACTTCACAGGGTTTTCCATGGCTGGTTTTTCAGAAGTAGAATGCCAGTCCCCCCTTCGAAGGTATCTCTGGGTGGACTTGAACCTCCAACTTTTCTGTTAGCAGATGAACAATGGAGCATGTTAGCAGCCAAGTGCAATAACTGTTTGCACCACCCCAGAAAGCCCCAAAGCACTACACAGCAGGGGCAAAGGCGCAGGTCCATGACAGACAAGTGGAACCTGGAAGATTGGAGGATGGGATTTCATTCTTCCTTTAGAAGGGAGAGGAGTTCCTGCATGGTGCAAACAGTTAACACACTAGGCTGCTAACTGAAAGGCTTGAGGTTTAAGTGCAATCAGGGGTGCCACAGAAGAAAGACCTAGTGATCTACTTCTGAAAAATCAGCCATTGAAAACTCTTATATAGAGCATAGTTCTTTCTGATACATATGAGGTCACCATGAGATGGAACCCACTTGCTGGCAACTGGTTTTTGTTGTTGTTTTAGAAGGAAGAGTTCACCCTTGGTGCAAGAGGAGTAAGACCTGGAGCAGAGCTTGAGTGGGAAAGCTGCCCCCATGAGTCTATAAGTCTAGAAGGTGGTCATCAGAGATACGATAGGGATATGGGGTCCTGTAAAGTTTCTTTAGCTCTGGGATAGTACGACCCCAAACAGTCCTTCCAACTCGCCAGTGAAGGTTCCTTCTAGTTCTCAGTGTTTTCTTCGCCTACAAAAACAAATCTGAATGCCAAAGTAAAGAAAATCTTTCTTAAGCAAAAATGAGTATGTTCACACTAATTATAACTAAGCAAAAATGCATGTCTACACATTGACAGAGAGGAAATTATTTTGGAGGAAAGCAAATAGTTTAATGTTGATTAGCTTCTCTTGCCATAAAGTTGCTTTAAATCATAACAAAAAATAGAAAGAGAAATTCTTCTCAGGTTTTTTTTTTGTTTTGTTTTTTAATCCTCAAACGTTGGAGTCCATTAGGTTCAGCAGAGACTAACTGGGAATAGCAAAAACTACTCCTTAATTTTCACAGAGCATGTCAGATCTCCAGGGGTGCTCCTCTTTCCAGATACTCAGGAAATCCAGTTTCATGGCTAACCCTTCCACTATCAAATGGCTGACTACAAAACCTTCTTGACAGATGGAATTCCAGCCAACAGCAGAATTGAAATCACTAGATGCAGCCTGACCTGAGGCCCCACTGTTCTACATACCAGCTGTCTCTGAGAGTCCTGAGACCAAGCTAGCCTGTGGGGGATTAAGAGAAGGGTTCCAGAAATCCATAGGGCCGAGGAGTGAGACATGCTGCTTGAATACATGCTGCCAAGTTTTTCTGATCTCCTTTAGCTCATTGGATCATCCAGCAACTCAGTGCTTTGTCTTTCTTAGTCAGGAGCCACACTGTCTTTTGTTGTTGTTGTTAGCCACAATGCAGTGGATTCCAGCTCTTGTGTGCAGGGCAGAACTGTGCTCCATAGGATTTTCAAGGCTGTAAACTTCCAGATGCAGATTACCAGTTCTGTCTTCTGATGCACCTCTGAGTGGGTTAGAACCACCAACATTTGGACTATTAGTCAAGCACTTTAATCATTTGTACTACCCAGGGGCTCCTTTGTCTTTGGCAATGAACTTGAAATGGCTTATGTTCCAAAACTAGAGATATAAAGTGCTAACAGAGGAAAAGTATACAAAAGCTATTTAGAGGAATCAATAGCATGACTGATCTACCTTGGGTCTAGAACACCTGCAAAGTTATTATGTATGCTGGGCTACCAGACCAGGTAATGAATCACGTACTGTCTATCCATTGTACTCACAATTAGAGGCCTCTGTCTAATAAAAGACAGAGGACAATGTAATGAACAGGTATATTTTTGGCTTCATGACAGCTATTTCACCATTTTTTGAAACCCATACCCTAATTTCCCACCGAATATTCCTCCTTTTCCACTCTCAATTCATGTTGTTAGGTGGGATAAACACATTCCAACCCAGAGGTAACCTGGTCATCTGGGCTGAGGCCAACCAAACTTCACAATCCCACAGTGAATGATTAAGAATGGACATATGGCCCAATGAGAGCCAATGAGACAATCATTTAGGCTCTTTTTCGGTGAAAATGAACTGTAAATGAGAAAACAGTTGAACCAGGAAAAGGTATAGGCCCAAGGAAGATAGAAAAAGACGAAGTCCCTTTTATAAGAAAATACAACTAACAAAGTTTAATCAGTAAGAATCATTTGTTGATTCATATCACAAGGAGTCCAAGGTAGGGTAGCTCCAAGATTGCTAAATTCATCAGTTGATGAATTTAGTCATCTAAGTTCTTAATTAATCTTTCTGTCATGTTATCCACAGCATGTCAACACTGTCCTTGGCTGAGTTCCCTCACAGTTATTAGACAACTGCAGTGGCTGCAGTAGCATCACATCTAGACAACAGTCTAAAAGAGGCCATCTCTTCCTGTAGGTCCCTTCTAAAGAGCAAAGGGACATTTCCCCAAATTCCCCAGCTGACTTCCCTTCACACCTCCCGGGCCAAAATTGTGCCACATACCCTTGCCCAAATGAGTCATGGTCAAGAGGAATAGAACCACCATAATAGTCTTGGACCAAACAGAATTCAATCCAGTAACTAAGGCCACGCTTAGCCTCTCCTGAAGCATATGACTGTATGGCAGATGGAGGATACTTGAGATAAATCAAGGATTTGTTAGCAAGTCACAATAATCATGAGAGAGCACTGTGAGGCTTTTGCTTGTGCTTCTGTGTAAACAGCATGTCGGATCTGCAGGGGTGTGCCTCCTTCTAGACACAACAAGAGATCCAGTGTCATGGACTATCCTTTCCACTACCAGATGGCTGACTTCAGTGATGCATGTACATATGAAACTGAGAAGATATAAGTTCTGGAGACTTTGCAGTCATCTTGTGAGCTTGCAGGGGACCTTGACTATGATTGAGCCAACAATGATGTGAGAAAAGCCAAGAGGCCTACAGAGAGAAACGTGTTGCCTTATAGCTACACCCGAAGATAATCGCATCTCTGGGCTTCTCAGTTATGTTGTTATTGTGCGCTTCCATTGAGTCAACTTCCTCTCATGACAACCTCATGCACAACCAAATGAAACAGTGCCTGGTCCTCCTTAATTTTCCTGATTATTGGTATGTTTGAGTCCACTGTTGCAGCTATTGTCATGTATTTATTGCCTTTCAACCTAAGAGACTTATCTTCCAGTACTATATTGGATAATGTTCTATTGTGATTCATAGGGTTTTCATTGGCTACTTTATGATTCTAGATCACCAGACCTTTCTTCCTTGTCTGCCTAGTCTGGAAGGTCTCTAAGAATTTAAGTTACTAATAATGTATTAGTTCATCAGTTGTAACAAATTGCTACAGAAATGCAAGATGTTAATAATAGAAGAAATACTGTGTAGGCTGGAGAGAGGGAACACAGAAACTCTCTGTATTTTGTACAATCTGTGAACCTAAAACGTCTCTAAAAAATAAATTGTATTAATTTTAAGGAAAAAAAAATAGGGCAATGATCTCACACCAACAAAGATAGCTATTATCAGAAAAACAGAAATTAACAAGTGTTGCCAAGGATGTGGAGAAATCAGAATCCTCCTGCATTGCTGGTGGGATTGTAAAATGGTACAGCTGCTGTGGGAAATTGATTGGCGATTCCTTAGAATTAAGCATAAGATTACCATGTGACTCAGCAATTTCACTCCTAGGTATATATGCAAGGGACTTGAAAGTAGGAACTGAAACAGAGGCTTGTACACCAGTGTTCATTATAGCACTATTCACAATAGACAAAAGGTGTAAACTGTAACGTCGAGATAAGGAAGAGAAGGGGCACAGAAGGTAGAGCAAGGAAAATTTTATTCCACTCCTGGCAAGGTTCACGGGTCCCTGAAAGGAGCCAGAGCAGTCGTGCTGCCCAGGTGAAAGAAAGGGTTTTTCATAGTGATTTTCTTCCTGGTTCCTAGAGGACCATATTGAGAGCAGGGTATGTGTTACAGGAACCAATAAGGTTAAAGTACCCTATTAGCATGGGGGCAAGAAGTAGAGCTGAAGCACTTCATTAACATGTTGTTGCTGTTATGTGCTGTCAGTCAGACCTGACTCATAGCGACCCCTCCTTGGGTTTCCGAGGCAGTATCACTATGGAAGTAGGATTGCCCAACCTTCCTTCCGAAGAGTGGCTGGTGGGTTTGAACCGCCAGCCTTCTGGTTAGCAGTCAAGTGCCTTAGCCATAGTGGGCATAGTGGGGGTTTTCTTAAGTAAGGGTTACGTGCTAGGGTTTGGTATGGGTTTTGGTCAGGCGCTTCCTTGCTTGACCAGTTCTTATAATTCCCTCCGGCTTAATCATTCACCTGCCTGACCTGCCATGTTCCCGCCTAACATAAACAACCCAAGTGTCCACCAGCAGATAAAGGGTTAAACAAAATGTGGTATATCCTGATGCATGCTACAATGTAGATGAACCTTGAAAACTTTATACTGAGTGAAAGAAGTCAGACACAGAAAGATAGATAGTGTACATGAAATACCAAGAATAGGCAAACTTATAGAGACCAAAGTTTATTAGTGGTTACCAGGGGCTGGAGGATAGGAACAGGAGTTACTGCAGATGGGGTACTGAGTTTCTGTTTGGGGTGATGTTAAACTTTTGGAAATATTGATGATGATAATGTAACACAATGAAAGTAATTAATGACACTGAAATGTATATTTTTAAATGGTTAGATGGCAAACTTTTTCTTATATATTATATATATATAATATATTTTTATTATATAT
>NW_006921721.1:2393250-2395490 GCF_000298275.1 Orycteropus afer afer
GAAACTCAAGGAGGGATCACTATGAGTCAGGTTCAACTCGACGGCACATAACAACAACAATGACTATATGTATGTATGTATATATATATATATATATATATACATACACACACACACACACACACATATATATAAAGCAATGAAAGCCCTAGGAGGCATGGGTTAGAAGAAGGAAGGGGGTAGAAAACTCTGAAGTGAGAAGCAATTTTTCCAGCTGTTAATGACAAGTTAGAGAGTTGTGAGATATGCAAGTATTCTAGTGCTTCTCTGAATGTAAAAGTTCCTTTCCCCACATGAGCTCCTATGTGGAATCATGGAGAAGTAGTGAACAGTGAGAACAGAAGGGAGCTGGCAAAAGGTGCTGCTATGTAGGAAGCGTCCTCCAAGGACTTGGCAGAGCCCAGATACATTTGAGCCCTGCTTATATTCTTTGGCACTTCTCTGAAAAAAGGATCCAAGAAGATTCCAAAAATGGATCTGTTAACCTTCAGCATATCCTGGCGAAGTTCATAGATGGGAACAAAATAAAACATGACCTAAGGGACCAAAGAGCTATTATTCCTGCACAAAAATTATGATTAAGGGAAAAGAGATGCTGAACAGATAGAGCAAGATATGTAAATAGGCTGTAAAAGGGAAAACAATGGAACTGTGAAAAGGTGTAGGCCCAAAGAATAAATAGCAAAGAAGATCAAATTCCCTTTTGAAGCATAGAATGGTAATGTTTGACTATGCCAGGTCATAAAAATGCACATGCAGTTCTAATTTTGGACTAAACATTTGATTTTCAGGGGAAAAAAAAAAGGAGAGAAAGATCCAGTCCTGCCATGAAAACCCTGAATTGCCAAAAACAATTGTTTATATGGGAAGCTGTATTTTCAGGACATTATATATGCCCTGCCTGCCCAGACCCTGTTAAGATAAGTGAAGAAAAATAGTGAAGTCTGGGAAAAGGGAGAGAAAAGAGAAGTAAAAACTATTGAATCTCACCTACTTATCCAGATTTATTGTCCAGATATTGGACTTGGCCCATTATAGTTCTGCCCCTAAACACAAAATACAATGCTTTCTGGACAGATCAATCATTTTATTTGGTTCAGTCTTGCTAATCAATAAATATTTCTAAGAGGAATTCTTGACACTGAAAAAAAAATCAAAATTCTCTTTTTAAAAAGTAGATACAATTGTTCATAATTATTGTAGCTTTATGGATTATTCAGTGCTTTAGAGTGATATAATAGTTTTGGCTTTTCATGCTGCTTACACATAAGCTCAACAGAACAATTTTGCTGGGGTTTCCCCTCCATTTTGGATTATAAAAGGTAACCCCTGAAGAACATACTTTCCTTTGGAAGGGAAAATAAAAAAGTTGCTTGATTTTTCTGAACTATTTTATCTGTCTAGAAATATCTTACAGTATTATAATGAGAAAGAAAAGAGCAGTTGTCATAAAAATGGGGAAAAGTAGGAAGTATTTTAATGATTTACCAAGTAAATTCAAGGACCCTTAACTCTAGTGGGGAAAAAAAAAATGTGACAAACTTCCCCCCTTCATTTTTCAGTAGGCACCCTTTTAATATGATAGGAAAAAAAATCCTTGACTTGGGCTGATATATTTAAAATGATTATAATAATTATTATTAATTCCTGCCAATCCCTTTCCTTACATTCATTCTCATTCCTTTATACAGATTTTTCTCCCTGAGGAATTTTCTACTTTTGGTCCTCAGTGTCTTATCTGTCAGGCTTCATAGGTGAACAAACATTAGGACTGTATCTATTCTCTCATTATGGGAATTACTACTCTCTTCCTTCTGTTCTTCCCAATCTGGCTTTCCACTGGTAATTGTAATGGGGGTGGGGAGAGGGCAAGGGGAGCAGGTAATTCCTTTGTTTCTCTTTTGCTACCTGATGGCTATGGGTCTGTTGACAGGAAGCAAAAACTTCATACTGGAAGACTCAATAGATAGTTTGTAAGTCTCCTGCTCTTAAACCCTGGATGCAACAAAGGAAAACTACAGAAGTGCAGCTCCATATTGGGTCTCTGTGTTAGGCAGAGAGACCCACAGAGCCTGGTGGAACCACTGAGACTATGGCCCCTAGCTGCCCTTCAGGTCTGGAATTGAACCCACACCCATGGTTTCCAGCCAAACAAAAGACAAGCATATGAGTTGAACATTCACCTGAGGTAGATACACTCCTTGTAGAGAATAATCATGGGAGAAAGAAGGGCTGCTTAT
>NW_006921721.1:2395590-2400893 GCF_000298275.1 Orycteropus afer afer
CATTGTGGTAAACTGTGGTCAATGACATGAGACAAAGTATATGTGAACTGCTGTATGGAAAGTGAATTTGCTCTGTAAATCTTCACCCATATCACAATTAAAAAAAAATTATTGAGAATGGTCAGAAAAGTTGAAATAAGATAAAAAGATTGGAGTAATCCCTTTTTTCCTTTGAGGAAAAAACAAAATATCTTACAACTAGTTTTTATATAAATAAATACAGTGAAAGCTGTTAACTCAATGGGACGGCTTTGTTTTTCCCAATTGCTTGCAAGTTTCCTGCCTTTGCCAGAGTGCAGTCTTACCACTGTTCCATCACTCGTTTTAGTGGAAAATATGAGTTTTCCTTCTCTGACAGGTTTCTGCCTTAAATAGGTTCCAGCTTTCGCAGGTTTTTTACTATTTTACATATGCTATTTTAGCACAATCCTTACTGCTATGAACTAAATTCTGACTTTTGGCAACTCTATAGGACAAAGGAGAACTGACCCCATAGGGTTTCCAAGGCTGTAACTCTTGACAAAAGCAGACTGCTACATCTTTTCCCACAGAGTGACAGAAGGTTCCAATTGCTGACCTTTTGGTTAAAAGCTGAGCATTTAAATCACAGTGCCACCAGGGCTCCTTTTACCTTTATAGATACATAGAGATATTTTTTTAAATTATCATCTTTCTCTCTGTTCAATAGCAAGTAGAGTCTTATAGGTTCTTCTTGTTGTTGTTGTTATGTGCCGTCGAGTCAAACCCGACTCATAGCGACCCCTCCTTGGGCTTCCGAGGCAGTATCACTACGGAAGTAGGATTACCCAACCTTCCTTCCGAGGAGTGGCTGGTGGGTTTGAACCGCATATAATATAAGCAGGCCATAACAAAAAAACAAACTTACTGCATTTGACTCATAGTGACCCCTCCTTGGGTTCTGAGGCGGTATCACTACGGAAGTAGATCTCCCAATCTTCCTTCCAGGGAGTGGCTGGTGGGTTTGAACTGCCAGCCTTCTGGTTAGCAGTTAAGTGCCTTAGGCACTATGCTACCAGAGCATAGCAATGGTATAAAAATAAATCAATAGAGTCAACAGCAAATATATTTTATTATTGTCAGATCAGTGAGTAAATAATCGGTGATATAACAATGACTATCCACTTCTATGAAAATAAATTTAGATTTGCTCTTGCTTCATATTCAAACATTAATAATAGATTTTTGTTGTTGTTGTTTGCTGTCAAGTCAGCCCCGACTCATAGCGACCCCTCCTTGGGTTTCCGAGGCAGTATCACTACGGAAGTAGGATTGCCCAACCTTCCTTCCGAGGAGTGGCTGGTGGGTTTGAACCACCAGCCTTCTGGTGAGCAGTCAAGTGCCTTAGGCACTATGCTACCAGAGCTCCTAATAATAGATTAAAGAACTAAATATAAAACATAAAAACTCTAAAACTATTTGAGGAAAATAGTGTTGGATATCTTGATAATAAGTGAGTGGGGGAAGCATTTCTCAATAAGACACAAAATCAAGACATCATAAATGAAAAATTGGATAGATTTTATTACATAAAATATAAAAACTTTTGTATGCTGGAAGATTCCATAAGTGACACTAAAGAATGGATTATCATCTCAGAGGACTTATTTGTAACATGAATAAAATGGGCAAAGTATTAGTATATGAATATATTAAAAGCAACCATAAATTTTTGAAAACAGCATGATTTTAATTGAAAATAGGCAAAAAGTAGCTGTCGAGTCAATTCTGACTCATAGTTACCCTAATGTTGTTGTTGTTGTTATGTGCTGTCGAGTTGGACCCGACTCACAGCGACCCCTCCTTGGGTTTCTGAGGCAGTATCACTATGGAAGTAGATTGCCCCATCTTCCTTCCGAGGAGTGGCTGGTTTGAACTGCCAGCCTTCTGGTTAGCAGTCAAGTGCCTTAGGCACTAAGCTATCCTATATGACAGAGTAAAACCAAAAAAACCAAACACACTGCTGACAAGTCAGATCCGACTCACAGCGACCCCTCCTTGGGTTTCTGAGGCAGTATCACTACGGAAGTAGACTGCCCAACCTTCCTTTTGAGGAGTGGCTCATGGGTTTGAACCACCAGCCTTCTGGTTAGCAGTCAAGTGCCTTAGGCACTATGCCACCAGAGCTCCTATATAACAGAGTAGAAGTGTGCCATAGGGTTTTCTAGACTGAAATCTCTATGAGAGCACATCCTTCAGAAAGGCTGGTAGGTTTGAACCACTGATCTTTCAGTTAGCATCTGAGTGCTTAACCACTGTGCCAGCAGGGCTACTTGGCAAAAGATACAGAAGAAAGCAAAAGTCCAAAAAACATATGAAAAGATAGCCAACCTCACTTGTAATCAGGAAAATGCAAATTAAATCAACAGAAAGATAAGATCTCCCTACCTCCCAACCTCTTAGGCTCACCTGAATGAAAGACTGTTGTTAACCAACAGTTTGCCAACAATGTACAGCAGTAGCTTGTCTCCTATGTTATTGGAATACACTGATTTAGTCTTTCTGTTGGATCACTTTTGTCCTGCAGAAATATCTGCACAAGAACAAAATTGTACACACAGTATGTGTAATAAACCGGGGGGAATGTAAGTAGCACAAATGCCTATCTGCAGGAGAATGGCTAACTAAAAGCATAGGACATCAAGTTCATGGGGTAGTAATTAACTATAGAAAGAATAAGTAGACACAATGGCTGCAACAATGGACTGAAGCATAGTAAAACTGTAAGGATGGTGCAGGACCTGGCAGTGTTTCATTCTGTTGTACACAGGTTTGCTCTTAGCTGAAACTGACTCAACGCAGCAACAACAAAAGTAGAGTAATAGCCACAAACATTGAAAAAGGGCAAGTCATAAAACAGGTCACTCATCTGACAAATATCAATACTGGGTTCTTTTTTATTTGTTTTAGTTTTTGTTTTTTTTCTTATAAGTTTCCAACTGCTTTCTAACACAGCTTCTTTCTATTAACTGTTTGTATTTAATTTTTTTAATGATAGACTTTATTTCTAGGGCAGTTTTAGGTTTAGAGAAACATTATAGTTGTATATTTCCTCTACTGTGATCATGGTTGCTATTATTGTATACTGTTGAGTCAATTTCTTTGAGGGGATCGCCAGGTATTTTCTCCTGGCGAGGGCAAACCTCTGACCTTTTGGTTAGCAAACAAGTGCTTAACCATTGCACCACCAAGGAGCCTTACCCCACCAGTAGCTTACCGTATTACTAACATCTTATAATGTTAAATATCCTCAAGTCTGTTCTGACTAGAAGCGATCGAAACATTGCCTTGCCCCGTGCCATCCTCACAATTGTTTCTCTGCTTGAGCCCATTGTTGCAACCACTGTGTCAATTCATTACATTGAGCAGCCTCCTCTTTTTCACTGACCCTCCACTTTACCAAGTACGTGGTCCTACTCTAGGGACTAGTCCCTCCTGATAATATGTCCAAGTTTATGAGACAAAGTTTCCTTCCTCATCCTTAATTCTAAGGAATATTCTAGCTATACTTCTTCCAAGACAGATGTATGTAATCTTCTGGCAATCTACAGTGTATTTAATATTTTTTATAAAATCATAATTCAAATGCATCAATTCCTCTGCTGTCTTATTCATTGTCCAGCTTTCACATGCATTTGGGGTGACTGAAAATACCATGCTGTGGATCAGATACGCCTTAGTTTTCAAAGTGACACTTTTGCTCTTTCACACTTTAAAGAGCTCTTTTGCAGCAAATTTGCCCAATGCAAAATATTGTTTGATTTCTTGACTGTTTCTTCAATGGACATGATTATGGATCCAAGTAAAATGAAATGCTTGGCAAATTCAATATTTTCTGTTTATCATTATGTTGCTTATTTGTCTAGTTGTAAAGATTTCTGTTTTCTTTATATTGGAGTGTAACACACACTGAAGGCGGTAGTCTTTGACCTTTATCAATAAGTGCTTTAAGACCTCCTCACTTTCAGCTAGCAAGGTTGTGACATCCGCATATTGCAAGTTGTTAATGAGTCTTCTTCCAATCCTGATGCTGTATTTCTCTTCATATAGTCAAGCTTCTCAGATTATTTGCTCAACATACAGATTGAATAAGTATGGTGAAAGGACATATTTCCTGATTTTAAACCACACCTTGTTCTATTCAAGTAACTGCCTTTTGGTCTATGTACATGTTCCTTATGAGCACAATTAAGTTTCTGGAATTCCCATTCTTCCCAATGTTATCCATAACTTGTTGTGATCCACGTAATCAAATCCCTTTGCATTGTCAATAAAAGACAGATAAATATTTTTCTGGTATTCCTTGTTTTCAGCTAAAATCCATCTGACATCAGCAATGACATTCCCATTCTACATCCTCTTCTGAATACACTTTGAATTTCTGGAAGTTCCCTGTCAATATATTAGTGCAACCATTTTTTAATTATCTTCAGCAAAATTTTACTTGCATGTGATATTAATGATACTGCTGGATAATTCTGTTGTATCACCAGATGTCTCTTTGAAGATGAAGGTGCACCTAACCCAAGGCATGGTATTTTCAATAGTCTCATATGCATGTGAAAGCTGGACAATGATTAAGGAAGAACAAAGAAGAGTTGATGCTTTTGAGTTGTAGTATTGGCAAAGAGTACTGAAAGTACTACGGACTGCCAGAAGAACTTACAAATCTGTCCTGGAAGAAGTACAGCCAAAATGCTCCTTGGAAGCAAGAATGGCCACTTCGTTTCACTTACTTTGGTCATGTTGTCAGAAGGAAAAATTCTCTGGAGAAGGATATCATGCTTGGTAAAGTGGAGGGTCAGCACAAAAGAGGAGGGGCCTCAATGATATGGATTGACACAGTGAGTGCAACAATGGGCCTAGATATAACAAGGATTGTGAGGATGGCATAGGACCTGGCACTGTTTTGTTCTGTTGTACATAGGGTCACCATGAGTCTGAACTCAACGGCATCTGACAACAACAATGAGCCTTTTTTAGAAATAGCCATTTGTTGTTGTTGTTAGGTGCCATCGAGTCGTTTCCAACTCATAGCGACTCCACGCACAGCAGAACGAAACACCGCCCAATTCTGCACCGGCTCTATGATCTTTGTTATACTTGAGGCCATTGTCATAGCCACCGTGTCAATCCATCTCGTCAAAGGCCTTCTCCTCCTTCGTTGACCCTCCGCCTTACCAAGCATGACATCCTTCTCCAAGGAATGGTCCCCTCTGACAATATGACCAAAGTAGGTGAGACGAAGTCTGGCCATCCTTGCTTCCAAGGAGCATCTCAGCTGC
>NW_006921721.1:2403278-2405375 GCF_000298275.1 Orycteropus afer afer
ATGAATGCCACGCCATTCCTCTTTAAACTGTTGTTCCCAGCATAGTAGATCATATGGTTGTCTGATTCAAAATGGCCAAAACCAGTCCATTTCAGTTCACTAATGCCTAGGATATCAATCTTTATGCATTCCATTTCATTTTTGACAACTTCCAATTTTCCTAGATTCATACCTCATACATTCCTTTTTCTGATTATTAATGGATGTTTGCCACTGTTTCTCCTCAATTTGAGTGGTGCCACGTCAGCAAATGGAGGTCTTGAAAGCTTTACCTTATCCATGTGAGTAAGGCTGATTTTACTCTGATGATGCAGCTTTTTCCCAGTCCAATTCTGAGAGCTTTCTAAGCTAAGTGACTCATCTTTCTCCTCTGTATTGGACAATGTTTCTGGACTATTCATAAAGTTGTGCAGTAATGTATCAGACAGTATTTCTCTGCTATTCATAAGGATTTCCCTGGCTAATTCTTTGAGAAGTGGATGGTCGTCTTCTTCCTAGTCTGTCTTAGTCTGCAAGCCAGGCTGATACTTGTGCAACAGGTGCACCCCACTGGGTTTGAAACACCAGTGGCACAGACTCAAGACTCACAGGAACACGTCACCACAGTAGGACAAACAGGCAGACAAGTTTGTCTCCCTTAGCTGTTGGAAACCCCCCTAACCACCCTTACCTGGATCCCTGCGGCTAACTCCTCAATCTGTTCCAGTCTCCTTTGCCTTTTCTGTCCTCTCCCTGCTTCCGGCCTTGCTGCTTGTGGGGGGGTGGCCTGGGTTCCCTCTCCTCACCTGGCTCCCTGCGTTTGAATCCTCAATCTGTTCCTATCCCCTTTGCCTTTTCTGTCCTCTCCCTGCCTTCCCGCCTTGCTCCTTGTGGGGAATGGCCTGGATGCCCCCTCTTCACCTGGGTCCTTGCAGCTGACTCCTCCATCTGTTCCGGTCCCCTTTGCTTTTTTTGTCCTCTCCCTGATTCCCGCCTTGCTGCCTGTTCTTAGGTCCCTGGAATCCAAATGAGAATGCTATCACTTTAAAATCCAGCAGGCAGTATACCAGCTGTTGACTCCAATGACGAATCCAAGATCTCCAGGCTGAATGGTGAATTGGCTGCTCACAGACAGTTGTAGGCAGCACGACAGAATTCCAATCCACAGAAGAGTGGAAATAACCATAGGAAGAACAATAATTATGAAGTAAAACCATTTCTTTATTTATTTCATTTTTTTCCAGTTGCCATTGAATTAATTTTGACTCATGACAATACCATAGGTGTCAGACAAGAACTGCCCTCCACAGGGTTTTCAATGAGTGATTTTTTTTTTTAGAAATAGATCACTAGGACTTTTTTCTGAGGCGCTGTTGGGTGGACTCCAATCTCCAACCGTTTGGTCAGTAACTGGGTGCTTAACCACTTGTGCTACCCAGGCACTCCTTATTTATTACATATAAGTGGTCTATTTTCAAAGCAAGGAGCCCTGGTAGCATAATGGTTAAGCACTCAGGTGCTAACCAGAAAGTCAATGGTTCAAACCCACCCAGGTGCTCCACCAGAGAAAAGACCAAATGATGCACTCCCATAAAGACTACAGTCTAGAAACCCTAGGGGGCAGTTCTATTTTGCTGGACAGGGTTGCTATGAGTTCGAATCAACTTGACAGCATACAACAACAACAGCAAGAGTTGAAATGTATTTGATGACACACAACAACAGTATTTCTAAAGCAGATTTATAATATCTAGAAACAAATCACATAAATAATCATTGTATTAGATCATCTTGAAGAAGTCATACCCAAGGAGTTGGGTTAAATTGTTTTGGTATGAAATTGTGTTTCAACCTTTAACACACACTACCCTTCTTCTAGGAGCTCTGGTGGCATAATGCCTAAGGCATTTGACTGCTAACCAGAAGGCTGATGGTTCTATGGGCAAAATATTGAATGATGCTGGAAACATCAAAAGAAAATGGAAGGACTACACAGATTTACTGTACCAAAAAGAACTGGGCTATGCTCATCCATTTCAGGAAGTGGTATATGATCCATAACCGATGCTATTGAAGGAAGAAGTAAAAGATGCACTGAAGGAATTGGCAAAAAAACAA
>NW_006921721.1:2405689-2406769 GCF_000298275.1 Orycteropus afer afer
ACACACACACACACACACACACACACTAGTGACACAGAAATACTAGTGGCATAGGTTCTAGCATCACAGCAACATGAAAGCCACCATAGTACAACAAACTGACAGATGAGTGGTCTATGTGAGCCTATAATGTCATATAGTTGGAATCTTACGGTATGCAGTCTTTTCAGACTAGCTTCTTTTGCTTAGCAATTTGCATTTAAGGTCTCTCTATGTCTCTTCACAGTTTAATAGCTGATTTCTTTTCATTGCTGAATAATATGAATAACAATTGAGGTACCACAGTTTGTCCATTCACATATTGAAGAGAATCTTGTTTGCTTCCAATTTTTGACAATTATGAATAAAGCTGCCATACACACACACACACAGACAGACAGACAGACAGACAGACAGAAATTTATCTCAAGGAAATGGCTCAAGTAATTTTATAGTCTGGCAAGCCCCAAGTCTGTGGGTCAAATGTCAACCAGAGGCTTTTATTGACTCACACAGCTACAGTGGCTGACCAATGCATGATTGACAGACAATACAGTAGGCTGCTGGTTTGGAAGGCTGATGAATCCAAGACTGGCAGGTAAAATAGCAGGCTATTGGTTCACAGGTTGTGAAAGTAACAATCCCAACAACAGCAGGTAATATGTCAGGGCACTGGTTCAAGTCCAATACAGCAGGCTGCTGCCTTGGAAGGTTGATGAATCCAAGATCAGCAGGCAATATGGCAGGCTACCAGTTCATGTCCAGCTGATGATGAGCCAGATGCAAGATTTTTAGTAAAAAGCCAGAGCTTTCCATATATACTGGAAGCAGACCACACCCTGAAGGAAATTCCTTTTCAACTGATTGACTGCTCATAGAAGATTTTATCACGGAGGTGATGACATTATATCAGATCTCATTATGGGGATAACTACTATCTTCAGCCAAAACCAGGCCAGGAGCTGATTGTGGAACAGACCATCAACTGCTCATATGCAAATTCAACTTGAAGTTAAAGAAAATTAAAACAAGTCCAAGAGAGCCAAAATATGATCTTGAATATATCCCTCCTGAATTTAGAGATCATCTAAAGAATAGATT